>NC_057769.1:6558640-6871935 GCF_010389155.1 Erigeron canadensis | reverse complement strand
TGATAAGTGTCGTGTGGCACCGACTAACATGTTATAGGAACTCAGATAGATACAATAGAAATAGGAATAACTGCAAGTTTGCTACATAAAATAGAGCACTTTTTTATTCCATACATACAAAAGCAAAAATGTTCAATACATTCTCAAACAGCTTGCCCATACCACAGACTTTTTTAGAGTAAATATAAAGTTAACTATCTAAATCAATGATTAAATAAGCAAAATCCCTTAAAATTAACCATCTCCAAAACGGCCTAGTGACAAGGTGGCCCGAAAGTCTCAAAAAGACTCGGTTCGAAACCTCCCTAAGAAAACAAACATCTTAATATGTTCATTGTAATAGATAGTCCAGAAATGGCCAAAGAAATACTAGTAAGGGCATATACATCAGGGTCACATCTGAAGAAAAGAAAAAAAGGCAATATTTTTATAAAACCTTATTTGAAAAGGAAAACCAGAAAAAATTATAAAAAATAAATAAAATTACCAGCAGTAGTTGATTTGCCAACACCACCTTTACCAGAAGCAACAGCTATAATATCTTTAACACCATCAATCTTTAAGCTTTGAGTGGCATATCTTCTCAAACTTCCAACCTTATTTCTTAAATGGGTATTCTAGTTTAAACATAAAGAATACAACTTTAAGTAAAAAAACAACAAATTATATGATAAAGATAGGATCTTGGAAAGGACCCAGAAACTTACAGTGGTAATCTTGGAAAATTGATTCATGAATGTTTCAGTATTTGATTGATATTTTGGGAATATTGAAGGAGTGAAAATACTGAAAATGGAAAACTGCTGGGAAGTTTTGGGTGAGGTGGAGTTCCCTTTATATGTCGGGTTTTGGGTATAACCCAATCTCGCTCATTTGTTTGGAGCAATCCAAGAGAATCAATTAGCTTTCGTGTATTTACCCATTTTTGTGTGATTAGGATCATTGGTAAAGTTAAATTGAAATTTGTTTTCTCCCCCAGGCCCCAGCAACGGAGTGTCCTAATGTCAAAATGTCCGTAAATTAACTTTGGTCATTGGATTATATCTAATTGTTAACATTTAAAAATTTAATCTTCGCACCATTTTACGTATAAAGTTGAATCAACTTTAGAAGATCCAAATCGATTTTTTTCCCCTAATGCGAGTAGTATTTTTTTTTTAAACATTAAAGTTGAGATATTTTCATTTCATAAGATGTAATTGATAACAATGACAACAATTTAAAGAAAACAACTAAAGTTATTATCCCACTAAAATCTTTCCACTCATCTCAATTATTACCCATTTTATTCGACCTATTTGATATCCACACAAAAAAAATAATATCTTGACTTTTTTTTAGATTACTTATACTGGACACAACTGAATTTGATTAAATATTCTATAATTTCTTGACTTCCATAAATTCCAACTCGTAGTCAACACTATAACATTTATCAGTTTTTTCCAACCTTCATGGAACGTGTATACATTTCTTAACGAGATTCAAAGTGGGTGAACAATTTTGCAGCAAGAAAATATAGTAGTCCATACCTGTTGGGTGAGCAAATATTTATTGATTATATGCTCCAGGTCTTCTTTGACCTCTCCGCACCAAGCATATAATGACGGTGATATAATAATTCCTCTCCTTTTTAACGCCTCCACAGTTGGTAACCTATTATTTATTGTCATCCAATTCATGACATTAACTTAACGAATTATTAATTTGTAGTATCATTTATATATAAAAATTCTACTGTAGTAATATACTCTGTAAGTTCGTATAAATAACGAGCTTCATGTAAAACTATCACTTTATAAAAATTATTTTTACAGTCTAAGTTTTTTTACATGCTAATATTTTAAATTTATAACCGTTAACTCTCTTACTCCTTCATGGTAAGATCTTTTGTGTTGCCATTTGCCAATGTGAGCATAACATGACATAATTTTTAGCAAAATATATATTGTGAAACTTGTTACGAGATTTATCTACAATTGTTTAGTTTTTCATGAGCAACTTATTTAAAAGATCGACGATATCCAAATAGTTTTTAAAACATATTTACTCCAAATGGATATTTTTTTCCAATATTCAGTCGGTATACGAAATCAGAGAATCTTCACCGTATAATGGTGAAGCCTAACACGTACTCTAGATAATGAGATAAAACCGAAAATATCTTTGACCAGCTAGACTAGAAATCATTGGCTCCAAATGATGATTTATCACTAATTAGTAGGAGTGACGTTTTTGAAATGTGACATCAAGTAATCTAATTTATTACTCCTTACAACCAACTTTATTTAATGTGTTAGTTTTGAAGTTTAAGCAATATCATCATAATTTCGAAAAAGAGTATCCAAATACATGGATGAGTCAAGTCCAACTTTATTTGATATGGAATAGGCCACGAGCCATTTAAATTCGCACCAACGACTTCTGTTGTGATATTAAGTTTTTCTTAAGACACATGTACTCTTTATTTGCCACTTAAATAAAAGTTATGTCGATTGTGACATGTTGATAATAAATATAAGTTACAAGTTGCTTTATCCGTAACAGAATCTAGTTAACAACTATTTAAATACGTTTGAGTGTACTTTTTCATATACTGTAATATGTATATTTGTACAACATAGAACATATATATATGCATGATGATTTGATATGTAGTTTTGATAGAGAGATATATGTAGAATTAAAACTCTAAATACAAATTAACATAACCTAAAGTTTAAAAATGATATCATATATACCTAATTGTATTTAAAACCAAGGTAATAATTGGATGAAGATTCTTTCAAGTTGATTCACCAACTTGAGTCAGGTTGGAGAGTTATTGACCCTTAAATGAAAATCAATGTTTAAGATTCAAATGTTATCTTTGAATCTTGGCTTTTGGTTTTCATCCAATGACTAAAATTAGTCTAACAGTTAACTTGAGGGAATCCTTACCCCTAACAATTATATCCTTGTTCTCCTTCCACACTTAAAAAAAAATTAAAACCTGTTTGTTACGCTTAATTAAATCATATCTTCATTATAGGAGGGAATAATGAATGTTTATAGTAGGTGTCCATGCATATCCACAATATAAGACAAAATAAAATAAGAATAGATGCCAATCAAGTACTATATTGAAAGGGGAGTGATAAATCTAATATCATTTGGACATCTACAATAATGCATATTTTATATAATTGTACAATATAATATATACATTTGTTATAGATGGTCAAAATCTGTTATAGATATATCACTCCTTATATTAAAATATGTATTTATATTAAACCCACCTTTAAAATTAAATTTTATAATAAGTGTATAATTATTTAATTAATGTTAATTACAACCCTTAAGTTTTTGTAACAAAACTCTTTTAGTTTTAATTGATGGGTATATGTGATATATTTTTAATTTTAGATTAGAAGTATGATAATATTAAGAATAAGAATTTTATGATATTATATGCAATTCTTTATCTCTATTTAAAACGAGCATAGTATTCGCGCGTTGCGGCGGTCAGAAGATAAAGACAATATAAAAGGAAGGCGGTGGTGGAGATCGAGGGAGACGGTGGCGAAGGAGGGTGGCGGCAGAGGGTGATAGAAGGTCGATGAGAGTGTGTAATGATTAGTGAGAATAGAGGAAAGGAGGGTATATATTGGATTTATGTTAAGTAGGGGTATTTTGGGGGAAAAAAAATGCTTAATTTCTTAATCATTGTTCTTTTTATAAGGGATTATAGATATAAATTATAAATAGATATAGATTATGATATTGACACCGTTTAAGATTTCATTGAAAATTTTCCTTTTAACAACTTTATATAATATTCCTTCTTCTATATTCAATCATATATTTTTTCCAATGTCGACAACAGATGCCGACATTAGATCTTTAAATTTGTCTACAAATCCACCAATTAACCTTAATTTACAGAAATTGACGTGAATCATAAAATGTACGTTTCATAGCATAATGTAGAATCTATTATTGAGCGATCTTATAAGACATTGAGATTACAATATATTAGACTTATGTCCGCACAATACGACGATGGTGGGGATAGTGATGGTGGAGGTGGTGGTGATGACGGTAGTGGAGGCGGCCAGTAGGGACGACAGTGGGGGCTGCGATGGTGGTGAATGTAAAAGTAATTGATGTTTAAAGGTGCTAGTGTATTTATTTTAAATGTTGAGAGATCTATATTGTAAATTATTTCATTAAGGGTATTATATATTTATACATATGTATTAGATGAATATGTTTAAATTAGTAAATAAATGATAAGGGTATTTTTGGTCTTTCAAAGGCTAAAAATTTAAGGAAAAAAATATTTGTTTTATTAGATAATATAGATAAGTGTTTTAGCAATTTCAAAACAAAATTTGGTTTTAAATAATTGGTTTAGGTTAATGGACTTCTAAATTCTAATGCTAGTATAAGAGGTCTTCTAACCCCCCTTTCATCTTGTTTTGTTTTTCTCTAAATATAAACTAAATAAACCAATATATGTAATTTCATATGTTACAATGATGTTTTTAATTGCTTTATGTTTTTTTTTCCACATACATATAAATTTTATTATGCATTTGTTGTTCTGTACAAGGTGTTTCTCATTAAGACTTTTGATTTAATTTTGGTTTTAACAAATATTTACAAAATACAATAAAATAATGTAACTGTTTCAACACGATAACTGTGACCCGTAACGTGGGGACTAAAACTTAGGGAATTTACTTTAAGATCATGGATTTTACTTTTGAAATAACATTCATCGGAGGATTTTTTTTTTCCAGAGTTCTTGGCTTCACCTTGTCTACTTTGATATGGACTTGGGGCACTATTTTTTTTTTCTTTTTGAATATTGAGGTGTGTCAAGAACTATTCATTAGTTAGATTGTTTAAAAAAAAATTTTAACCTCAATCTCCCTAGCTAAAGATACAAACAACCTGACTCAATTCAGACGCACGAAGCATCTAGCCCACTTAACGTCATGTATCGGATAAAATACACGTGCCCAAAGGCCCACTAATGATAAAACCCGGTAGTCTTTGGGACTAAAGCAGTGGCTAAAGTTCTGCCGATCATCCTTTATTGAATATTATATCAAAATAAGAGATAATATTGATGACAAGACTTTAATCTTGTATCAAAGACCAAACACTTTAACCATCTCAACCAAATATCTTTTAACTTAAAAATGAATTAGCTTTATATATCTCTACTCCTTTATAATAAAAATGGCATCCTGTTGAAAAAAGAGATGCAAAATTACCAATATGCCCTTCCTGTGCAAACACTACAATAATTCCCTTAAAATTCTTTATTATTATTATTATTATTATTATTATTATTATTATTATTCTGCTACCCTAATATTCTTGTCGTCATATTTTTGGTTTTTCCAGGCAATATTAATGTCGTGCCTCCAGCCTCCTTCCATCCCATCTCACGCCCGTCTCCTCTTTGAAACTCTCAACCCAATTAATATGGAAGATATATGAAAGATATATGTAAGAGATGGACTCTTTATCTTCTACCCTTTTAAAAAGCACATCCATTGTAACTACTTCCACAGTTGAATATCTGAGGATCACCACTGCCACAGTTGAAGCAATACTAGCTAAAGAACCAAAAAAGTAACTACTGTTACTTCTTATTATACGCTTCACAATGCAATCCATTGTATTTGAAACTGAACATTTATTTCAAAGACCGTTGCACTCTCCTTCTCGTGCTGCAAAATAACCTGACAACTTGGCTTGATTTTGTCCCTTATGTGATCACTCTCTTCTTTGTATTTTCAATACATTTAATAATATTAAATGTATCTGTCTGCCGTTATAGACTTCTTTTGCCCCTTTATATTCATTACTACATATCCCATGCTTTTATAATGATTCCCAATGTGTGCAATTAAATTCTGGTGTATATATATATATAAACTCATATATATATGCTCCTCACAACACAAAAACTTTCATACTACAGAACGTTTCCATCTCTACATTGTCTACTCAAATGACTAACAAAGGTCGGTCTACGGAAGCTTCTTCATCGCGCAAAAGGAAACCCTTCCGACGCTCACACAGAGGGCCTCAAAAACCTGCTTTTGCCATCAATGCATCCAATGAACGAGCTCCAGACCCGCCATCTGCAGCCCCCAATGCCGCTGCAGTCACCAGCGTTCTGACCCCACCTGTTCCAACCCCCAATCCCGCTTTGAACCCGGTTGTTGCACCTTCTCCACCGCCTGTCCAGCCATCCCCGCATGTGGTTCCTTTGGAGGTAAATATTCGCCTTATACGTATCCCTTACACTATTAAAATGCTTATAAACATAATTAACAAATTGTATTATGATGTTGTATGTGATATATTATGAATTTGTAGATATTTTATTCCTTAACTATGCAGCAAAATAATGAAGTATGCACAAAATTTTTTTTAAAAAAACTATGGAAATGACACAGAATTGTAAATTTGCTTTTGCATACAAAATATATATGTGATGTTGCTTCTGCGTTAATTGTAAATTTACTTCATATACATATGTTTGAATGATCTGTTATTAGCAAGCACGTATAACCTGACTTAAACATATGTTACTTTATCTTATAGCATGCTGAAATATCAGCCTTGCCCCCTTATAGTGGACGCCCTCCAACCCGCGACCCTTATGTGCTTGGCTGGGAGGTAAATACTTGCATGATCTACTACATATTTATTAATTTTTTTGGCAATCTCAATGTTACTATATGTTAGTTGTACCTCATATTATTTAGGCAATCTCATATATTTATATATTAATTATTATTACAGGAGTACAACCGTCAGGCTGGGCGTGCGAAGGTTTTTGACGAGCTCTATTTTCAGATCAATGATGATATCCAGTTAATGGAAGATTGTATGATTGAGCTGAACTCAATTTTCCGAAGGATTCGTAGTCAAAAGGAGCACCTTGATCATATCTATCTCAAGTCATAAGTGATGTATTTGAAAGCTTGATCAGATAAGGATTAGAAATAGCACCTTCATTATTATGGGATGATAAGAACGTTTTTCCGTTATGGATTTTTTATGTTTTTGCATTACGTTTTTCCGTTAGATGTTCGTCTTGAAAATGTTATGTCTTTGGATTGCATAATTTAGCATTACATGGATGAATGAACTCCTTTTTAAATTGTACTGCTACAGTTCTTTACTTTGCCAATAGTAATGCTACTGTTTTTTAAACTTTAATGGATTTTAAAATGATAGTAATTTAGCACTAATGTCTTTATCTGAAACCTTAAGTTTTTGTAACTTTTAGTAAAACTTGAAAACATAAAAGCTTTGTAGAATGACTTGCTAACTACCTTTCCAACGTTTCAAATACTTTTGGGTCAGGCCAGATTTGTTTAAAATTGGCCTAATTGCTGGATATCATAGTTGCAGATACCATTCCATGTTCAAGGATACCCAATATGTCAATTATCTACCAAGTTTTGGCCAGAGTCATGGGACTCCAAACCCTTCTAACCCATCACCTTTGCTTTTTTTGTGCTCCATTATCTGTAGTTGCAGAAACTTCAAAATTCGTGGCCATAATAGGAATTATGCATCAATCACATATAATCAAAAAGAACCACATATCTACTACATATATAATCTATCAAGAATTTACTGAAACTATATTTTCTAGGTCCAAATCATATAGCTCAGATGCATATGACATTTTTACCAATGAGTTTAAAGTAAAATAAACATCGGATGAGGACAGTAAACATGTTAAGACAGGGGAGTTTTTGTACAATCGTTGCTTGATTGCCCACTTATACTGTTTTCGGTAATCATGACTTTGAAACGCCATGTCCATGATATCCGCCGCAACACGCGGGTACCATGCTAGTATTTTTTAAAAGTTAAGCAATATTTAACTGCTTATAGAAAACATTTATTTCAACTAATATAAATAGAGTAGATAACTAGATATAAAGAAAATAAAAATCTAAACACCACTAGTGTAAGAATCTAATGATACATTGAAATTGACACAAGCCATAATCTAAGGTACTTGAAACAATGACAATGAAATTATGACACAAGATATTTGCTCCACAATTGGGATTAACAATAGATTGAATGGTTCATGCACCATTTTCATCATCACAAAAACACCAACATTTCATATATCAATAAAAATATTTATAATAATAATCATATTGATGCTTAAATTCAGGCCAAAAAGTAAATCAAATTTTTTTAAAAATAATCATATTTCGCCTCTCATTTGCCGTCCAATTCATCTCTCATTGCTTCCCAGGTAATCCATTTTTTTTTTTTTTTAATCACATTTTCATTACCCATTTTTATTTTATTTATATATTTACTTATTTATTAAATATTAAATTAGGGTTATTTTATTTTAGGGTTTGGATTTTGTTAATCTTATATGTAATGATTTGGGTATTTTTGTTTATCATGTTTACAGCCTTGACCCCTTTTTGCCCATTAATGGTATTTGATTTATAAAGGTACATATACACACACACACATATATATATCTATTTGTATATATGTATATATTTCAAGAAAGTGAATCTTGATGTGTCCAATAAGAAAAAGATACCATTTTTAGGGTGAAGTGTTTGGCTTGGTTTGGGAATGCAATCATGGCTGCAACAAATGAATTTATGCATCATTTATCGATGGCGTGTTGCGAATGGTTTTTGATGTTTTTAATGTTTATGGATGGTGCATTGGGATTTATTGCCTCGAAATTTGCTCATCGTTGTGAATTACAAAAACCATGTATGTTTTGCTCAAGAATTGATCATGTTTTTGGTGAAAAGCCTGGATCTTTTTTGAATTTGTTTTGTGATAAGCATCGGGCAGAAGTTTCTTGTTTGATATCTTGTGAACTTCATGATAAGCTTGCTGATGTTAAGGAAATGTGTGATGCGTGTTTTATGTCGGCAATGAAACAAAAACAAATTATGGAAGGGAAATTGGGATACCCTAAAGGTTATTTAAATAAAAATTTTGTTCGTGTACCTTCAAGTATGGGGACGTGTTCGTGTTGTAAAAAACAATGGAAACCAAAACCTAGAGGTGGAGTAAAATTGGGAGTTTCTAAAGTAACCATGAAACCTCCAATGCCGCGAGTTGGTGCTCGTGGGCGTGGCCAGTATCGTCGTCGGAATGATTTTAGAAGGGTCCGGGGTAGGATTTCTGGGACTTCGACTCCTTGCCTTGTTGAGAATAGTATAGGTATGGATGTGAATGCGGATTTGGACATGGATGCCTTATCTGATTCAGGTTGTCCTAATGTTGGGTTCAATTCCTTTTATGATTTTGACTCTGAATCTGACTCCGAAGACTCATTTTTTGAGGTTGATTGTGGTGCAACTGAGTGTTTAATGGATGATTCTTGGGTCATAAACAAAATGGGTATACAGAATCAAGATCACGTTCGACCTGAGAAATTTCACAGTTTCTCTAATCCCGAGTTTTCACTTCCCAATGGGACCAACAATGAAACTGACACGAGTCCTCTATCTTTGACATCCACTGGTTCGATAGGGCATGATGCAAAAGAAAACGGGCATCTAGAAGTCAGTAAGGAAACAAGGGTTCCTAATCAAAATATTCATACAATCAATGACTGTCAGGTGTCCACTTCCTCAGATAAACACGAAGGTTTTGAATCTCCGAGATCAACAGGTTTGAGTGAAATTGAGGGTGAAAGTTATGTGGAAAAGCTCAAGCGGCAGGTGGAGCATGATCAAGAACAGTTACGTTTATTGCACAAGGAATTAGAGGAAGAAAGAAATGCTGCTGCAATAGCTGCAGATGAGACAATGGCCATGATTACAAGGCTACAAGAAGAGAAAGCAGCTCTCCATATGGAGGCGTCACAATATTTGAGAATGATGGACGAGCAGGCAGAGTATGATATGGAAGCTCTTGATAAGGCTAATGATCTCATTGCCGAGAAAGAAAAAGAAATTCAAGATATGGAAGCTGAGCTGGAATATTTCAGAAACCGATATGAAGATGAATTGTTCATGGGGAATGCAACTGATACATCAAAAGAAAATCATATGGAAAACGGGATAATTGATGTTACTTCTTCTGACTCAAAATCGACGAAGGAATTGAAATCAACGGCTATCAGTCATCCTGATTTAGGACTTGAGGATGAAAAGGAATACATTTTGCATTCTCTATCAGAGTTAGAGAAGAAGTTTCACCAAGCTTCTAATGGTAATATAGCGAACAACGGTTTTTCCAGACATGATGAAATTGATGTTGGTACCCTTGAAAACGAAATTTCGGATCTTAATGAGAGGTTAAAAGCATTTGAGGCTGATCGACAGTTCCTTGAGCATGCTTGTAATATGCTTCAGAGTAACGGGGGATTAGAATTTATTCAAGAAATAGCTCATCACCTACATGATTTGAGAAAGGATAGGTTTGATAGAAGATGTCAATCAGTCACTTGAAGCTACATCCTTCAACAAAATTAAGGTATGTGACATTTTTGTAGAATAATATGTTTGGTATGGAAATAGATTTTTATTATGCGACAATTGGTAAATGTTCTTTGTTAACAATTGATCATTTTACTTCGATCATACTCGGATGCAATTTTTATGATAATCTTGATTGAATTCTTCTATAAGGGTCCTATGAACCAATTACCTTATCATGGATCGATGTCTGCTCCTTGCTTTATTATTTGTTTTTTAACATATATTTGTTGGTGGCACTTATATGATGCAAGAGTACAAGGATGTGTATGATAAGAGTCCCAATGTCCTGTTAACTTGGTGATATATTAGTCATAAAATGAAGCATGGATTATTAAACAGAAAGTGTATAAAAGAATGGAACCTAATCCTCAAGTAATATTACATTTAGGAGTCGACTGGCGTATGTGCTTACTATAAAAAACTTCTGTAGGGTAATGCCTTTTTTTGTTTTTTTTTTAATTAAATGTTTTTATTAAAAATCGTAGTGTATTACACTATTACTTGAAAACAGTTTTGTGTAATTCACTTCCGGGTCAGATATCTTCTAGACACCATGTATGCATGCGGTTGCCCATGTTAATGTGTCCTTTTTTGCGTTTTCTCTAGAATTTTAGGGTTCATGGCAGAAGATCATGACACCGGATCTTTGCTCTTAGTTCTTCATGTTCACTATGTTGCCATGATAAAAGTTGTTATCGTTTAACTAATATGGAGTTCTTAATGTCAAAGTTGAATCCTGGAACCATTATCTTATCTTCCAAATTAACTAGTCTGACCAAGGACTTTATTAAAAACTACCCCTAACATGTCATTTTTTCAAGAAATTATATGCTCACATCAGCCCGAAACTCTTCAAACTACTACTCGTATGATTTTTCTTCTCTTGACACATTAACTGATGTTTCAGATGTATGCTGAGGTGGACATGGATATAATCGCCATATTGCTTATGATTCTTGACGCAATGATCTTGTTTCATAAAAAGATCGTTGCTTTTTTGATCAAGAAGAAGTTAGGATCAAGTAGGGAAAAGACTCTACATTGTTTTTGATCCGTTGCAGCTGTTATACACTTATACACTCCAAAATGGTTATTTAAGTATATACATCATTTGAAAGATAGTTGTGTAATTTTTGTGATATCAAGTGTTCTCCATATTTTAGTACCAGGCTTCTGTCATATTTGAGAATGATATGCACGCGGGTGCATATACGATGTATCTATATACAAATTTTTTCTTTTTCGTCAAGAATCAAAAGTCTTCTTGAGTGAAACATATGTTATACATTTGATATGCTTGTTGGCACCAGATTTAGTTTTTCATTTACAAGGCTTATGATTACTTAATGTAACTCAATTATAGAATGATCATTATGAAGATGTCCTCCTTTGGAAAGTCAAAAAACTGGTGGGAGTGCTCAGTTTTCAATTTTAGAAAGTCAACAATTGTGGCAATTCTGATTTTTGCCAACCCATATGGAAGTTGGGAACTGTTGAAAAAGCTCAAATGTGAAAGCACAACCCTTGAAGCAAACCGTACAACCTTTACTCTATCCCTTTTTTAAGCCTTTACATCTATAAATAGCCCACATTGTTCATGTTAATCAGCACTCATACAAGAATGTCAGACTGCAAAGGTAAATCTAGTTTCTTTCTTCTATTTTGTTAATATTTGTGGTTTAGAGTATGAACTAAACAAAGTTGTATTTGGATATTTGATTCAGGAAAGAGTTCATGGCCAGAGCTGGTTGGGGAGACTGGAGAAGCTGCAGCCGCCAAGATCGAGAAAGAGAATCCATTGGTTGATGCCATGGTGATACTCGATGGAACTCCAACGCCTAGGGATTTTAGGTGCGACCGTGTTTGGGTGTGGGTGGACTCTCATGGGGTTGTCATTCGAACTCCTATTATTACTTAAGCTCAATATGAAGCCAGGGGCTATCTATCTATATAAATAATGTACCTCTTGTAAATGTGTTTTCTGGCTATACGGTTGTTTAAGTTTCTTGTGTTGTTTCGAGACACGATGTATACATAAATAAATGAATAAATGTGTGATTAAAACATGATATTCTTTACCAGTTATGTAATAAATCCAGAATGGTAGCAAGTTTAGGCACATCTATTTATTTGGTTCATTCTTGTTGTATGACGGCTGTTATTAGTCCCAGTAAGATATCCGAAACAGCAGTAAATTTCAGCTGGGTTAATCCAGTCAATATCCAACGCGTCTTGTTGAAGCTCGATAACCTTGTATGATCCAAGCTTGCATGTATCACAACTTTCAATAACTCTATAAACTTTGGAACTGACGGTTATGCAGATGACGTTAGGCCATGAGTCCATGACAGAACCAACTGACCCATGCTCGGTCCGAAAGAAAGTGTCAACCTAGTAATGGTCTTATATAATTGGGATCCCAACAAATTAAGGTGAATATCACTTGGGTTGTATAATTCATCTTTCATAATCTTTAACTCTATATTAGATGCCAGAAAGTGAAATAATAGCCACATGGTAGCTTTGATATAGGAAGACAATAGAAGACATTTTAAAACAAAGAGACTTGTTTTATCTTCCGATACAAAGATTTCTCTTGGTTGATTTGAGCACGTGTGACATGTGTAAAATTTCTTTTTTAAGAAGTCTTAACAGGTATGTAGCTATCACCGGGTCAATGGATGGGTGGCAATGTTGCAATACTCCGTCCGAAATAAACTCGACTCCCCACTTTGACGAGTCGAGTCCAAATTCCGAATTCTCCAAACTTTGATAGAGACACAGTGATGGAGAAGTGTAAATCTATCCACTATCAATTAATATCATGTTTAATTTTCGAGGTTAACTTAAAATATTATGTTATTGTTTTTAAAAAAAATATGTTTAAGTTTGAAGCTTCCTAATATATTTTTAAAATTCTATTGCATATAATTTCAAAAATAATTATGTTTATGTAGAAAAATATTCGAGTACTTCCGAGTCGAGTCCGAGTCTTCATAATCTCCCGACTACCCTCGTCTAGCCAAACCCGAATCATGATTTTTCCAACCTTAAAGAGTGGTGAGTTTTATGTCTTATTTTCGTTTGTTATGATTGAGTATTATTAAGATGATAGGATATTAAAATAGGGATTAGTATCATGGAATGTAACAATCTTTGGACGATTATCTATAATGGAAAATAACTAAAGTCGTGTGTATTATATGTAAACAACCCGAAATTATATTTATTGTATGTAAGAGAACATACGTGGCAACCATGTATAGCTGCCACTTGTCAGATTATGATTGGCCGGATACATTTTCTTACATACAATAAACATAATTTCGAGTTGTGTACCTACAATACACACGACTTTAATTATTTCGTACTATAGACATTTATCCAAAGTTTGTTACATTTTAGGATACTTATCCCTAATAAAATATGTAAATTTAATAATGATTGGGTTTAACTTGAGGGTAGTGAATTGAGAGTAAAAAAGGGTGGTACGATTTGAAGGTGGTGGTGACATGATAATACATTTGGGGTAATGAATTAGGAACGATGTTTTTAAACCGTTTAAATTACGATTAAATCAGGTGTTTAAGAAAATATAAGCTCAATAACTATTGTTTTGTTCATTGTAGCTGAACCATATTGAACCATTTGAATTGATATGGTCGCATTTGGTTCAATTCATTTTTGGACCATTGAAAGCTAGTCAAATGTTTTATTTATATATCCTTATTTTTTTAAATGTATTTAGTTAGTAAATGTTGTTTTAGTTGTTATATTTAAGTTGTTGTTTAGTTTATTGAGTAAAAATTTGGTTTTATTTTTAGATGATTGATGCTAAACTTTGATATAAATGAACTTATTTTATGTATTTATATATGCTTAATTTAAAATCTTTCTTATATATTTAATTTAATTAATAGACCTGAATCCCTGATCCAATAAATTAAAGAATGTATCGGTCGAGAATGATCTCTCTTTCTTCACAAACTCCCCCTTTATAAAAATGTATTTGACTATTTTTTTAAACCCGTTTTTTTGTGATGATTTTAAGATTAGAACGATATATCCTAATTTAAAATGTCAAATATTGGTGGATTATCCAAAGTTTACAAATATCAAAAGTCAATAGACGTAGCAATTTTGATTCGTGCCAAACCTAAACGGGGAATTGTTGAAAAAAGCTTATAGGTGAAAATTCAACTATTGATAAAGTGATAAGATAAAATGTACAGCCCGTACTTTAGAGTTTAGACTTCACATCTATCTATAGCCCATGTTGTCCAGCAAATGTACAACCAATTCAAGAATGTCATACTGCAAAGGTATATCTTGTGTTATGTCTTTTACTTACGTTAACATTTTTTATTAGTGTTAGCTAACTTTTGTCATCCCACAACTTTCTAA
This sequence comes from Erigeron canadensis, assembly GCF_010389155.1. Classification (NCBI taxonomy): domain Eukaryota; kingdom Viridiplantae; phylum Streptophyta; class Magnoliopsida; order Asterales; family Asteraceae; genus Erigeron; species Erigeron canadensis. The sequence goes on along the minus strand of NC_057769.1, from coordinate 6,857,023 downwards.
GACTATGAGGAGGGGGGACTTTGAGGCTCTCTAGGTGAATTCTGCCATGTAGCGGGAGTTCCCTTAAATAAATGTCCTTCTTTTTTTTTAGAGTGAGACTTCTCTTTTGGGGAACCTCATTTAATTTTTTTTCTTAATAAATTTAAATAATATATAAGTTAACAAATTTTATCAAAAATGAAACCCAACACATGCTCTCATATTTTATTTTCCCTTTCACTCCCTACCACTCAGTTTTCGAGTTCAATTTTTAAAGAAAGGAGAAGAAAAGAAGAAGGGTGAATGAAAAAGAAGTGGATTTTCCATCCTTTAATTCCCAATCATCTCAAAAATAGGAAGAAAGTTTCCTACCTAAAATCTATTGTATTCTCCTTTTAAATCTTTTCTTTTCTTTTCTCTTCTTCTCATAAATGAAACTTAAGAACACAAATATTTTTAAGATTCTTCACGATCTTTTGCATTCCTTCCAACAAAAAAACTCTAGAACTTAGTGTACATGTTCTCTCCACCGCCACCTAACCACCGCCACACCTAACCGGAACCACCACGAAATCAAGTATGTGTGTATATCACCTGTCGATTGAAACCAACACATCTTTGCCCATTGAAAACACACACACATCTCTATTCTCTCTACCTCTCTCTACCGATTGAAAAACTAAAAACACACAAACACATCTCTATTCTCTCTCTCTCTATTGAAAAACTAAACACACACATCTCTATTCTATACACACATCTTTATTCTATCCATCGATATCTATCTCGATCTGCTAAAGAAAGCTTCGTCGAAAAGCTCGTCGGAAAGGGGTTTCAAGTATGTGTATATGGATATATATATGTGTGTGTGTGTGTGTGGACGATCAATTTCTGCCGGGGTTTTTTTTATATAGCTTTGTTGCACCTCGGGCCGGTGTGCTGGGCGGAAGTCGGGCGGCGTCGGGGCAAGTTCCGCCTCACTCTTGACAGTCTAACAACTCCTCTTATATCAATTCATTTATCCATTATTTATACTACCAGAATTTATTATTTTGATGGCAACCTATTACTTCACAACTCACATCACACTATATCGTATAATAGAGGTGAACATGAGTCGTTTTGGTCGGTTTTTTGCCTAAAACCGAAACTCGAACTGATCCGTTCGGTTTAAAAAACCAAAAGCGTTGGATTCGGTTTTAATTGGGTTCATTTTTTGGTTCGGTTTAGATCGGTTTCGGTTTTGTTTTTTTTTTACAATTTCTATTTATTTTCTTATAAATTTAACTTTTAATTGTTAAGGAAAAATATGATATAGAAACTAAAATATACAGATACTTCTATTAATTAATTATCTTTTCTAGATGTTAATCTTGGTATAATTTTTTATAAAATGAATTGATTTTGTTGTGCGTTTTTCATTTAAAAAATACAATTTCTATCGGTTTGTACATTAAAAAGACGAAACGTATAAATATATTACCATATTTACTAATATAAGTAACAGATATAAATGCAATATGATATACAAAATAAAAAAAATAAAAATATATTTGATTCGGTTCAGTTCGGTTTTTGATCAGTGTTTTGCATATGAAACCAAAATCCGAACCGATCCGTTCGATTTTCAGTTTTTTTTTTCGGTTTTTGGTTTTCCAGTTCGGTTTTTGCTCACCCCTACCTTATGTTTCAAATGAATGGTTCTTCTTTTTGTTGGCAGTGTTGTTCAAAGTGTGGCACCACACCCACCACTCACCTATAATCCATACGTTGTCAACCCTTTAGGGTGATGGCAACCGATTCACTCACCACTCACTTCCAACCAATCACCTTATGACACCTTAAATCCACCACTCACTCACCACTCACCCAAATTTCGTTGGTATTGCGACCACTCACCCACCACTCACTACAACTTTATTTTTATTTTAAAACTAAAGTTACATTAAACATAAAAAACATTACATAATTCACTAAAACCAATAAAATACCTTACATAATACTAAAAAAATCATTAAAAAACTTACATAATACTTAAAGAAACATAAAAAAAATCGTACCTAATACTAAAAAAAATAAAAATAAAAACATTACATAATACTAACATTCGGAATAGTTCGATTCTACAATACTGTCGTCGTCGTTGCGATAAATGTACCGATACGGTTCAACAGACTTGGCAGCGTCGCCGGGTTGAGGAGATACACACTCCTCCCCTGGATTAGTATGATAATCTACATACCGATCACCACTGACACTGCCTTGCCAGAATACCGCGTGGTCTAGCGTGGCTTTTAACGTGGTAGAGGCAACGGTAAGGTTGAAAATAGTTTGATCCAGCCAATCGATCTTCTGTCGAAGATATACAACATGCTCATTTTTGGCGGCGCTACGAATCCGACATGTACCTTTAATTCGTTCATTTTTGACTATGAAAGCCGCCTTGTTGTCGGTTATGCTTTGGATCACGTTGTTCACTTTAGTTCTATGTCGGGCATCGTTATTCATGTGGGTTTGCATCTCCATTTTAACATCAAAAAAGGTCATATTTTGCTTGTTGTGTGCCATGATTTGAAGTATAGAAAGTGTGTCTGTGTTGATTTTTTAGAAAGGAAAGTGTGTTTGTGTACGTGTGTTTGAACTATGTGTGTGTAGTACGTTTGTGTGTAACCATTGGGTAATAACCATTGGGTAATAGCCCAGTAGCCACAAGCCGCCACTTTCCAGGGGAGATCTTGGGTTCGAGTCTTTTCAAAGGCAAACTTGAGATAATCAGGGGATTATTAAGTGGTTGAGAATCACCTGGACACTAGCCTTGCTGGAGGATTAGTGGGTACCATATGGTACATGGGATCAAGGGGTTTCCATCCAATTACTCTTTTTCTGGGAAAAAAAAGAAGCAAATAGCCGTTGCACACCTTGAACTTTGCACCACTCATTTCTTCCACTGAGTGCTCCCACCACTCAATTTCCACCACTCACGAGTGGTTAGGTGTCGGCGGCGGTGTTCAACCAAGGGGCCGCACCACTCACTCACTCTCTTCTCCACGCCTCAATGCCATCGCCCTAAACGAGTTTAGTTATAGTTGGATATTTGATAGAAATTAGAGTTTATGCCATGAGCTAGTAGGGGCGACTAGAGAAGCCGCAGAGGCTAAGATAGAGAAAGAGATTCCATGGGTGGATGTGATCGTGTTATTGGATAGAAGGGATAAAACAACTGCGGAATTCTGGTGTGACCGTGTGTGGGTGTGGTTGGATCTCATCATGTTGTTCTTTGAACTCCTTTCATTAGCTAAGCTTGTGATATGAAGCCAAGGGTTGTTCTATATGATGGACCTCTTGTAAAATGTTTGTAGCTCTACTATACTACGGATTTTATTTTTTTTTATCAAGTTGTTTTGTTTTGTTTAAAGAACATATATAATGTGATGCACAAAAAGAATTTTATAATGTACACTGCAAAAGTAAATAAATGGGGCATATTATACTAATACTCTGCAAAAATATATAATGTAGTTTTTTCAATCCGTATGGTATTTTAGTATTTTGGTTATAAAATTTTGCAAAACTAGTAGTTAAATTTGATGTTTAAAAAGCCAGAGTTCTTCAAGTCAACCAAAAGTGGCGTACCCAATGCCTCGCTTCACTTCAAAAAGTTTAATGTTAGTAGTTGCATTAAATACATAAGTTGAAGGACGTGGAAAAAGACGATATATTTGAAGTCCGGCATTTGGAATGCCATTCTTGGCTGATTTGAAGGACTCCGACGTTTAGAACACCGGATTTACTAGTTTACAAAAACTTTTTGGCCAAAACATTAAAAACAACATATAATTTGAAAAAGTTACTATCCATACAATTTATTCAGTAATCTTGTAGTTATGAACATGGCTTGAGAGCGGTTATTCACGTCACAGTCATGGACTTGGGTCGAATATGGTTATTGATTTTTGTTGTGACAAAACTATTGCAAGGTATGTCATCATTAAAGACTTATTGCAAGGACATTTAGATCAATTGTACAGATATGTGCCCTCACAAAAATGATTTTCTTTTGTACGATTACATGATAGTATCGGAAATTCTAAGAAATATTTACGAAGTCTCAAAACAATTTAACAAAGAGATCTTATTATTTGTAGTTAGTAGGTTTATCTTATATTAAACAAAACACAGGAATACAGGATCATATCATTGGCTCCTCGCAAAGCCATCAGCCTTACCCCCTTACCCATAACCCATGCTAATATGCTATCATACATATAGGCCCAGACCCAACTCTGATACAGGACCACCAGGTCACCAGGGTTAGCCCAGGCCCCAGGGTAGCAACATATGTTAGGTCATCGAATTTTAATTTAGTCCTATTAATATATACTAGTCCTAGTTTAACTTTTGAATATCTATTAGCCCATTAAAACCTTAGATAACATAAAAACACAAGCCAAATTCGACCGAATTTCTTTGCATGTTTAAAAGATATGTTAAGTAATTTTATATTAAGAATTCTATTGGATATTGGTTCACTCTAATTTTTTTTGTAAACTTTTGAAAAATTAAGAGTTGAAACTTTGTTATATGTGTGACTAATTTAACTTTTACATTCATATTCGTATATAAGCTATATAGCAATTGGATTAGTAGTTAGTTGTTGGTGAGAAACTATAAATTACATTTTCTATTAATTTTATATATTTAGCTAAAAGTTCTTTTAATTATTCTATCTATTGTTTATTATATATATATTTTTTAAAATAACCTGTACACATTCAAAATATATTTGTTGCTCGGTTTAGATGTACATGTTTCTAGAAGTCCGAGGTAGGGGTGTAAGAAATGAACCGGAAAACCGAAAAACCGATCCGAACCGTGTGATCCGAAACCGAAAAAACCAAAACCCGAAAAAACCAATGTGTAACGGTTCGGTGACGGTTTTCAATATTTATTACCCGCGGTTAACCGAACCGAACCGAATTTTGATATATACCTACATATAATCATATATATTTATATTTACTCATATATGTATTACATGAATACATCACTTACATATCTATTTAGTTAAATTTTTGTATTTGTTGCCTAAAATATTAACAATTTTATTAACTTTCTTTCACAATCTATGATTAGTTTTGGATATTCTAAGTAATTTTCTTATATATATACTCTTTTTAAGAAAAGTTGTTAACTTTGTTTAAAATATTTATAAAAAATATTAGTAACATCATATATATAGAAAACATTTTAAGTAATAAATCATGATACTCTTAAATATAAACTTGCATTCCATAAATATAACGTTAGAAAAAAGTAATTCAAAATTAAATGTAATGTATATTTATTTATAAAATAAAGTATTAATGTAGTTAAATACCTATTGTACATTGAAAAATCAATTAATACAATGTAAATTGACTATTATAATTGAAAACTTAAACTTTATATTAGCATAACTTTAATAAATGGTTAACCGAAAATAAAACCGAAATAAACCGATTTCCGGGTAACCGAAAGTAACGGTTCAAAATTTTTAGCTAACCGAACCGAACCATAACCCGAAAAACGGTTCAGAATTTCTAGCTAACCGAACCGTTTACAGCCCTAGTCCGAGGTCCTTAAAATGACACTACCAATACTTCGGCGATAAAGAAGATTTTCGGAAATCAAACAGCCTAGGAATCTAGGATGTTAGAAGATTAAGCCATGACAAAAATAGTGACTAAAAACACTTGCCTAAAAAAAGCACACTTTATAATGTATAAATAAATACTACTCTAGTAAAGAAAACTTGGTCGTATTGAAGTATGAAAAACCACACTTTCATAGTTTCGTGAATAATTATTAAAGTGTAAGTAGATTAATGTCTTTATTAAGTACAAAGTCAATTATGACAACTTCTTGATTGTTAACATGATTATTGCCTTTCCTTGATTTTAACGGGAAACCCATCTTTCATTTTCGACGTAAGTGCTGACATAAAAACAGGTGAATCACCATCGTCATTCAACACCGGAACAATTTTAAAATGTTGTAAAACACCTGACACCACCCTTTTCATTTGTAAAAACGCCATATCTTTGCCTAAACAAATCCTCGGACCAGCCTGAAACACCGGATATATATATGGATCTTTTGCCACAAACCTCAATTTCTTTGTTGTTTCATCCTTCTCCATCCACCGCTCTGGTCGAAACTCCCTCCAATCTGCACCCCAAAGCTTTTCTGCCCTTCCCATTGCATACGGATGGTAATTCACCATCATACCTGCAATTTGGTATACATCCTCATGGTAATTGTAATTGAAAAAATATTTATTGGTTAAGTATATACATAACATTTTAGATGATGAAAAAAATAAATGCTATGTCTAAAAAATACTAATAAGGAAATCTTTTTATATATCTATAACTCCTTATAAAGTACATTGACCTCTTCTATTTTAGAAAATTAAACATTTTTTTATACCCAAAATACTAGGGGTGAGTATGGATCGGTTTGGTTCGGTTTTTGCCTAAAACCGAAACCAAAACCATTTGGTTTTTTGAAAACCAAAACCATTGGATTCGGTTTTTGTTCGGTTCGGTTTCTCAGTTTTCCGGTTCGGTTTGGATCGGTTTCGGTTTTTTTTCCGTTTTTTTAATAAATTTTGTTTTTTAAGTTTTTTTTTTTAAATATTATGTTACAAATTTAACTTTCAATTGTTAAGAAAAAAATATGATATAAAAATTCAAATATAGAGAAACTTTTTATTAAGTATTATATTTTTTAGGTGTTAAAATTTGTATAACTTTTATAAAACGAATTGTTTTTACTGCACGTTTTTATTAAAAATGTACAATTTGTATTGATTTGTACAATAAAAAGATAAAATTATTAACATATTTATAAATTATAAGTAGTAAATATAAATGTAATATGATATAAAAATAAAATAAATTAAAATATATTTAGTTCGGTTCAGTTTTGATCGGTTTTTTTGGCATATGAAACCGAAAACCGAACCGATCCGTTCGGTTTTTAGAAAACGAAAACCAAACCAATGGATTTCGTTCGGTTTTTGGTTTTTTCGGTTTGGTTTTGTCGGTTTTTTTCGGTTTTTGGTTTTCCGGTTCGGTTTTTGCTCACCCCTACAAAATACCCTTATTTCTTAATCTTTATTCCCCTATACACCTAATCTATATTTGTATATTATTTAATAATTAAAAACCACCTTCTATTTAAAAGTTATGGAGAAATTATCTAAAATACCATTAATGATTAAATTACATTATCAATCATTTATCCAAAATATTTCTATTAACCTTTTACATCAATTACATTTACATCAATTATCTACACCACTCGACGCCACATCCATCACCAACAGTCACCTCCACCACCACACCGTTACCGCCACAACCACCGCCACATTGTGCGGGTACCGTGCTAGTCATTCAAAGGCAACTTGAGGTTTACTAAAATCATGATAATCGATTGTTTTAATGATTTAATCAAATCTATATCACGTTCTCGTTGAATAGGCATACAAGGAGAAGACCCACAGCTCTTATTAAATAACATTAACTAGGATCGAATTTTCAAAATAAGGTATTAAAGTAGTTGAGCTAGAGCATTGACTATATATATGGTTATTATTAATTAAGATGGTGATTTATACACTACTATCGCAGTGGTCGACGACTTGGCTGGGGTAGATCTTCACTCATTATCCTTTTTCGAACCTTTTGAGATGTAGTTTAGTTATTGGTGTCCACGCAATGCAAAGACGATAATGGTGACGATGATGGTGTGGTTGTTGACGTAAAAATAATTTCATTGTCGTCGGAGATGTGAAGAAAGGGGGGAGGAGGGTGACTAATTTTGAGTTAGGGTTTTTGCTATGTGTTTCTGTGTGAGGAAGAGATAAATGTTGAATTTTTTTGAAGGGCATTTTAGTCACAGTCTATAAAATAGAAAATAAAGATGTATTAAGATGGAGGGTAAATGTGTCATTTCATGTTCTTAAAATTAAGGAGAGAGAAGGGAAGTTTGTTTTATAAAGGAGTATAGATATTTGGTGATGGAGCAATTTAAATTAAAGAAAATTATTGACAGAGCAAAACCATATATGAACCTAAATATATGCCTAATATTTTAGATGTTTGATACATGTCAAATGAGTTTTTTCTCTTTGAATTGTTACCAATTCATCATGCAAGGTGTCATTATCTTATTATTAAGTCTATCTATACTTTTCTATAAAGCATATTGTTTTTTTTATTTTTGGAAATTCAGCATTTTTTCAGTATTCTCATAATACCCTTACACCCCTACCTTCTTTCTAATCATTACACTCATTGGTCTTCTATCACCCTCCGCCGCCGCCCTCCTTCTTCACCACCGTCATCGATCTCCACCACCGCCTCCCTTTTATATTGTCCTCGCCTTCTAGTCGCTGTAACGCGCGGGCACTATGCTCGTCTTTAATCATATTAATTAAGCCTATTAATCATTATCCTTAAATTAAACGAACACTTGTCGTTTAAACATTTAATATTGGACGTTTGAATTCGGATTACTAGAAAAAAGGTTTTAATTAATAATTAATAGGAACCAAATTCAAATTAACACAATACCTTTCTTTACGACCGTCCCATCCGGCAAGACATCGTCCTCATTAGCCATCTTCGAGTCAACCGGAACCGGTGGGTATAACCTCATACTTTCACAAAGAGCAGCATGAGTATAAACCATGTCTTTCACTTCATCATAAATCGGGGAATCCGATTTCCCTTTAACTTCTTTCACAACTTCATTTTCAACATCCGGATTCTTGTAAAGCAACCAAAAAAACCATGTCAACGCGGCCGAGGTTGAATCCTTCCCCGCGAGTATAAAACTAATCACAATATCCGTCACAAATTTTTCATCCAAGTGACCCAAACTTATAAACCTTGACAACAAATCAACCGATTGCATAGATGGTGAATTGTGAGCAAGCTCCTGTTTCTTTTCGTTCATAATTTTTGTAGCAAATTCACGAATTTCATAAACAGCTTCCTTTAGTCTTTTCTCTGACCCGATATTTAAAAACCTTTTTACTTTCCATAACAAAGGCGTAATCATACGAAACCTTGTGCTACTAATACGAACCGCATCTTCAAATGCAACCGCGAATTTAGATTGGGGTAAAGAAGGTGTTAAATATTTAGGATCGTAACCGAAAGCTATTCTACAAATATTATCAAACGCAAATCTTTGTAATAAATCTTGGAGATCAAGAATAGTATCATTAGTAGCCGCGATACGTAATATAGGAATTAAACGTTCGTTAAGTTCATTATCTACAACATTTTCCACAAAATGTCGTAAAGACTTTGTATTAAATTCATGACTAGAAAGTTGTCTTTGAAATTTCCATTCATCCCCATCAACGTTAAATATTCCGTCTCCTAGTAAATCATAAAGAGTTGAATGAAAAATATCACCTTTTCCGTATGATGAAAACTTTGTCTTGAGAATGTGTTGAACGATATCAGGGTTACCGGTTATGACACGGGTCTGCCCAAATGGACGTTTGAGTAGGAAGGTCAAGGAGGGTGAGTTGTTGACGCATTCTGATGTCCATTGAGTAAGACGGTGGCGATTGGTGTAGATTGAGAGATAGTTTCCGATAAAAGGATATGACTTGAGTGATGATTTTGAGCTGAATGTGGGTTTTATGAAGATGAATATGATCGAAAGAACACAAATGAGAAGTGAAACTTCAACTAACATTTTTTTTTTTTATGTTTGATCACACATACCATATACTATGATTGAATGAATAATTGTGCAAAGCTGATATATATATATATATTTATGGAGACTAGAAAGTGAATCCCTTTGTTTTTGACTTTTAATCTGTGGTCTATTCAGGATTAGATATTTTTTGACAATGAATTAAGTAAAGTATGACATATATATGGCCATGGACACAAGAAAGTGAGCCAGTATATTTGTCAACTTTTTATTTATATTCAGGACACAAAAAAGCCTTTTAGAAAAAATAAAAAAATAAATAAATTAATGTATGATTTTAACCAAAAGAAAAAAAAAAAGAAGAAAACCAACTCGGTTGGATAAGTGATTGGAGCTGTTGCCTCTGAAAACAGAGGTCATGAGTTTGATCCTCATGCCCAGTAATGCTGGAGATCCTTTTCTACCTTTGGTAGAATTGAAAGCAGCCTCTCTACCTTTGGATATCAACCTCCTCCATACACCGTCGAATACGGTATTGGAACCTTAAACCCGTGAAAGACGTCTTTTACTTTACTTTAAAAAAAAACACACTAAATAGACATCTTTTAGTCACATCCTTTACGATCTTTCTATGTATAATATAAACAATCTTACAATTACGGGAAAAGTGCTATCATATATAATAGAACCAAGATTTTGTTTCTCTATAAGACTATAAGTCTATAACAAACGATAAAAAGCCTACTGATCAATTCAAAAGTATCACTCAACTCACTAAGCAAATCTATGTTCACGGTTATATTTAATTTAGAAAATATCTTTGATCCCTAACAATCAAAACTAAAGCTACCTTTAACTTCCGAAATCTAATGGTTTTTGGTGACCCACAATCTAACAAGCAACTTCGATAATATACTATTCAAGCTAGGAATTTTATGTAAGTATATAACGATTTGATGTAATGAGTTAATTATGTGTGTGTAAAATGAGAATCAAACTTTCAAATTAAGATATCTAATTTAAATACCACCATCATCTTTTGCATGGCGGATTACGATCCTTTAAAGTTCAAATAAACTTTATAGGTGAAATTGATAAATTGTAACCATTAAATTAAAGTCAATAGTTAAGATTAAAAGATCATCCACTAAAAACAATATTGCATTTGTTCACACTTTTAGGTGAGTGTGAACAAATTAAAAATTTTGTCACGCTTTTTAGTGTATAGAAATATATTGAGTTAAAAGTGTATGGACATTTCTACATACTAAAAAGTGTGTTGAAATAAAAGTTCACACTTTTTAGTGTGAACTTTTATTTGTACACACTTTTTAGTATGGAGAAATTTTCACACACTTTTTTTTCAATATATTTCTATACACTAAAAAGCGTGTCAAAAATTTTAATTTCACACTTACCTAAAAGTGTAAACAAATGTAATATAATTTATAGTGATCTTTTGAATTTTAACTATTCATTTTAATGTAATAATCAAAATTCTCTTAATTTCACTTATAAAATTATTGGAACTTTAAAAGATCTTTAATCATACCGTTGACTTATTATTTGTTACTCCTCCTCGTATGGGCATTCATACCCTGGATCTATGTTTTAATTAATGCCAATTATACAAGTTTGAGAACTAACTTCAAGACCACATCAACTAGATTAATATCTGGTCAGTGACCGGGTTTTTCAATAAACTTAAAAACCTTTTACTCAAAAATAAAGTTTATTATAAATTTGATCGAACATAATGTTAAAATAAAGTCTTAAATCTTGTATAGTTAACATATATAGAGTCAGTTTTGATATATATTATGATTGTCAATAATCGACCTTACCCGAAATTCGACTTGAAATCGACTCGAAAAACTGGGTGAGGGTTGTAAAGTCTTGACTGATAACCCGTCAACTTATTTTATTGGGTCGGGTCGGGTGACCTCTTGCGTTAATAGGTCAACCCGTCAACCCAAATATATTTAAATTTAATTTATATGATACTTTTAATTAGGCCGACACACTAACTCAAATGATCTGACAAGTGACAACTCACAACCCATGTGACTTGAAATCAACCCGCCAACTATATGGCCTGAGATCAACCCACCAACTCATTTAACGCGTCTGTAACATCCGTGAATTTTGACCCTTTGACTTCTATGAAAATTGCTTATTAAATTCAATTAATGATGGATTTAGCTCCTTTGAGATTATATGATGGGCAAAACGCTTAACGGGTCACATGACTACTTGTTGGACAATACGGTATTAGATGACTTACGACGACGATTTAATTAAGCTAGTAATGTGTGAAGCGGGTCAACCCATGACCCATGACCCAACCCCACCCCCTTATCCTCCCTCCCATCCATTCATTCTCCATTTTCTCCCCCTCTCTTGAATTCTTACAAGAACACACACACACACACACACACACACACACACTTCTCTCTCTCTCTAGATTTCTATCACCTTTAATGAAGCTTAAGCAAGATTAAAAACAAGAATAATAATCCTCATCATCTTCTTATCATCATATCAAAAAGTCGGGTTTCGAAGTGTAGGAAATCGCCCACTTTCGGGTCAAATTCGGGTTTGAGCACTTGGTGAAGGTTTAGGTAAGTTAAATTCATCCCATAATTATCATTTCATGTTTATTTACATGTTTCTAGTTGATTGCAAACGAATTCGGGTCACAAATCGGGCAAAATCGAATTAGGGTTCAATTAGGGTTTGAAATGGGTCAAAATGAATTTGGAACTAGATTTGATGTTTTGAGAGAAGATTATGAGATGGGTTATGTTGGTTTATATTTATATATGTGTATTTATGCTTAAAAACGAGTTGGAAAGGTCCTTGGGTCGATCTTGGGTCAAAAATGGGGTTTTGGGATGTTTTGGATCGTTTTTGGCCAAGTTTCTGCTGCAGATTAGGCTCACTGCGGCGCAGTGGGAGGTGCCAGACCCCACTGCGGCGCAGTGAAAAGTTGCTGAACCAGCGATTCTTCGTCAACTTCAAACGCTTATAACTTTTGATCCGTAAGTTCAATCGAGTCATATGACCTATCGTTGGAACCGTATAAGAGTCTACTTTCTTGTAGTAACATTAATTTTTCATGAATCTTTCTCCATATTTAAAAATGTCAAGTCGAATGTGTCTTGTTCTTACGCGGGAAAGCGGTTAGACGTCTAAGAGTTGTGACTCGACCCTAATCTTACTAAACCAACTTGTTTAGGATTATAGAAGTTGACTTTGATGATAATATGATATTTATTGCTAGGTTGCGGACTCGTAGCGGTTGTTGAGCATTTATAACTCGTTATTAACTCGTAATCGTAGCTTGGAAGCCAAGGTGAGTTCCGTAGTTCCTTACTCGCTTGAGATTTAGGCTGGAAAGTGCACCCTTACGTGTTTAATTGTTTGATTGATTTATTGATGGTTGATGATTTTATTTAATTTATTTTCACTTGTTATGATTAAATATTGTGTGATCGAATGTTGATTGAATTGTGGATTGATTGATGGATTGTTTGATGAATTGTTAGATGGATTATGCATATGTTTGGAATATTGTGGTTATTTAGGATAGATGTACATACATGGAAGTCAACTTTGCTCTCAAAAGGTTTGAGATGTGGTGGGAAGGCTGTGGGTGACCCTGTATACAAGCATCAAGGACTCTTTGAAAGCAAGCCCTCTTAAGTGTATATATGTATACTTCGGTTAGATGGTTGGATTGATGGATGATTATTGATGAAATTGTGATAGAGGCAACACACTTAAGCTTGGATATGGATATTGGCTAGTTTGTTGGTCTTTGTGGTAAACTAAGGCTTGGGGCGGTTCGGGGAAATGCATTTGGGATTGCATTGGTTGGTTATTGTTGAGATGTACGTAGCCCCACTTGTATGGGAAACGTGAGCGAGAATGTTCGCACCCCTGCGGGGAATCGTGTGCGAGGCCGTTCGCTACCCGGGGTATGTAAGCATGCATTTGATGAGATGATTGTCTGTTGAGACAAATGTTTATCCGGGGAATAGACGTATGCACCGGTGTTGATCGGGTATATAGACGTATATACGCCGAAGCATTTTTGAGATACCACATTGGTCATGATGACATGTGGGTATCGTTACATAGATGGCCATACATATCATACGCATCACGACATTGGCATGCATATCATACGCATTATGACTTTGACATGCATACGATTCCTATTTGGCATTGGCATTATATATGTTTACCATTACACGCTTGTTTATATTGTGAAATCTTGATGTGTTGTTAGTGCGGCACGTGAAGGCTACTGGTATGTTTGATCTTCCTCATATGTATTGTGATTATTGGCGATGGCTTCATGTGATCCATCACTACGAACTTACCAACTTAGTGTTGACCTTGTTTAGTGCACTTTTTAGGTATCCATGTGAAGTTGGAGTATTGATTGGCTACGTGTCGTTTCTGCTAGAGCTTGGACTGGGACTTTCATGGATCCGTGATCCGTTGTCCATTTAGGGTTCATGTTTAGCACTTATGAAATTAGTTGTAATGACCCGTTTCATTTCTCATTCATGGCTTCTTGTTTACTTTGTATCTTACACCTTAAATGTTGGTTTGGAATCTCCGAATCCTTTATTTTCATGTAGTATATATTCTACGATAATTCTACTGTATGCTATATAATTTCAGTGATATTTCGGGTTCTAGCCCGGGGTGTTACAGCGTCAACCTACTAGCTCATGTGACCTGAAATTAACTCACCAACCCATTTAACTTGCTGGTCCGAATTTTTGGGGGTTAGTGGTTGAGTTCGGGTTGACGGGTTGGAAATTGTTAGCCTAAACCCGTTATAGTTATATTATAATAATATTATAATTATACTAATTATATGTATTTAATTTTATGTTCCAGGGTTGTATTCATATGAATCCTTAAAAAATGGTGGAAACCAAGGGATTAATCCCAGCCCTTGGATCAACCATCATCAAAATCCCATCAAACATGATTGGTTACTCCGGTGAATTACTCCGGCGACTGTGCAATCATATTTGATTGGTCTAGCCAATCAAGCTTGATTGGTTACTCCGGCGACATTGTCCAATCATATTTGATTGGTCAAGCCAATCAAGCTTGATTGGTAATTACTAAGACACTAACGCCGTCGAATCTTCTTCGGCGACTTCTCCGGTTAATCAATTTCGTTCTCGGGTGGATACGGAACGGGCCAGAGGCCCTTATCCGTTCTAAACTGACCGTCAAGGGATGCATATGGGAATGGTATGGATTTGATGGGCGGCGATCCAAGAGATGGTGGATTGTGATTTTTCTGGCGACACTGTGATTTTTCCGGCGAGTTCGAAAACAGTGTTTATTGGCTAGGGTTTGTGCGGAATTCGAAGAAACACTGAGTGATTTGGCACAAGTTTCATGCATTAATTCGAAGAAACAACAAAGATATAGTGTTTTTTAATTTTTCCGGTGAGTTTTTCAAGTTTTCCGGCGAGTATAGATCGGATTAATTTTTGGTCAGGGTTTGTTCGCGGTGTGATTGTGAGTGTTTTGGTGTAAGTTTGATGTTCTAATTCGAAGGAACGAAGGTTTTATCGGCGTTTGAAGTTTTTCCGGCGAAGTTGTTGCATTTTCCGGCGGTTGTCTTGCCGGAGAAGAAGGAGAAGGAGTTGGTCGTCGTCGTCGTCATCGTCGCCGGTCAGAGATAAAGGTGGAGATGGCGGTGGTTCAAGATTCCGTCGCCGATCAGATTGTGTGTGTGTTTGTGTGTGTGTGTGTGTGTGTGGTGGCCTGGTGGGGGGAAAGAGACGAGAGGAAGGGGAAGGGAAGGATAAAGGGTTGAGATTTATTTTTGAGAGGATAATCTAATGGCTAGGATTTGTCCCCTAGTTTCCAAAGAAAATTTAAGACTCAAATAAACAAAGTTCTTATGTTCCATATGAAAGTTATTTAAAGTTAACTGTATTATAATTAACTTTGGAAAAGGTGATTATAACAATGATATTAGTTTTTTGTCAACTCGAACCCACTAACTCGAAATCGAACCATTGATAGCCTTATTCAAAAGCAATACAATATTTAGCTTATTTATTCGATTGGTAAATGAGTATATTTATGTAGTTGTATATTTACATTTTATAGTATAACCACTATATAAACGAATATAAAACTGATATATATTGAAATAAAAAAAGGAGCATCATCACAGTACACAATAATCTATTAGCAATATATTACTTTGAAACATAAAAACTATATATGTTTATGCCTCCATATTACGTAAAGGATAATATTAATAAGATATACTACAAACTATGGTTGTACATTAATTAACAAATATCAATATAAAATCAGTTAAAAACCAGAATCAGACATCCACTGCATGCCGCATTACACAATGACAGTGGTTTTTATGTATAAACTGGAATAACAATGAGACTGGTTCTTACGTAATACAATTTCGATCCACATCTCACTTAATTAAGATTGCATTGTCTAAATATATACAACCTTTTAGTATTAGAAATTTGACTTTTTTTTTTTTATTAATGTGACTTTGATTTTAAAAGGCCATGATTAATTTTAAATAGTTACCATAATTGTAAAAGTAAACATTAAATAAGATAAAAGGGTTACCATATTTAAAATAATCAAAGTTGACTTCAATTTCAATGGCGAAGATTATTTTGCTTATGAATTTCAATGGTCAAGATCAAAACTTAGGCTTAATTTTTTTCTCTCTGCCGACAATATATATATATATATGCCACCAATATATATATATGTATATAATATCTATATCTACACTAGTTTTTAACATTAATAATTAAATTACACTATCAATCATTGATCTTTTAAAATATCTCTATTAACCTTTTACATCAATAATTATCACCACTCGACAACGCATCCGCCACAAACAATCGCTCCACCATCACACATTCGTCGCAACAACCACCGCCGCTTTGCGTGAGTACTGTGCTAGCATGTGTGTGTTATATTGAAATAAAAAATGGTATATTTATATACTATATTATAAAAAGAATATTTTTTAATTTTTTTTTTTGGAAATGATGAAATTTGTATAATATTTAGACATAATCTTCCTTAAAAATTAAAATATTCAGACATACTCCTTGAAATTTGGCGAATAAAGGAATTGACATCTCTTCGGTTCTTTGTCCTCTATGTGCGTCCGAGACTGAAACTGCTTGTCATCTATTTTCAAATTGTAAGATTGGAGATAAGCTTTGGAGATTAGTGGCTATTTGGCTAGATATTCCATCCATTCGACAACAGACATTGGATGAAGTTTTCTTACGACTTGATAGACATGAATATTAAAATGAACAAGAAGCATTGCATTGGGGCTATTATCTTTTGTTTTATATGGGTTGTTTGGAAACATCGCAATGATAAGGTGTTCTTTATGGGTCATAACAAATCGGATCTCCTTTTTGATGTCATCGTCTCTCAATTGCATCTATGGGTTACTAGCAGATGCAAGAAAAATTGCTGTTTCGCGGGTAGTGGTTTCAAAATCCATTTATGTTTTTGCACTGATTGGTTGTTGTGTTTGGTATATATGCTCATGGTTGTTGGTTTGCTTGCTTCATATTTTCGTTTGTTCCCTTGAGACTTATTTGGGTTTGCATCAAAAACATGGATGAAAACCAGTGGCTCGGCCCCTGTTGGTGAGGATTTTTTCTCGTGTCTTGTAATTGGCACGAGTTTTTACCCTTTTTGCATTCCTCACAGTTCAAGTCTCAAAATGTATCTAGGATATTATTTGTCGTCTATCCTTGATACTTGTAATTGTAACTATACCTTTGTTCACGGTATCTAATGCTTTGCTGGATACCGTTCGTTCTATTGTATAATATAATGTTTTTCTAAAAAAAAACTCCTTTAACATTAATAACTAATTACACTAATAATTATATAGCAATTATTATATCTATGCAATCTAATCAAAAGAAATAAACCCCGTTGAAAGTGATGTGAAAATTATTTAAAACACAATTAATGATTAAATATATAATCTACTTATTTATCTTATAAAATATCTTGATTAACCATTACATCACTTATTTACGTTATTTCAATGTCGCCTCCACCACCAACAATTGTCTCCATCACTAAACTGTCACTGCCAAAACTATCACCATTTACACGGATCCATGCTAGTATCAATTATATTTTTTCCATGTTTATTATTTTTGAATTTGGTAAGCAAAACATTTTTAAATCACAATTGTTAAACGGTCGTGTATGGTTTTATACATTAATTAAATTAAGGGAAATGATAATCATAGCCTCAGGGGCTATGTTTAATACGTTATTACATGCATCAAAGGTTATACATTGGATATCAATCTGTAAATATAGGAGGTGGTTACGTTCAATGTACAAGTCTTTTATACATGTAATAACATATTAAACGTAGCCCCTAGGCCTATGTTTATCATTTCAAATTAGCATTAGAACATATTTAAAACCAACATTACAACATCTATACTTTTCTTTATATTTATATTGAAGACTTTCAAATTTAAAACTTAAATAACGTAATTTTTATATTTACTATTAATAAATGATTTTACCTTAGATCTCTGACGAATATCTACATATAACAATAAACATGTTAATAATAATAATCAAAATACAAAAAATATATATATAAAAAAAGCAATTAGGTATATTAAAATAAACTTTATCATTTTTACAAACCAATATTAAAGCATCCATATTTTACTTTTTATTTATGTTGAAGACTTTTTTAAATATAGAAGTTAAATAACGTTATGTTTATATTGACCATTGATAAAAACACAAATATTAACAAATTCATTTAAAAGAATTAAGGAAAAAAATTAATTAACAAATTCATTTAAAAGAATTAAGGAAAAAAATTAAGTAACAAATTCATTTAAAAGCCATAATTATTACTCGTTTTGCTCAGCAAGATCATAAAGAGCAATAAAGTAAGAGAGAATCAAGTCAAATTTAAAAAATTTGACTTTACAAGGTTGACTTTTAGTTTAGATGGTTAAGATTGAAAGTTAATCTTATTTTTAATGGTTAAGATTATAAGTTCATTTTATTTTTTTATCTCAATGAAAAATTATTTTGAAAACCATTTTTTTGCGAGAACCTTTGAGAACTTATCAAATCAAGTCCAACCGATAATTATTCTTTACATGAAAATTGTTTTTTGATTATACTCTGAATAACTTATGTGTAATTTTGAAGTTTATAATTGTGTGGAGGCATGGATTATCATCCGTTATACAATTATGTAGAGATTTAGATTATTGATCACATGTGCACGAATATTGCTATGATTACATGTGATCGACTTGCATATATATGATCATAGCAATATTCGAGCACATGTGATCAAGAATCCAAATCTCCACATAATTATATAACGGATGATAATCCATGTCTCCACACAATTATAAACTTCAAAATTACACAAGTTATTCAGAAAACAATCAAAAAACAATTTTCATGTAAAGAACAATCATCGGTTAGGCTTGATTTGAAAAGTTCTCAAAGGTTCTCGCAAAAAAAATAGTTCTTAAAATAACTTTACCCTATATAAAAGTAACTCCCAATGCCGTCTTCCACGGGTTTTGGGTCCCAATATCGTTTTCGACGGTGTATGGGGGAGGTTGATATGTAGACAGCCTTACCCCTACCAAAGGTAGAGAGGCTGCTTCTAGGTTCTACCATAGTCCATAGGTAGAAAAGGACCTCCAGCCTTGCTGGGTATGAGGATCGAATCCATGACCTTTGTTTCCAGAGGCATGAGCTCCAACCACTGATCCAACTCAGTTTGTTTTAACTTTACCCTATATATATATATATATATATATATATATATATATATATATATATATATATATATATATTAAAATAGTAGGAATCATAGCCTTTTTAAATCATCCTCAACTTTAAACTATCTTAAAACATTGCCATGTAGGATTTTATCCCACGTGGCATCTCCATGTTTTTTTACAACATTTATAATACATAAATAAATAAAATTAGATTAAGAAATTTGGCAACAAAATTTTAATCCCAATTAAGTATAACAACATATTAAAAATAAATTAAAGATATTATCTAATCTTATATTAAATTACGTACTAACTGTAAAAAATCATAGAAAAGAATATTTATTTTTATATCCATAATTACATATGAATTGTTGCTTAAATAATATTACAAAACTATAAAAATAAAAGCATCTACCGCAATTTCGTTTCCTGTGCTTACATATCTAACTTCACAGATAAATCACTTTTTAATATCTTTATTAATTATGTTTTCTAATAATTTTGATGTTGCATTTTTTTATACATATACATATACATATTTATCTATATGTAGAGATATAAAACGATTACGAGATGATGTATTTGGTAGTAATTATTATTGTTATTTTTTTTTAACGGCATTCTAATCTACTCCTACTTCTAAATCACACGTATGCTTGGGATGAAACCTAGGACTCTCAAAAAATCCCTATTAATCCACCCCACAAATGTGAGAAGTGAGATTCGAACTCAGGTGGATCCCCCCAAGGTCAAAGACCTCACCAATGGACCACCAACCCCCTATTATTATTGCAATTATTATGTTACTATTATTATTACTATAGTTTATTTTCATACGTATACATCATAAAAAAATATTTAAAGTAGTTTTTTTCTCAATTTTGTCGATATTCTTTTTGTTCCCTTACAATATGAAAGGTAATTGTTCATCATGCGTTACATTTTTTTTCTCTTACTTTTCTTAATTGATTAGCCATGGGCATGTAATCTGGTTTTACATATTGTATAATCACTTATATATTTAGAGCTTGCTTCTAAATATAATATTTTCATCAGTTACACTTTGGTTCAACATAATTATAATAGACATCGTTATATATATTTCAATTGTGGAATAAACTACACAATAAAATTATGCTAACTAAACTAATTTTTTGGTTATCAGTATCAGTATTACAAACTTTAAAAAATTAATTCAATAACCGCACAACATGCGGGTAAGAAATCTAGTATATTTATATATATATATACATATAATATAATTCGTAATATCAAGCTTTTCGTGGATCACCTTATCATTACCCATCGATTAAAAAAAATTTCTTTTTTTTTTCAATTTGGATTACATAAACCATATGGTCATCTCTTGCTACTTGAAGAAGCATTTTCAACTCTCATATTACCCAAGCCTAGTAAATATCTAAAATCAAATTGTATTTGGATATTGGCATGACTTTTTTTAAAATGCAATTTTCTCTAATCTATAATATAACTAAGAGAGTGGTTAGGGGTACACTACCCCTAATTTCCCTGCTTTAGCCTAATACCCCCTCTTTATTAATCCTCTAATTTTTAATATTTATCTAATAAAAAATGGCCAACCTTTAATAACAAAAATCTTTATTATTAAAAAACCTACGACAAAAAAAAAGAGGAAGCTATCATCGACTACCAAAAAGGTTTTTGTTTATCTTTTTATTTAACTAAAGTTGAAAAAATAAGATAAACTGAAATCAATATTTATATGAAGTTAATTTTCATATGTTTGTTATTTAGCTTTCGTATTCATTAAGTTGTGATATTGATTATACACTTTTTATTTCACAATTATTATAAGATTTATATGGCTTGAGACTACCCGTCCAATAAACGGCCTGAGAACTAGTATAATATAAATCTTGAACCAATGATGACACGTGACTATATTATGTGATCCATTTCTCACCTTAAAGTCACAAAGTGTTGTTAACTTGAACATGTCTACATTATGTATATCATGACCCCGCTCTACATAATGATCTATTAATTTTCTCGCAATTATGGCCTTTACTACACAAGATTGCGAAATCATATAAGGCGTTAGTAGGCGAATTGGTTAGTTTCCAATAAAACTAGACAAGAGAAGTGACAAGCTTTTGGGGAATATTCTATATATTATCCTTTCGTTTTATTCTAGTATTTCACTAAACTTCATGAAATGAAAAAACGCGAACAAAGTGGAATGCAGGGAAAACGGGATAAGGGGAACATGGTGAAAAAAGAAAAAAAGTGGCACAATCAGTTATAAAACTTGTACATTATGATACATATATCAAAAATTGTGATATCGTTTCGCATTTCTCAATCCTCCTATCACTTGGGCAGTTGGGCTTCTTGATGATTCTTGCCTTCTCGGCTTTCTTGCAAGTTTTGTTGATGGGCCTAGGTCAATTCCAATTTCATCTGGGCTTGGACTGGTACCTAAAGTGTCCAAAATTCGTGACTCGTGAGCACTTTAGCAACATGGGCCTCGGTTTGCGTAGACAGTTGTGTTCATTTTGAATTGAGATCGTTGAAAAATTTAAACCAATAATTGCTTATTAAGGGGTTCAACTGGGGCTGTAAAAGACCGAACAAACACAAATGTGGTCTTGTTCATGTTTTTTTTTTTTAATTTTAATCTGAATGAATTGTTCATGAACAGATAAACAAACATAATGTTGTGTTCACAAACGGAAAAACGAATATAATAGCTTGTTCATCAGTTCATGTTCGTTTGATAGATTAATGAACGAACGAACGGAATATTTATAAACAAAGTATTTTTACATATATAAACGTAATTAAATTCAATACCGAATATATCAACTTTTTTACAAAAGTTTGCAGTATTTAATAGAAAACTATGTGGGTCAGGTGACCACAGGATCACTTTCCAACCAATATATTCTTAGGGAAGAAGAAAACAAACGCTGCCATTGTGGCAAACAATTGTTATTTTGGTATTTTTAATTCAACAAAATTGTTTGACTTTGACAGTTTCTTGATCTTTGTCTTCGATCGATATTAAAAAAAAAATATATGTGACTTGACTGACGCGTTTGATAATTCATATAGAGAGACATGATTACTATTACAGTATTACTGCATATTGTTTATGTTTTTTTTTTAGTTTGGTAAACGAGCCAATATGACTTCCGGTTATGTAATTTGAATAGTATGCAAGTTATACTTATACTTGTTCTTGCTGGAAATGAAGTATAATTAATTTTTCAAAAATGCGATAATAGGTTTTTGACCATTATGTATATAGAAATAGGAACCAGTGACGCTCAGTCCAAGCATTATAGGAGATGGGTTGAAGTCTCACATGTGACCAAAATATAGGTTACGTGTACAAAGACGGTACCAAAAAAAAATCTTAAAGGAGGCAAAATTAAAAAACTCATGAAAAACAAATCAAAAAGAGGCAAAATTAAAAAACTCATGAAAAACAAATTCAAAAAAGGGCAAAATATGAAAAACCT
This sequence comes from Erigeron canadensis, assembly GCF_010389155.1. Lineage (NCBI taxonomy): Eukaryota > Viridiplantae > Streptophyta > Magnoliopsida > Asterales > Asteraceae > Erigeron > Erigeron canadensis. The sequence goes on along the minus strand of NC_057769.1, from coordinate 6,833,955 downwards.
ATAAGAAAATTTAAAAAATCCATGACATTTTTTATTTTTTTGAGGGGGGCATTAGCCCCCTTTGCCCCCCCTCTTAGTACCGCCCTTGTACGTGTCAGAACAGATTTTTCTCACCACTAACGAGTTTCCTACTGTGAAGATTATAGGAGAAGCTAATAGTCCATCAATGATCTCAATTTGTTATTAAACGAAAAATATACCGAAATCATATAGTGTCTGAGTTTTATGCAGAATTTATTATAACAAATGAATTATAAAAACAACTATAGTGAAGTTATTTTTTTTAAGACAAATTTACTTTGATTTTAATTTATTCTAAATAATACTAAAATCTGTTGGAATATGATCACGTAAAATGAACGTATGTCCGAAAAGTATTTAAGCCTACGGGGTCACACCTCAACGTGAATATAACTATAAATTGATTAATATATTAAATGTAATTTATTAATTAATTTGATCACGAAAAACTAACGGAGGTTCGTTAAAAGAGTTAAAAGTTAACGGTACTTAATTAACGGACTTAACGGAGAAGAGTTGGAATTAGGAAACAATTAGGAAACCCCTCTAGAATGTTCTAAGGGGGGGACGGTCGACCAAAGGGTTCCAAAACCCTCAAGACTTGGCCATTAAGTTTCCTAAGCCTATAAATAGAAGCCTAGGTTAATTGTTTTTCATATACAATTAATTAGGTTTTCTAAAACCCTAAAAATCTCTTCTCTCTTCCTCTCTCTTGTTTCGGTCGACTAGCACAAGAAAAACAAAGGGTTTTGGGTTTTGTTTGGGTCGAAATTCAAGAGCAAAAACAAAGGGTTGTTCGGTTCGTGATCAAGTACTAGCATACATACGTTCCAACGTTGAGTGTGCAATCGTAGAGAGGTTAAGTTAAACCTTATTCTTATCTTCAATCTCTCCATTATAAGATACAAATTCTATACTTTGGTTAATTAATTAAACTACATAGATCTTGTCTTCCGTTGCGTGCTTTGTGATTTGTTGTGATAATTAGTTATATAACCCAACGGTGGTATCACGAGCCTAGTATGTATGTTTTTTGATTACCAAAAGATCAAAACTTGAAGGGGGGTTAGGGTTCTTGATCTTCAAATTTTCGAATATATATATATATATATATATATATAGTTAAATTGTTTTTGCAATTTAATTACATTATTTAATTAGAAAAAGGTTTTATTTAATATATATATATATATATGGTTCGAAATTTTTTTTCAGAAAATAAAAAAAAAAGTTTTTTTTAAGGGTTCTTAATCCAAGTTTTGATTAAATTACATGTTTATGTGATAAATTGTATGTAATTATGTGTTGTACCTTTAATTTTAATTGATAAAAAGAAGTAAAAATCATGAATTTTTCATGTAAATCATTCATGATTCTTACTTAGATATATTGATAGGAAATCTTGATCATTAGGGTTAATTATGCTAGATAATTGTATAATTAATTGTGTGACAATGTGAATTTTTCGTATAAACTTTCTGTTTTGCGACAGTGTACTAAAAAATTCATATCTTTTAATCCATAATGCGTTAGAGGTCGTGCTTTGAACTGTAGATTCTCAACACATAGTTCTAAAACTTTGTAGTTCTGGTTGAAATCTGAATCGGACCAGAAACAGGTCTAAACAGGTCAACTGGAATTTCCAGAAAGCAAACTATGTGGTTATATGATAATTGTTTTTGATATACATGTTTAAGGCTTACACAATCAAGGCAACTTGATGTATGTGGTCCTCTTCTTTGAAGGGGAGCTAGATTAGACATGAATAAACCATAGTGACATGTTTAGGTGGCCTACCATAACTCGTTGCATGCTTAATAGTTATAGTTTATAATTTTGCATATTTATTGAGATATAAATTGTGATGTAAAATTGTTTTGAGAAAATATAAACTTTTGAGTCGATTGGTGGTAGTTTCAAGTCTTAATTCAAATAAACAACAAAGTTATCGCGATTTTAATTTTTCCGACGAGTGTTGGACTAGTGAGGATGATGATGATGATGATGGAAACCCGATAGAAACCTATTGTAGCAGGTTGCTTGCGTTGAATAACTCAAAAAACGTAGTTGGTTACACTGAATAGCAAGTCGAGTAATAGGGTACATTACATAGCCTTTTTGCCATAGTTGGGTACATTCCCATGCTTTTATCCCTATAGTTAATGGCTAACAGTTGAAATACTATAAGGTACAGATAGTTCATTTTGAAGGAGGGTGTCCTCTTTGATATCGACCATGATTCGTGTTTTCATCTTGATATGTCCATTTATATATGTAACAGCTGTGACTTTGACCATTTGACCCCTCGTACCATTTGAATAATTATTGAGTTGGCCAATATAGTTCAAGTGCAATTTGGAGTTCATGTAAGTGCAATGTGTCCAAATAGATCAATTTATCGTTTAATTTAGGACTCATGTGCTAGTCGATATCATCGTTGGTGCAAATCAAACCTAAACCTTGAGATGACATTTATATCTAATTGGCTTTACGGTACTAGATGACATTAAATCTAGTTAGCAACATGAAATGGATCCTCCATGGGTCAAACCCATGACCCATCACCCAACTAACTTTCTTATTTTTCCACCCATCCGTTCATTCCTTCCCTTATCTTTTCTTCCTTCCTTTCTTCTTACAAGAACAAAACACACACACACAAATGTCTTTCTCTCTCTCTAAGATTCTTACACCAAGATTATGGTTTCAAATTGGATTAGTGCTAGAAACATCATTTATTACATCTCATTTGCATCATCGTGTCAAAATTTAGGTTTCTCAAAGTGCAAGACTTCTCCTTTTAGGTTCAAATTCGGGTTCATTGTTTGGTGGAAGTTTTGGTAAGTAATTTCTAACTCAAAATCACTATTTTATATTGTTAATCATGTTTCTTAGTCCAATCTAAGTGTTCTTGGTAAAATTTGGGTTCAAAATGGAATTGGGTCAAAATTAGGGTTTGGATGGATTTTGGTGTAATTTGAGTCAAGATTGATGTTATGAATCAAGATTATGATGTGGGTTATGTTTAATGATGTTAAAATATGTTGATTTATGCATAAAAATGTGTCTTGGAGCTTCCTTAGTCGATCTTGAAGTCAAAAATCTGCCCAGTCGGAGCACGACCGCTCAGACAGCCGCGTTGTGCTTGTGGCCGTACTACGTGCCCAGTTACTGCAGACGCTCACACGGCCGACCGTGCGAGCGGCCGCACTCTTTCTGTCATTTCCTCAAGTTTTTCGTTCGGTTATTGGTCGACTTTTAATGATCCAAAACTTGTTTATTAGTCTTATATTATCATTTTAAGGTCAACAAAATTGATTAAACACATTCCTAAACACTTTGATTTTTACGTCAAATTTTGGTGCTAAGTCATTGGACCTTATTTAGCCAAAACTCTTCAAGTATTGTTTAAACGTTCTTAAGTCACTTCTAATGCCTTTGGGGATTGTGTCATAATATAGAAAGTTAGGCCTCATTGTTGGAATGCATGTGTGATGATGTGATGTTGTAAAGTAGGTTGAGATCATTGTTGAAGTTTCGGTTGTGAACATTTGACGCTCGTTGGACATTTATAGCTCGATATTAACTTGTCGTTTTGCTTGGAAGTCAAGGTGAGTTCGTAGCTCCCTACTCGTTTGAGATTCGGGCTGAAAAGTGTACCACCTTTGTGTGTTAACTTGTTTGTTTGTGCAATTATGTGTTGCCTTGATTGATGACATAGTTCAATTGTACATACGTTTGATTTCCTTGATGATGGCATGACTTGATTGTGCATATGTTTGAGTGTTTTGAGTGATGACATTGTCTGATTGATGGATTTATTGACGTGTAAATACGTGGTTGTTACATGATTATTGTATGTGCATTTTTGGTTGATTATTAGGTTAGTTGTGCATACATGGAAGACGGTAATACTTTCGAAAGGTTGGAAATGTGGTGGGAAGGCTGCGGGTGACCCTATATATAAGCATCAAAGGCCTTTCAAAAGTAGTATCGTACGAAGTATATACACATAGTTTTTGTTTCTGGGTGGACATTGATGGTCATGGTGCAATTGAGTACAATGAATTACATTACGCGCAATTGAGTACAATCAGGTACATTACGTGAAATTGAGTGCAATTGAGGGACATTGATAGACATGTTGGGCATTATAGAACTTGTTAGATACTTCCTGATATCATTATTACTTGTTCTTGTTTACTATGCGTATTCTAAATACCTTGCGTAGTTCATTATGTGAGTACATATGTGAGGGTCATTGATGGACATTGATTGATTATGTATTGTTTGAGTATGATTGATTTATTTATGATTAGGATAGTTGTACATACATGGAAGACGATGATACATTTAATGAGTTGGAGATGTGGTGGGAGGGCTGCGGGTGACCCTGTATACAAACATCTAAGATTCCTTAAATGTAAAGTCGTATGAAATGTATGTGCATTGTGCATGGTTGAGTTGATGGACATGATGACATTAAACGGGTACTTACGTACTTGATGACATTAAACGGGTACTTACATACTTGATGACATTAAACGGGTACTTACGTACTTGATGACATTAAACGGGTACTTACATACTTGATGACATTTAACGGGTACTTACGTACTTGATGACATTAAACGGGTACTTACGTACTTGATGACATTAAACGGGTACTTACGTACTTGATGACATTAAGCGGGTACTTATGTACTTGATGACATTAAACGGGTACTTATGTACTTTATGACAATATCGATGACAATAGAGGGACAATGTGTGCATGTGCAATAAACGGGTGCTATACGTACTTGATGACAATTGGATGACATGAGAACAATCGAGGGACATTGATGAACATGTTTGACATTTTAGAACTTGATGGATATTTGTTGATGTCGACATTCAGTGTTCTTGTGCATTATGTGCGTTCTAGCTATGGTATAATTGTGAAATGGATACGTGTGGGTCTAGGTTGCGCTACGAGCTAACCTAATTTGAGTACTTGTGCCTTTTAAGGACTTACTGTAAGTGTGTTCTTGCTCATTATCTTTGTTCATATTGTGAATGGCTTTGGCATTAGATCCTTGTCATTCGCTCCTACGAACTCACCAACCTAGTGTTGACCTTGTTTAGTACACTTTTCAGGTAACCTTGTGAATCCAAGATGTAATGTTTGATGGATGCTTGCGCTAGAGTTTGGGCTTGGTCTTATATGGATCAAGGATTCATTTGCCCCTATTTTCATTATGCCTTATGTACTTGTTTGTTGATGATGGATTCACCGAATTCCTTTATTTTCATATAGTTCATGTTCTACGATAATCCCATGCATACGCTATATCCTTTGAGTAGTATTTCGAGCCTAGCTCGGGGTATTACAATATATACATTCCCATATCGTTTCTAAGTAGTTTTAAGCTTAATTATGTGCAAATTACATATATATTCGATGCTTTGATGATATTGTTAGTGATTGCAGGCTTAGAACAAGTAAAATGGTTAGAAACAGCTTTCAGATGATTAAAAGATGCATTAGGATGGTTCGTAGACGTGTAGTACAAGTTTTGGTTGAAAACAGAGCTGGTGCGTCGCACCTGAAAAGCTGGTGCGGAGCATTTTTTGATCAGAGAGTTAGAAGATATGAGAAAACAGGGAGGTGCGTCGCATAACGGGCAGAGATATTTTTGGAAACAAGGCCAGGTGCGTCGCACCTGATGCTTGGTGCATCGCACCTGTAGGTCGGTTTGTGAAGACTTTTGCAAAGCACTATAAATACAAGACCAAAACCCTCCCATTCACCACACATTCACTTCCAGTCGATTTTAGGGTTCTTTGAGGCAATATTCAGCAGCTTTTCCGTCCACCAAGATCTAAGGGTTGCTCGTGAGTTTCAAAGCATTCAAACGTCGATTTTCTTAGCTTTTCATTCTCTTTCGCACTTTGGTACAAGATGTTTACTCTTTCTTTTACTATTTGTGACTTAATTATGATTATGTCTAGCTAAATAACTTCATTATCCACTGAGATGAAGTGACACATTGAATAATGGTTGCATAATCTTTTGAATTAAAGTTGATTGTTAAACGTTTTGTTGTAATCTTAATGTTTTGAGTTCTTGTGCTCTTATCTACTGTTTTGTTGATAATGAATGAATGATTTAGAGGTATCTAAGTTTAGGAGTACATTGTTTTAGTTAATTGGGTACAATTAATAGGTGTTGACTTGTGGTAACAAGACAATAAACGGCAATAGATAATAGAATTCGAAGTGTTAACGGTTTGGTAAAATCGATAGACAAGATTGTTTACAATAACAATACAAATTCGTCAATTTAGTAGGTCTTGATAGTGAAGGTGGTCACCGGAACTTAAGGGTCGAAAGATTGGTTAATGGGTTGGATAGGGTAATAAGCTAGGTGTACAACTAGTGAGTTCTTTATTTAACCTCGTTATAAAATCAACAAGTTGAATTGGTTTTAATATAGATGCAACCTAAATAATGTGTGTCATGGAGTCGAAGTAGATGATCTTTTAATTCTATTTGATATACAACAATTCTCTTTTCGATAAATTCTTCGGAATTTCTAACTCTTTCAATCAAATAACTTTTCAACATAAAAATCAAGATGACGTCCAAACTCTTTTAGCTACTTAAAACTCGCTAGCTCTTTGTAGTCTTTGTGGAACGAACCTGGACTTACTTTAGTCTATATTGCTTACGGACGGGTCCACTGCCCGATTGTGTGTGGTATTTGATTTGGAGTATTTCTAGTATTTGAATTTAACTCGATTTTTCACACATCACATCTCATCTTTGGTGAGACGAGGTCGGTGAACGTTCTTCTTTGATGATGATGAAGCCATTTGGAATATTGAGTGAGTTAGCAGTTGAAACAAGTTTGTAGATTAAACAGAAGTGGTATGGTGATGAAACTGGTAAATGCTCTGGGTAGCTATTTATAGATTGATAATGTAGCTAGCCGTTAAGGCACTGTAAATGTAAATTTTTTTGAATTTTTGGCCGTTTAAGGGACCGTAATTGTAAATCTTTTGAAGTGAACGTTGGAGGGGGTGTAATTGTAAATATTTTGAATTTTGAATGTTAGAGGAGCGTCTTTGACTTCAGCTATAAATACTGCCTCCTTACCAGATATTTCATTTTAAAACTCAAACTTTTATACATCTGCAATGGCTTCTTCATCAAATGCCCCTTACCGAAAACGACCAATGACTGTCGATCAATTGAATGACAGTATTATGGCTGATATCCTCGACCACCAAATGTTCAAAGACCAACTTGTTGAAATTGGTATAAAACTTCAAGCGAAAAAGAAATGGTGTCAAGATCAAATCAATTATATACAAACGGGACATTGTACTGAGCTTGAGTGTCAATACTTTACTTATTTGCAGGGGAAGTTTGACAAGATTCAAGAAACTGTGGAAGAAATTGCTTGTGCGATCATCACCTTGAATGAGTTCATCAACACTGCCAAAGCAGTTTATGCCCAAAAGAAATAAGTAGCCTCTTTTAATATTATGTTGTATGTTTTATGCCATAAGTTTGTAATGTTTTTAAAATTATGAATAAATTTATGTTCTTAAAGTAGACTTATTTATTAAAATACTTAAAAACATTACAATTGTAAAAGACAACACATAATTTAAACTGCTAAATCACACTTAAAAAAAAAACAAAAGCACACTTAATCAAACTAAAAAGTCTACTTCATAATCCATAACAATTAAAAAGGAACAAAGATAAGCTGCCTGAAGCAGTGCTTGTATCTGAAGCCCCTGCCATGCTTCTCCCGATATATCTGATGCGCCGTTGCATAATATTGCTCATCATCATTGCCGGCCATCTCCTGTGCATTCAACTGCGAGCAAATTGCCTAAAACTGTTTGCATTCATTCTGAATCCTAGTCCAGTGACCTTGCAGTTGAGTCTTGCTTCGTGGTCCTCCGGTAGTCTCCGTGTTGAACATTTCGGTAACGTCGTCCCAAAAGGATACGCCGGGATTATTCATTTCACACCTACCCGTAACAGGGTCCGGTGTCCTCATCACCCAACACCGACAAACAAAGATCTTTTGATTGAGTCCATACACTTCTAGACATTGTGAATGGAATGGTTTATGAAAAATGGTATATGAAATGGTTTATGGAAGATGAAAAAGAGTAGAAAGAAGTAATGTGTGAAATGATAATGTGAAGTTAGGAATAAATAAAGGTTTGAAAAAAAAAATTAAAAAGTAGCCGTTTGATTTTGAAATGGGAATAAAAAAATGTTTTTTTTTAATTTGGGCCCCACATCACTCCCTTAACGCGCATCTGATTTTGGAAGTGGGCTCCCGGACGCACCAAAAACGCAACCCGTGCTAATAGGTTCTTCCACCCTGCCGGCGTCTGATGCAGCCAGACGCAGAGGGAAGAAGCCTATAAGCACCGGTCTTAGTATCACAAACATTGATTTATTACCACACTGTATAACTTTTCTAAGAGACTGTAAAAGTCAGTAAAACATATATATGGTAAATATATCAATTTTTATGTTACGAATATCACTTCTCGTATAATATATCTTTTATCAATTATCTATAAATAAATGTGAAAAATCTTTAGTGAAATTCATGATGTAATATGATTTTCAGTAGCTAGCAAGTACCAAATTCGTTCTGCGTTAACAACTTTTTGTAGTTGTATGGTCGGTGTGATTGTTCATTCTAACATTTTGGCTAAAGAATCATGTGGCATGTATTTTTATTCATGAAATTCAACTTCTCCGTATAAACGATGACCCAAACTAAAAGATTCACTTTTGTTTCCATATAATCCTAGTACGACCTATTCATATTACAAATTCCAAACTTCAATTAACTTAAAGAATAGAAATATAATTTTCAAAGTCTAAGCCATAACATGCGGTGTCTAATTAACTTGCCTATAAATAACACTCTTTTCTTCATCCAAAATTTGTCATCAATACCCTTAACACTTTTACCACCTTATCCTATTATCAACTCCCTTAATTTGTTCATTCTTTTTAATTGTGCTTTCAAATTAAAGCAACTTAACACACAACATGAAACAAGAAGCCAAGAAGTTAGCCGTAATCGCAGTGTTTTTACTGCTTTTCATGAGTTTCCAACTAAATGGAGCATGTAGATTACTAGATGGAGAGTTTGAAGAACCGTGGATGAAGAGAGGAAACCTTCTTTTATCATCTTTACAACGAGGCCAGGTTCCACCACCAGGAAACGGATGTTGTAAAACAGGTGGTTGTGGCAATCCTTGTGTCGGTTCCAAGAAGTTCGCCGGCCATCCAGGTCGTAGCGTTGATCCATCAGCGACATTTATTGTAACTTCAATGGATCATTAGTGAATATACCAAGACAGTGTATATTGTCAATGCAGATATAAGATTAACAACCTTAAAATAACATTTATTGTACTTTTTATTGTTTGAACAAATTGTAGTCATATACGATCCGAATATATATACATTCATTATTTTTATCATGATTTCATCAATTGTCTTATTTTTTTTATAAACAATCAATAAACATTGTATATGGTTCCAGTATTAATTTATAATGGCTATTATACATGCTTCAAGAATATCCTAATTAACTCACACATGGACAACAAAAATCTCTCTAAGACACACTATATGGAATGATAAATATACATGAAAATGTAAAATAAGCATGTATATAATCCAATAAAATTTTCTATATACTTAATTGTGTAATTCCTCTAGACCTATGATTTACGGTCAAATCGAATTGAATGGTGATCACGCAATCCATCTTGGAAAGAAAATCTGATATTTGAAGTGATTTGTTGGATTCCGATATTGCTAAATGCAATGCAACTCTAAATTGCCAATGATGACTAGACCAACTGGTGAGAGACATCCCAGGTTTTACTCAAGATCTTGAGTTTGATCTTTAGCGATAGCAAGTTTTAGGGTTTTTTTCCTCCGAATACTTGTAACGGCCCATAGTCAACATCTCGTTGTCTAGGATACGTGCAAGATTTCACCATTATACAATAAAGTTTCCCTGATATCACATACCGACTATATGTTAAAAAAAAAATTGTAAATGTAACATCTAATGTTATTGTTATGGGTTTTGGGTCTTAATTCTCGATGTTATATAGGGGGATTTAGACAGTTTTACTTTTATTTTAGCAAAAAAAAAATGTTTTCGAGTTCTATTTAAATGATAGAAAAATACCTCTTGATTTTTATGTTCGGTTAGTCTGCTTCCACGTCAAAAACTAATTTCCACAAAGAGATATAATTAGGACTTTGAGATTAAAATTCTATCTTTACCTTAGACTACTTGTCTACTTTTACTCCTTCAAACCTCGGATAACATCGGTTTTTGCCCGCTTTGACCAACACTTAATTTCTTGATGTTCTACCTTCTTTTATGCATGGAATTTAATAACTAAGTCCTGACACACGCCCTTTAGTTTCTTTATTCAATATATTTGACATTGACATATATGCGGCTTTCATAATTCTTCACACACATATTTATAGAATACAGTATTTACAACAAGACTGTGTAGAGTCCTCCGTGAAAAGGGAATTAATATTGTACCAGAGAATTTCATAAATTTACCATACTTATACTTGTACATTATAAATTTTTACCATACTTATACTTGTATAATATGTTATAAAACATATAAAATGTAGTAAATGCAGCAAAATATGTGGTACGGTTCTCACTTTCTCTGTAAAAAGAAATAATTACTGATATTTTGAGGTATTAGATCGATCTGTTGAATTCGGTATGGCATTTTTCAAATTTACAGTAATAATAATATTTCTCTGGTTTTGTCCCTATCTTTACTGATAATATTTCTCTGATATATTTTGAGATTGTGATTTAATTTGTGAGTAATTATATACACATACCACACAAGGACTTATCAACCTATCTATGAGTATCAAGTCATGTATATATTTGACATACATGTAGCCATCAATAAAAACGGCCATGTCATCTATGTAATCGGCCACGTCATCCATTAATAAAAAAGGTCATGTCATCCACGTAATAAAAAACGGCTTCGTCATCTATGTTATCCTCCATGTCATCCATGTTGTTATTTTGTAACAATAAATCGGAGTTGATTCCTACTATCATTGGTAGATCTTTTTATAAGTGGTTACCAAAATTCATCCGATTTTACTGATCATTTATCTCTACTTTTTCATATATGAAACCAATGATTTAAATTTGGTCACATTATGTAGGTAATAGTATTACTATTTGACACTAGATATACCCCTGTGATTTCGATTCCTTCATTAGTACTGATCAATACCAGCCAAAAGATTATTGAAGACATTATAGTGAGCCATTTCTTAATTTCTTCTATTGGTTAGAATTAGCTTAATTTCTGTTAATTTAACTGCTGAGAAACAATATACATACTTGCATACACTTTGCAACAATTTGTAAAGAATGCATATTTGTTACTTTCTTTTTTAATTTCATATCTCTTTTATGATGAATGTTTCTAACATGCAAACAGAACTCAAAGTCGCTAATCTATCTATCTGCTGGGTGATACACCGCCAATAGGTTTGGCCACCTGGCCAGGCTGATCTTGCAGATCGAAGGAGTACCAAATACGTGATACAAATAAATATTGATGTTTCAATTCGTCTCTTTACATATTCACGAACATAATGATGTCTTATTCGTTTTTGATTTACATTATATATACTCTCTCTGTCCCACTGAAAATATGTAGTTTTGAATTTTTAAAGTCTTTATATTGAAAATTCGACCTTAAATATATTTGTTTATGTTATAGGGATTAGTTTCCTGAAATGTAAGAAACTTTGAACGAATGTCTACAGTAGGAAATAACTAAAGTTGTGTGTATTGTATGTAAACAATTCGAAAATAACGTTTATTGTATGTAAGAATTTCGTTTCAACCAATTAAAATCTGACAAGTGGCACCTGTATATGGTTGCCACGTATGTTTTCTTACATACAATAAATATTTTTTCGAGTTGCTTACATACAATATACACAACTTTATTTTTTTCCTAATATAGACATTCGGTCAAAGATAGTTACATTCCAGGAAACTAATCTCTATGTTATATAATACTTATAAAAATTATAGGGATTAGTTTCCGGTAATGTAAGAAACTTTGAACAAATGTCTATAGTAGGAAATAACTAAAGTTGTGTATATTGTATGTAAGCAACTCGAAAAAATGTTTATTGTATGTAAGAATTTTGTTTCAACCAATTAAAATCTGACAAGTGGTACCTGTAGATGGTTGCCACATATGTTTTTTTACATACAATAAATATTTTTTTAAGTTGCTTACATACAATACACACAACTTTAGTTATTTTCTACTATAGACATTTGGTCAAAGATAATTACATTTCAAGAAACTAATCTCTTAGTTATATGAAGTTTTCAATGGGTAAAGTTTTCATCAAACACCATATAATACAATTAAAATTATTTAAGGTCATAGTTATAAATAAAAAACTTTAAAAATTCAAAGCTAGACATTTTCAATGGAATGGATGAGAATATCACTATCATATATTTTTGTATGTCTTTATGGCATAAATGCTTATACTTTATAATGGTTATAACCATTAAACAGTTATTTTTGTATTTGAAAGAAAAAATGCAAACATTAATAATTGTTTATTTAACAGTGAGTTAAAATGTTCTTTTTATAATATAGAAATAAAATAAAAAGAAACACATCATATTTTGCGTGTTTAATTATATAATTTTTTAAAGGTTAATATGAACATGAACATATAGAGATATAGAGATATATTTACTCATGAAATGGAATAGTATCAATGTTCATATACAATGAGTATGACCATCAGACTAAAACGTTCACATTTATATATTATTTTATTTCATAAAATATATATAATTAATTCTACTACATGTACGACCTATTCATATTCCAAAGCGCGCCCAAATAAACATTACTTGACATGTTCAAGCTAAAAGTCATAACATGCGGTTTGTAACTAATTGCTATAAATAACCATCATCTACTCTATCTTCAAACATAATTTTCATATATCATAGTGATCTACTTACACAATTTTATTCCTTCATCAACTTTCTTTATTCATACTTTATATTATTTATTCAATTCATTCTTTTTGTTCTAAAATTAATTAACTTGAAGCAAACATCATAATTAAGAAACATGAGAACAACAGAAACCAAAAAATTAGCCACAAGTGCATTATTTATAATGCTAATTTTCATAAGCTTGGAACTGAATGGAGCATGTCGACTACTTAATGGAGAGTTCGAAGAAACGTGGATGATGAAGAGATCAGAAAACCTTTTATTGTCGTCTCTACAACGAGGCCCGGTTCGACCACCAGGAAATGGATGCAATGCGACAGGTAATGGAGGTAATCCTTGTGTCGGTTCCAGGAAGTTCGCCGGCCGCCATCATAGTGCTGCTGCTGCTCCACCACCACCACCATTGACCATTCCTACTTCAACTGATCATTAAGATACTAGCTGGCACATGATCATAGCACGCATATACATACATATAGGATTAACAGCTACAACCTTACAAGAACTTTTATTATTATTTATGTTTTTTTTATTACTTAATGTAATTATTTCTTAATTAGTAATCATTCTTTTATTTATTATTTTGATTGTAATTGTAACTTTTAACTTAATTTAGATGTAATTTGACATAGAATTATGGAGTAATACATATATGCATGGTTTCGTTTAATAAATGTTCTTAATATTGTCTTTATGCATATCCCACAACAAAGACTTCTTCAAAAGTGGGGGGAAAAACAACTATGCATAATCATGTACAAATAACTTTTGGACGAAATAAACATGACAAGGATATATATTTATATCACCGGCTAAGTATATCTCACTTTTTCATATCTCGTCTTATTTGACATAATTGGGTACTGTTGTTATTATTTTTCGGTAAAAGGCCATCACCCCTGTTAACTTTTTATATCCTTCACAAAATAAAACAGACAACTTGGCTGAAATACCAAGCTGGCTTTACAAATTGTCCATGCTAATCAAGCTAGCAACATCACTTGGGGGCGACAAACCACCCCCAAGTGATGTTATTGTTAAGTTATTTTTAGAACTTAATTAACGGAAGATTTGAAGGTAAGTGTAGTTTGTTTATTTAGAATCTTATCATATCAACATTGATTGATATTAACTTACGGGTTTTGCTAAACGAAACTCTAAGGGCTTTCGTTAATGTACATTAAATAGTTGTACACTTACCATAAAAATCAGCAGGCCGGTGGACTTTTGATATGGAAACGTATAACTTTTTTATGCACGTTAAGTGAAGCCCTGAGGGGTTCATTTAGCATTTTCCTTAACTTAATTACGAACACGCTGTGTTTGAATATGAATATAGCATTTTAAGAATTAATCTTGAAAATACATATAAGTATATGAAAATATTTTGAAATGGCTAAATGCATAATTAATGAAGTCAGTCAAAAACCATTTCCCATGCATTGAAAAGATTAATTACTTTCAACTTTTAGTTACGAAAGACGACGATCATCAGATATGATTCTTTTCAAACTGCATGTAAAAATTTAGTCTATCATTAAACAATTAATTTCAACATATTTAGTCTAAAACCACTGGATTTTCGAAAGAAACTTGTTCATGAGGTTTTTTTTTTCATGATTTTTCTAAATTGTTTATAAGAATGCATGCCTAAAGAATTTTAATTTAGCATAAATAACTGATAAAGAACGTACTATTAATACCGAGTATGTAATTATATCATTCAAGGATAATCGTACAATCGTCATCATTAAAAATAAGATTGACCAATTATAAATTTAATGGTCAAACGTATCATGCATCTTACAAGAAAAAAATGAATCAATTAATGACTACTTATACATATGAAGAATTAAAGAATGGTCATGTGTAACATAAATCTACAATTTTAATTTGTTGGAAATTAAGGTGTTAATTAGCTGATGCTATATATTGATGCATGCCATTAATTAATCGTTGGCATGATCGAGCTTCCTTTATTTTACGCATCAGTAGTAGAAGAAAAAGTACTACTAGTCTTGAACAGTTGTGGAGGTGGTGGAGGCGATGACGCAGTTACATGACCTCTACGATGACCGGCTATCTTCCTGGATCCGACACAAGGATTACCTCCATTACCTGTCGCATTGCATCCATTTCCAGGCGGTCTAACAGGACCTCGAGGTAGAAATGGTAATAAAAGGTTTGATCCCTTCTTTATCATCAAGCTTGTGTCTTCAATCTCTCCGTTTAAAAGCCTAGATGCATCATTCGGTTCAAAACTCATGAACAAAAAAGCCATCGCTACGAGTATGGCTAAAATTTTGGTTTCTCTTCTCATTTCTCTCGCGAACCTAGCTTGATCAAAGCAAGTTCAATAAAACGACGAAAATTAAATAGGCCGGGTTAATGTACGTAGGTAAAAAAAGATTGTAATATATTTGGTTTCGAATGAATGAATTATATATTTGCATGATGAATAAGGGGGAGGGGGTTATTTATAGGCTAAGTTGATGACCAGATGGTTTAATGTTGACTTGAAATGTTCTTTGTCTTTTAGGGTGGCTAATAGTATTACATTGTAAGCGAATGATATTTGAAGATTGAATAATAAAATATGGACTCAAGTCTGGTCAACATATATTCGTTTGACTTTTACTATTAAAAAAAAAGAGGATGTGCAACTCATTAAAGTGATGATTACATATGTTAATATCCGAGATTACATAATAGCTTATGCCATAATTAGTTTAATTTAATCTTGTTTCCCAAGTACTCGTATTTAATTACGCCACGTAATACTCGCTGTCTTGACCTTGATGATCAAGGTCGTATGTTTTTTTTTTGTTTGTTTCTTTTTCATCAACGACTAATATTTGCTTAAAACTTCAAGTCTCTATAAGCGTTTAACATGATGTGAAATCAACCTTAGTTCCATTACTACTTCAAACGCACATGTACACACTTTTCATTTCATGTTTAATTAAAGTTTGAAAATGTATTTGATTATTATAGTATAAAACTAGATTTGTAGACTCCTTCATAAGTGCTTGATAAATATGTATTATATATTTATATTTTATATATCAAAAAATTGGATTAGTTCCCTTACAAAGTACAAAATACAGGGTTAATAGTTCAATCCTTATTCTTATATGGATAAACATCTCACCTCCATATACCTTATGTGAGTAACTCTAACTCTTGACATATATTTTATATATTTTAGTTAATTTTCTTTAGTTAATTATATGTATTATATTTGTGATAATATCTTGTAAGTCTCCGAAAAAATTGAATGAGACTATTTTCGGATCACGTGGTGTTTCCAGGAACTTCTTCCAAAACATTTGTAAACATAAAAAGTCCTATATTTTAGATACCGGTCTTAAAGAAAAACAAGCAAAGCTGGCAACTCCATCAGTCTTCAACGTAGCATGGTGGCAAGCTAAACCTGGTGTTTAAGACACCGGTCTTAGTTCCTTACATCAATATTGCAATTTTTGAGTAGCTTATACTTATAAATCTCGTGGGAAGTTATATCTTTTCAGAAGGCCGGTGATGAAGTCACCGGTCTTGGTGTACTTTATGGCAGAAACAGTGTCGGCTTTACTATATAAGAAGGTTAGGCATGGACCTAAGACCCCCAAAATACAAAGACCTCTATTTTTATATTTTGGGTTTAATGTTTTAAACTTTAAACTTTTGGGTTTAATTGTGTAAATGTGAATACAAATCTGTAAATGTGGAATAAAATTCATTCATAGACTAATTAATCATAGGTTGCAAGGTCATCTAAAGAAGTGTTTCAAGCTACATGATCATGTTAAAGAATTTACCAACATAAACATGAAAACGTAAAATTAGATTCAATATTACTAATTTTATACCAAATTGAGGAGCTGAAATATATAAAGCCAAGCAACGATTTCGTTCACTTTTTATTCTTCAAGATAGGGTTGGTCCTAGAGTAAAATGCAACACAGATGAAAAACTGAGTAATAACTAAAATACATAGAACACGGAACACACATACACACATATATATAACATTCTGGAAAAGGGAGTGTGGGGTTGTCACACACCCAACTTAGATGAAAAACTCCCTCGCATACTCTATTTTAAATATATTTTTGTATAATTAATAAATGATTGGGATCAATCAAGCACTCCCTAGCCCCCCTAGCTCCACCCTGTGGGGGAAGCTTCTGTGTGAAAACGAGTTTCTATAGGGAGGTTTTATTCACTTTTTTACTGTTGTATGCTTTCTTCTGTTTTCAAGCTATAAACAATTTGGTTTGAAGTTTTTTTTTTAAATTTATGAACAATTTATTTTGAAGTTTAAGGTTAGAATGGTTTACAGGTTTTGAATGGTATTTGGTCATTTGAATGTCATTTGGTTTTTTCTACCTAAGACTAAACGGTACAAGGCTTTATAGGGCGCTATTGTTCCAACTTTTTGCTACAAGAAGCCATAAGAAGCCCAAGAAAACTATGTATATTGCCCCAAAGGGTGCTATTGGACAAAAAAAGCTAGTAGGCTCCTTTCAATGCTCCAAAAATATTCGTTGTCAAATGAACCCCACACCAAAGGCCCAAGTTTGGCCCACAAGAAGGGCTTCCTTTGAGAAGTTTTGCTCCAAAATAAAATGAGAGGAAACGCCACTTTTCAAAAGATGCCCCTATGAGGGGCTTCCTCATAAAGCCTTGCTCCCATTAGCCCAAGTGCACTTTTTTTCCCTGGGTCCGCGCAACATCCAGCCTGGCGCAATTAGAGGCATTTGAACATTGAGAGTGCTTGCACCTCTGAAACTGGGCTATTCAGTTATTATATAGGGGCTATTCAATAATTTCTAAAGGTATCCGTTTTTGTTATTATATGAAAAAACGGATGATAAGTAGTTGAAAATATTAGTTTGTTGTTTTGGAGTTAAAACTGTTACTACTAAATAACCAATTGATTAATGATGGAAAAGAAAATAGGCGGTGTACCGGATTGAAAAAGTGGTGCCCGGAAGAGACGGAATCCAGGGGGTGCACAAATCTGCAACTCCAACAAAAATAAAAAATAAAAACAACGTCGAACGAAGTCGGAGTTAAAGGGTTTTTTTTTCCTTTTATAATCGACAGAAGTTAAGGTTTATCGGTTTGCAAGACTAACAAACAAGCCTTATCAAGTACAATCTCTATCACGATCACCTCTATATATTTATATATATATATTTTTTAAATCAATTTTTAATAGTCGATTGAGTCTTAATCTTAATCTTAGTCGAAGGGAAAATAATAATTGGGCCTGGAACTGGATACGAACCTTATAGGACTGATCGCGAAAATGAAATGCTTACACGTACAGTTGATTGTTGACATAATAGTTTGCAAACGAGATGGAACAAACTTGTTCCTAAGAAGATGAACCTCTTTCATATGGAGACTTAGAAGAGATTGTCTTCCTACCAATATTAATAATAATCTTTTTGCCAAAGGAATACGAGTAGATGATAATTCCTTTAATTGCCAGCTTTGTAATGATGGGGCTGAGTTTAATGATCACATTTTTTTTTATAGACATCTCATTTCATCTTGATTGAGGTGTTCCATCCCCAATGCGCCACCTGAAGGTATTTTTGGTGTTACACTTTAGATAAGCCAGTCAAAGTTTGATACAGGATAGCTATCATCGGTATATTTCAAAGGCAAAAAGCGACGTGATACGTAAGGATATTTTAAAGTGGTATTATCGGGGTTGGGCTACTTTTACCACGTCACGCCATATGACATTGTAGGTTGTTGCGGGTTGCCTGGGAAAAAAAAGGAGAGTGGAGTTGCCTGGAAGATGGGGCAGCCTTTTATGACATGTGACAATTAAATTATTAATATTAATAATTAAACCCACTAAAATTCAAAAAAATGTGGTAGTAAATGTGGACTTTGGTG
The DNA here is from genome assembly GCF_010389155.1 of Erigeron canadensis. NCBI lineage: Eukaryota > Viridiplantae > Streptophyta > Magnoliopsida > Asterales > Asteraceae > Erigeron > Erigeron canadensis. The sequence goes on along the minus strand of NC_057769.1, from coordinate 6,814,901 downwards.
GGTGTGTCAGATCAAAATGAATTTTGCAAGCGGGATATGTGGGAATTGCTCATTTTATGTATTGCCTGGGTGGAATGGTGTGGGTAACAACTTGGGGGCGACGAGAGGTGGATTGCCGGGGAAAGTTGCTCACTACTTGCTCCACTCCGGATAACCTAATGATGCTTGAGAAAGCATTCGTAACATCTTTAATTCTATTGTCACGTGCTCGCATCTTTGGATTGATATTGGAGATAGAAAATCTCACTTTTCTTGGTAAAGTGAGGGATATTTGTTTTTTAACCATTAAATGATATGATTAAGTTAAAAGGCAACGGAAGAGATAAATATTTATATTTATATAAATTAAATTAATACAGTTATTTTTTATTTATTATGTTATTTATTTTTAAGTTAGATTCGATTCAGAAGTGTTGGGGGCTATTTTAACCAGCGATTTGCCGGACAAGACTTTCAAGCCTAATGATGAAGATACAGAATGTCAAATACACAATGTGTATTATATATATACTAGAAGGTTGTCCGCACGTTACAGCGGGGTTTATAACGAGTGAGATGTCGTAACGGTAATACAAGTTGTTTAGGTTACTTTCATGATATGCGACGATGAGACATCTAACTATGGTTATCATTCTAAAATCTAAATATAAGTAGATGATTAAATGCAAAAAATAATAAGGTGCAAAAATTAACCATTTTAAAAATATTTATTAGGGTTATTTAGGGATAGTTTGGGGATATTGAAAAAAGTGATGAATTCCTAATATATGGAGGTCTGTTTGTTTTATAAGAGATTATAAATTATAGATTATATATATTTTAGGGATGGATACACACATAGTTAGGATTAGGAAAAAAGAAAAATGTCGGACATTCTGTCTTTTGGTATATATACTAGATTATAACCCGCGTGAAACGTGGAAAAAATTTATGAAAAAATCTATATAAAGTTAACATAATGGTATAATAAATACTTAAAAGCTATTAAAATTTACAAAACAATAAATAAAATAAGAATAATGAAAATAAACCGTTTGATTTTTTCATAAATCAACTATACTGTAAATATAATTTCAAAGACTAAGGTTTGACATTGGTTTCCCATCTACCTGACAAGTGTTTTTTAGTTTTATGTAGTATCACAAATGATTATATTTTTAAATATTACAACACACGTTTTTTTCCAGAGAATTAAAAGCTAAAACGGTTGGTCCAATGCATGGAGGTAGTTAACTATGTATAGTATAAAAAGTTCTAAGAATTAACGGTATCCACAAAATAATTGAATACACAAATAGTAGTGGTTTTGTAGAAGCTGATTTTATGTCTATGATCCATAAGCATGTAATCTCTTTCATTGAAGCTATAACGAAGATATTGATTTCCCTAACGCCTCCTTCATTAAATAGGGGCTAGAATGGGACAATTTTTTGGTTGTACGTATACGCTTGCTTCCAAAGTAAGACAATTTTAACGAATGCATCGATGTCAACCATCCTATTGCACAAAACTTGATCAGCTATGATATTGTATATAGTGATATGGAAGCAACTATGAAATCTTTATTATGCTAATGTATAGTTGATGTATAATACTCATACATTTTTCATATCACGGTAATGACTGTTTGTCACAATATTTCAATTCCTACCAGCTCATTCAAATGATTCACTATAAACAATAACAACCTTATATTTCAACCTTAATCATATATTATCAAGTGTTTAGTTATACTTCATAACATAAGGTTAATTTAAACCATACAATACAAAATTATTTGCTATTAATTATTTGTAAGTAAATCAAATACGAAAAATAAACTATAATGGAAGGATCATAATATTACTTGACACAAGTTAAGCAACTGCAAATATAAATGCTAATACTTATTAAAAAATCAATTATCCAAAAAGTTATAACATGGATCGACATAGCTTTTTGAAACAATCATTATTTGTTAACAAATCAAAAAAACGTATTATTTTTATAAATAATATTAATCTATAAGAAGATTTATAAAAAAATCAATAATAAAATTAAAATAAAATTAAAAGAAAGATAGATGATGATGTGAATCAAAAAGGGTATCTAAAATGTTAGACATATTAAAATTGATATGATTAGTAGAATATTAATTATTAATATGTATTGTTAGAACATTTTATTCATAGTTGAAGGATTAAAAGAATATTTGATTATATGTTGAGTCAATGATGATGTCATCATTTTGATCTAAGAGTAGAAAAATAAGAAATAAATTGTATAAAGGGTCTAGATTACTCCATTTTTAATTTAAGGGTTCTCTTTTAGTATTTATTAAAGTTTTTTACTTAAGTAGATTTTTATACAATTTTTAATTTAAATATTTAGTATTCACTAGAGAGAATCTAAATATTTTAGAGATAAATACATACATAGTTAGAATTAAGAAAAAAGAAAAAACTAGCCATTGTCAACCGCTACTCCCCTTTTCTTTCTTTTTCTTTCTTTTTTTCCTAATCCTTACACTTTTATCACCATTTGTACACATTCCTCCGTAAGCTAAAAGCCTCACCTTATTTGGCATGTTATCTTTTTTACTTTCTTCTTCGTTCTACAAAATAAAAACATAAGAATAAAAAGTAACTTATTAGTACTAGAGCCGGTAAGGAAAAAAAAAACAAACATGCCCGCCATGTTGCTCTTTTTGTTGCTCATTACAGCAAATTTTTTATGAACTCAATATAAGGTATCTTTGGCACATTTATACTAGTAGTATGCCTATACTATTGAAGATCATAACCTAACTATATTTAAAATTTTAAATATTGATTAAAGTAGATTAAAATACTTAACAAACAAGTAACCAACATAAATATAATAATTAAATTAATACATAACCTAAATTAATTAGTAAAGCAACAATATCAATTTCAGTCGACTTGATTATTCAACATATGAAGTCCAAACCGAAAACTACGTGTAATCCTTTTAAATACTAGTAACTCTAATTGGGACGGGCCAGATCGCATGTATTTTCACACGACTAAATTCTTAGTCGAAGAATCTTTCATTAATTTTTTTTTTTAAATAGATTTGACCGTTTCACATTCAATTAAACATCTAATAAAGAAGAAAGCATTACCATATGTAATTCAACCTGTTTGTTACCATCAGGTTGTGCCTTTAAGGTATGCTTGACATACGGTCGTTGGTTCGAGATACAACGAACGTGTCGTGAATACTTGACCGACGACTTATTTGGGTAGCCTACCAATGGTGGTGAAACCAAAGGACTCGATGAACGAGGAAGAAAATCGCAGCTTGCTAACATGTTTGCGATCAAACAAAGAGAGGGAATAGGTAAAAAGCTTGGTGAACCGGCCAATTTAAGCTAGATATATAGGTGTGGATTGTTGACTGGCTTAGTAGTTTTGTTGGGCCGGATAAATGGGCCTTCAATGGGCCCTAATTTTGCGATCAAACTATACATGTATTATTTCATGCAATATTAATGAAGAAACGGAGTTTGAATCGTTGACGTCGCCAAATGCCGTATTTCGGATTCTTATTGTTGTTACTTTTTTTTTTTTTTTTTTTGGCTTGTTATCTATATCAGTATATGCATCATTTCAAACTGACTAAAATCTGTTCAATAAAAAATAACTAGCTAAAATATTGTTGGTCAAATATAACAGGCTACATACATAATATCAAAATCAAAATTAAGGTAATTAATTAATCTATATCATATTCATCTTAAGTAATCTATATCATAATTGGTTATGAAAGATTGAAAAGTTACACAATATATTGTACGTACTCGATCATAATTGGTATTGGATCGGAATAAATAATCAATTAATTAAATTGTGAACCAATAATTAGTATTATTTCATTTATAATGTGTCTTCACGCATATATGCAATGCAGGGCATGCACGACTATTATCTTAGGCATCGTATGATGTGGCAGGCTCCATATCAACTAGAACCCTTGGCCGGTCCAACTTCATCAACATTATTCTCTTGAGGGTATGCACGAGTCAACGGTGGTGGTAATGCATTAGCAACATCACCATGTCGAGCCACGAACTTCTTCGAACCAACACAATGGTTACCACCATTATCAGTGGCACCACAACCATTTCCCGGTGGCCTAACAGGGCCTCGTTGTAGAGACGACAAAAGAAGATTTCCGGTATTCATCCATGGCTCTTCGAATCCTCCATCGAGAAGTCTACAACCTTCACTCATTTCAAGACTTGTGAATATCAAGAGTAAAGTTGCAATTGCGGCTAAAGTTCTGATTATTTGTGTGCTCCTCATGTTTTGTTGCATTAAGGTAGAAAGAAAGACAGAAAGTATATAAATGGAGATTTGGTGGTCTTGCATAAAGGAGTGCATACATATTTATAGGGACATTAAGGTTGGTCAAAATATGGATGACTTTAATTTTGACTTGAATTTTTCTTGCGAATAAGGATGGCTACTATAATACATGTGTATAAATATTGAATATTTCTAGTGAACAAATATGATACATGTTCCGACTTGAATAGTCGAATAGAATTTATTTATTTTTTTATTTGAAAGATGTGAATGACTTGTGAAAGTTTAGCATATGTTGTATTAATCTGGCTTGCGGTAGAGAACCCCTCGTAAATAAATCTGTATTTTAAATCTTTTGATAAGAAAGTCATATTATTTACCGATATAGAGGAACTCACTCAGACCCATCATAAGTAGAAATTAAATACACCTTTGACCTATCTATACTCCCTTATAAAATGAACTAACTTTAAGTAATTAAAAATCTAATAAGTCTAAAATGCTCATTTAACTTACTATATTTTTCTATACTCATCTCTGCAGTTGGACTAAACTACCCTTACAAAAACTTTACACCCGTAATTTTTATCCTCCAAATCTATCTCTCTATCACACACACACACAAAAAAAACCTAGCTTTCTCAGACGATCATTTTCCCTCAAACTGTAGCAACGTGCGGACACAAGGCTAGTTGTGACAAAAGAAACGTTCTTACCGCTAGACAATTTGAAGATGATTAGTCAAATAGATAGTATATGTGATTGTGTATTATTAATACTTTATTATAAAACAAATAACTTTATTTAATATTTTAAGTTTTAACATTTCATCAAGACTAAATTAAATTAATAACCCACATTACTCATCGTCGTCGTCGCTGGCACCAATCTCCATCGTCGCCACCACCACCCGTCACCGCCACCACTACCATCGCCGTTACACCACTACCAACGACGCCAACTCCATGGTCGTCACAACATGCGGGTACCGTTCTCGTCGTATTATATAGCGGAATCATATGCTCGTAGTTGAGTTATAAAACATATTGAATTCTTTTATTTTAAGAAATTCAACACTTTTTTATACCTTTCAGCACTATTATATACCCAAAATACCCTATTTCTTAATCATAAATCCCTTATACATTTAATCTATACTTTTATACTACCTAATAAAAAAAACAACTCTCTCTTTAAATGTTACTTAAGGAAATAATCTAAAATAACATTAATGATTAAATTACACTACCAGTTCTTTATCTTTTAAAATATTTTCATTAACCTTTTAAATCAATTACTTTTACATCAATTATATACACCACTTGACGCCGCCTCCACCACCAACAGTCGCTCCCGTCACCACACCGTCACCGTCACGACCACCGCTGCATTGCGTAAGTACCGTGCTAATAACATATTTAGTCTTATTCTCAATGTAAAACTTAACTAAGTATTTGACTTTCGTAAATAAAGTATTATTATTCACATTATATATTTGGTTGAATAGGACGTGTACATACATCAATTAGCGTGTTGATGACTTGATGGATTTTCGATTTAAAATTAAGTAATACTCGTAAGTATTATACTTTTCTTCTAATTTCAAAGACTTGGTAAATACACAAACTTGGTAAAGTACACGAAGAGTCACTATTTCTAGCTTAAAAAACTTCGAAAAACAGTTACGCATTGCTTATTATTATTATTATTATTATTATTATTATTATATTATTATTATTATTATTATTATTATTATTATTATTATTATTATTATTATTATTATTATTATTCAATATATATGTGGAAACATTTGTAAATCTTAACATATTATAATATGATATTTTGTAACGTTAAGTTAGTTATCCGATGATTCAAAAATCCAGATGACATCCAAAGAGATAGACCTCGAACCCACACTCCATACCATATGTTATACTCGTTACTACTGTCAAAAGCTACCATTGAGGACTGACATTATTAAGAGGAAAAAAAACCTTTGATGTAAAGTTTAATGGTATAATTTCAAAGACTTGTAATAAAAAGAAAGAAGAAAAAACACTCCATGACGTCTTTCTAACTGATATATCTTCGAAATCACTAAGAAGATAAAAACATCTGAATGGGACTTAGAAGCAATTTGACACACACACAAAATACAAACCTAGTGATAGTCAATAATATTATATTTAAATTATAATTAGGCAGCCTATTTTCCTTCGGGTGTGGTATGACAAAATAAAGTGTGATTGTTATCCATTAGGTAGCTTACACCTTAAAGTTTGAACATTAAGTAAACGAACATAATACCCGCACGTTGTTGCGGAATTTTATAACTACTTTTTTGGATGAATACATTAGTTACAGAGTGTGTCAAAAATATAAATTATGAGATTCTGTCAATTGTTTTAAAACCATATAAAAAGATCAATGTTAATTAAATGAGAATCAATTACAATTAATAATAAAAATAGTAAACTAATATAATAAAGTAAAAAACAAACCAATATAATATTTATACATATACTAAATAGTGTTGTGTATGGAGAAGCATTTTAGAAACCATAAAGATGTTGAAAGGGACATTTGGAGGGAAAAATAAGAATTAAAGAAGTATAGATATATATAGATATAGATAGATATAGAAGAGTTGGGGAGGAGTATTTTAGGAATATTAAGAAAAATGCTTAATTACATAATATAGGAATCCAATATCTCTACTCTTTTATAAAGTAAAAGGGTCCTTTTTATTTTTAGTAATTTCTGTCTTTGAATTACCAGAATTGCATTTGACATTTATTTTAATAATTAACACTTTAAGCCTTAATTTTTTTAAATATTCCACTATCACCTTTACATCAACCTACACCATTTGAGACTTGACACCGCCACCACCAAAAATAATACCGTTACCGACAATACTAGACCGTCGTGCCCACTACCGTCGTCACATTGCGCGGATACCATGTTCGTGCATTATAAATGAGTTTAACTAGAAAATTTGTAACTAAAATGTATTTATTTTTTTGTGCAATTTCTTTTCTCGAATTTATATATATTTAACATGAAAACAACAACCAAAAAAAAAAAGTTCAACAAGTTACGTTGTTAACGTTTATATCAGAACCAAAACATTATAATGATATCATAACTTTACTGTATATGACCCATTGAACTAAAAAGTATTATTTGATTATTGTTGGAGTTCAAATTTTACGTGCTCTACAAGTATAAAGATAAGAAGGCGAGTAGAAGTTTAAAACGTAGCCACTTAAAAAAAAAAAGTTGTTTAAAACGTAAAGTTGTTGATTTTAATTTTGAATATAGTTTAATCAGAAAGTGATATAACTATCCCAAACGTAATGACAATATTAGATTAATAAAAAGGTAACTTCGTCATATGCAACAAATAATTAAATACTCACATTTGCACCATTACCATATACGAGTACTAATATTTACGATGACATATTCCATTACCAAATCAAACCACCAACTAAAACCACAATTCTTATATGCAGTTTTTTTAGATTAGCAATGCTTGGTCACGGTGGGAATGGTTGAGCATGAAACCCATGTTACCATTTTTTCTGCTATATATAAAAAAAAAATGATTCGTACTGTAAACTTTACCTAAGTTTATGTATTGTCACATTGAAAAAAGATACATGTTACACTTTTAAATTTGATAAACATACATCACCCCTTCTGAATTTTACATAAACCTCCCCTTAATTTTACATAATCCCCCCTGCTTTACCTAAGATAGGTACTGCATGCTTTACCTAATTTTTCTCCATATAAAAATTATCTTATCATTCCGTTTTTATAAATAGTTATAACAAAATTAAGTTAGACATGACCCAATTGTCTTTAATGGAACTTCTATTTTGAAATTAGTTATAAGAAAATTACCGAATTTGCTTTTAATGAACTAATTTATAGAGTTAAACTATTATCTTATTAATTTACATCATAAACTCTTACCTTTTAAATATCTCAATCATCTTTTTTACATCAACCTACACCACTCGATGCAGTCATTACCAATATTGCCGTCACCACCAGACTGTTGTCATTATCACTGTTGCCACATTATATAAGTACCGTGCTAGTTGGAAAAAAAATAGTTTAAGCTAGGTATATAAATTTGTTGCTTACTCTTCTTATCATTAATAATTGGTTTAGCATAGATCTATATCAATTTAATATTAGCGTTGATGATTTAGAATGAAAAAGGTCTCAAAATATAATATCAAGGCTACTAGGCTAGTAGGCTACGGTTGTAGCCCAGTGCTAATCTAAATGGGATCCTTGATAATTTTCAGTTCCGTATATAATGTGTTATATAGCTTATCTTGTTTCGATACTAGAATTATAGAGTTCAATCTAAAGAGGTTTTACATCATTAAATGGTGGGCCAATATGATATTTGGGTTTTAGATAATTCTTTGGGTATATAACCAGATTCTCACGGTAAAAACTCTTAGCAATTTTTAAATGAGTAGCAATTCGTTTAAAACTAGATATTAGACCCGTGTCCAACACTGGACACGAGATTTACGATATTATTAATATTAGATTTTTATATATTCAATCTATAAAAACTTATAATTTCGAAGATATATTGTTCTAAGTATTGTTATACTTTGCAAATTATAGTACAATAATCACAAGTTCGTCATTTGATCATGATGCAACCCATAACATGAATATGTTTATTATCAATCACTTGTCCTATGATAATTAAACAACAATTCGGATTAATATAAATATAATATAATAATATATTTGGAAAACAAAAAAATATAAATTAATGATATTTTTTTTACAAATTAATATATATACTAATATAATAATATATTTGGATAATGATTATTAGGATTTTTTAATTTATAGTTTATCTAAATGATGACATAAACAAGAGACAATTTGATAAAATTAAACGATTTGATTGGTTAATAAGTCATTAGTTTAACTGTCTTATAGTATATATTAGTATAGTATTAGTATATATTAAAATTAAGATACTCCATAACATTGTATATTTACTTACACTGAATTGAAATTGATAAGCGGAGCTTGATAAAGAATACAAACATGATTATTGATAATTTAAGTTTAATTATTTTCCATAATATCTTTGATTATAAAAGAACTTAATAAATGATTTATTGGTGGGTCACAGAGGTCAAGACACAAAATTGGGTGGTGCCAAGCTTCCTCAATTGGCGCAAATACAACTATAGTTTGGTTGGAAATTTTCGAGGTCTATAGTATAACTTCTTCCAATGAATCAAAAAATTATATTCTGCTTTCATCACTGGTTGGTTATAACTATATTTCTTCCATGATCTCAAAATTGTTTAAAAATTATTTTATTTTCACTTATATTATAAGACAATTAAAAATTTGATAAAACCAAAACTTTTATGTCATATTATTAATATAATAGTGCATTATATAGTGCTTGAAAAATCTAAGCACATGACATCAGTGTTTTAAATTATTGATCGATATCATGTTATATTCTGATAGATAAAATTTTAACTTTTATTTCAATGTTTAAAAACTATAATTGAGTAAATGTATCATCAATATCGTGTTATATTCTAATTGATAAAATCCTACGTTCAAATACGACAATTAAATAATTGTATCATGTTTCTTTTAGGACCGTCTCAACTTAAAATAAAAGAGATTTCAACTTTTAAATCCAAACAAGAAAAAGGTATTTGCACGTTGCGACGGTGATGGAGATGACGGCGAGGTGGTGATGTAATGACGGTGACGGCGATGGCGGCGACGATGATGGGGTAATCTACCTGACGGGTTCCACCATTGGCCGTACGGGCTTCAACCTCGGATTTAAAATTTCGTCGAAAGTATATCGAATGACCCCTCTAATGAAAGAACATGAAATTTTAAGAACACCTATATAATTTTTATAATTTATTGATGTACGATTTTTGAGATAAAAGATTTTGAATAAATTAGAGAAATAAAATGATTTATGGGGGAGAATGAATATTAATAAGTGGTTGAGATTAAAGAAGAAAGAAAAAGTGTGATAGTTTTTTCAGGTAAAAGAAATGATTAATCATCCTGACTCATCTTTTTAAAAATCCTCTTAATACCTCAACTCAATGCCAAATGTTATCCATTAATTCTATCTCATAATTCATCATTTGATTGCAACATATGTCATGATCATATTATTAGGAGGATAGATCATTTTTTCTTTAGGTAAATATAGTATAGATAAGAGGGGTATTTTAAAAAAATAAATGTTGAAACTTAAAATTTAGACATAAACTATTTGCTTTATAATATAGTATCTACCAATAAATTAAAACATGATTGAGATGTTTTTAAAACGACACGTGACATATTCCTTGATCGACATGTGTCTTTTTAATTTATTAATTTTATTAAATTAAATTAGTTTTTTAATTGTATACTCACGAATCATGTATAAGACATAACTGAAATTTTTTATGATACAATTTATATAGCTACGTACATTGTAGATATGTATATAGATGATAACTTTTTGATTTGAATGTAAGGGTTCGTAATCAAAATCATTAAAAAAAAAAAAGAAACAAAGTCATTTAATGATACCAAAAAATATTTAAATTTTTGCATAACACGAAGAACAAAAATAGAAAAAAAAAAGCCTGTGAGTTGGCGCGAATTCAACGGATCCGAAAAGAAAAAGAAGGCACAGCCACAAGAAAGCTCTCTCAATTCTGTGGCGAATTTTATACACTGTTTCAAAACTGCTCCGAAACCCTAGGCCATTCTCCCAAACCATCCAACACCAATTTCCAAATCCTCCTCCTCCTCCTCATCACCATCCTGCCGTCCGTACCCTCGCCGGACCGTGTATTTTTTCCGATTTCCGATCCACATTTCTGGTACTCAACGTTTTATCATTATTTATTGATTTTTTTTTCTAATTTGTTTTGTTTCACGCGCCAATTCGATATTTCGTGGACGTTCCGTTTGATTTTCTGGAAGGTTTTCAAGTGTCCGAACAACGGTCGATTTTGAACATTGTTATCGTATGTGCATTTTAAAAATTTCTTTTCAATTATATATATATATATATATATATTTGATGTATATATGGTTGTGATTGAGCTAATGTTGTTGAGTTTATTTGATTTGTCAGGGTGGATGTATTGACATTGCTGCTATAATTATAAAATATTGTTATGGAATGAAACCGATTAATGATTTGATTGCATATGAATGGTGGAGAGAATTGAAATCCGATAGCTGTCCGGATTATCGGGGAGTCTTTTAGCTTAGTGATGAAGGAATTTGTAATGATAGAGTTTCACATTTGATACTCATTCTCATGGTATGCATTTTCTTATATTATTTTTTCTTGTCTTTTTTTGTTTTTTTGTTAGTAGTTAGCATTCGAGACACCACAGTGACATCCAATTGGGCAGTATGCGGAGCTCAAACCACGCTTGCCTGGGATGAAACCAGGACTCTCGAAAACCCCCCTAACAATCCACTCCTACAAATGTAGGAAGTAGGATTTGAACCCTGGTGGTCCGCAAAACATTATTTGTTTTCATGAACTTTGTTTGCCTATTTATAGGTCTTGTTTTGACCCGTGAGGATATATTGAAGTATTATTCTATGTATGAAGTACACATATTGCCAAATGTACTGTAGGATATGGCTTTGTTGCAATGAAAGTCACGTTGTTTGAGATTACGACAGGGGTACTGCCTTTAATATGTTATGCTTGTTTAGTGCTTACGCAGTTAAAGTATATTACGCAAGGCTTATAGATGATATTTTCACATGCGTAAGTCCAATCGTGTTAGTAGAAAATGCTTTGATAATGTTTAATGGGGAGCACACTAGTTAAGTTTAAGACTTCAATATAAATTTGCTTGTAATTTGAAGGCCAAATCGATTTTGAACTACAGTTTGATTATTAAACATAACATATATACATTTACACCATGATCTTCTCTTCCCTTTTTTGTTGTAAATACGATAACCTTTAATTTATGCTTTTACTTGTTGATATTGACGATTGCGGATGATTCTTAAAAATCAGCTTGAAGTAGTAGGTGCATTTTTTATATATATTATGTTTGGTAATAAAGGTGTTTACTTGTCATGTCTCGAATTTTTTTTCTTGCTCTTCTTTGTGATGCATCTTTTTCCATATTATCCTACTTCTGAATTTGACAATCCTTATCAATATGCAGGAGACTACGGAAAAGATAACCGTAGGCTCTCTGGTATGGGTGACAGACCCATCAGTGGCTTGGATTGATGGAGAAGTGTTAAAAATAGAAGGAACGGAAGCTGAGATCCGAACTACTGATGGGAAGAAAGTAAGTTGTCATATACTCTTCTCAAGTGTCAATCAGTTCGTTATGGTTTTTGCCAGTTTTTGGGGAAAAAGCTGGTAGTCATAGTGTTTGATTGGTAGCCTGAAGACTTTAAGTTGATAAATGAGGCTAAATGAAATGCTTGTTACCATGATTTTATAATACTAACAAAGAATACAGCTCACTTTTACACTTACCTTCAATGTAATAAGCTTTAGTGCTGTCATCCGTGAACAAGATTGGAGAAAGAGAATGCAAAAACTTCTCCCCTTAAGTGTAGCCTTTACATTTTACAGGTTGTCACGAAACTATCAAAAATACACCCCAAAGAGATGGACTATCCAGATGGTGGAGTTGATGACATGACCAAGCTTTCTTATTTGCATGAGCCTGGAGTTTTACATAACCTATCTATCAGATATCAACGAGATAAAATCTATGTAAGAGGATGTCCAACTTTAGTTTCGTTTTTCTGTTAAAATATTGCTCAGTCTGGTGAGAAAAAACATTGGATTACTGCAGCTATGAGAGGCTCAGTCATAATGTTGTATCCTACTCTGACATTGTGGCAGACTTATACAGGCAATATTCTCATCGCCGTTAACCCGTTTCAAAGTTTGCCTCACTTGTATGATGGTCACATAATGGAAAAATACAAAGGAGCACAATTTGGGGCTCTAAGTCCTCATGTATTTGCTATTGCAGAACTTGCTTTCAGGTATTCTCTTATATTTTACAGATTATCTAAAGGATCATAAAGTCATTCTTACTTGGGATAAACCAGGGAAATGGTTAATGGAGGAAAAAGCAACTCAATCTTAGTCAGTGGTGAAAGTGGTGCGGGTAAGACTGAGACTACTAAAATGCTTATGCGTTATCTTGCATATGTTGGTGGTCACAAAGGCACGGAAGGACGAACCGTTGAACAACAAGTTCTTGAAGTAAGATGACATAACTTCAGCTCTTTTTTTGTTGTATGTCTTTCAAAGTCAATAATTCAGAAAATTGGACATGCTGTATAGATGCTTATTTAATAGACTATTTTTTCATATAATTTCACATACATTTTCTTCAGTGCTAAAGATGTAGATTGTTGGTTAATTGTTACTTTCTCTTTTGGTAGGCTAACCTTTTCAAGTTTTTTGATTTAATGTTGCAACCGCAGTCAAATCCAGTTCTGGAAGCATTTGGGAATGCAAAAACCGTTAGAAATAACAATTCCAGGTGCAGAACTGTTAAAGTTATTGTGCAAGAAACTTGGTACTCGTTCAATATTAGTTTCATTGGCTGAAAGTATCCAGATGCTTATATTCTTTCTTTACGCAGCCGTTTTGGAAAATTTGTTGAGATTCAGTTTGATAAACATGGAAGAATATCTGGAGCAGCCATCAGAACATACCTTCTAGAAAGATCTCGTGTTTGCCAAATTTCAGATCCTGAACGGAACTATCACTGCTTCTATCTCCTTTGTGCAGCACCTGCAGAGGTATTTTTAATGCGTCATGTAATCTATAACTGTGAGATTAAGCTACCTGAGTGTGTTAACTTTTTTGATAACTTTCAAGGAAATCAAAAAGTATAAATTGGGAGATCCTAAGTCATTTCACTATCTTAATCAATCAAACTGCTATGAGCTTGTTGGTGTAAACGATGCCCATGATTATCTTGCCACTCGGAGAGCCATGGATATTGTTGGAATAAGCAAAAAGGAACAGGTTGGAGCATCATCAAACTGAACTGTTATTTTGATTTATTCAATAATAGCTGACAACTACGCCTATTTATCAGGATGCAATATTCCGAGTTGTGGCTTCAATTCTCCATCTTGGTAATCTTGAGTTCGCTAAAGGAGAAGAGATTGATTCATCAGTTCTGAAGGACGATAAATCCAAGTTTCATCTTCAGATGACAGCAGAGCTGCTAATGTGCGTTTCTTTGTACTTCCAAATTTGTGAATATATGCAGACGTGTGTGTGTGTGTGTGTTTATGTATGCGCATGTTCTGAATTGCCTCATGCATTTTCAGGTGTGATCCACATGCTCTAGAAGATGCACTAATGAAGCGTTTGATGGTTACTCCAGAAGAAGTTATCAAGAGAAGCCTTGATCCTGAGCGGGCAACCTTTAGCAGGGATGGTTTGGCTAAGACCTTATATTCTCGCTTGTTTGATTGGTAACTTTAGCCTTTTGTGTTGATCTTATTTCCGACAGTTCACATTATGCATGTAAATCTCTAATTGTTCCAAGGGTAGTTATTCAACTTGCCTGCTTGATTACATTGGCTTATGGAGATGCATGATCATCCATATTTACAGGTTGGTAGATAAAATTAATGTGTCAATTGGGCAAGATTCAAAGTCAACTTCTCTGATTGGCGTCCTTGACATATATGGTTTTGAGAGCTTTAAAACCAATAGGTAATATATCTGTGTGATATAATCATTCAAATGACTGCTTCACTGATTTGATTGTGTTGAAGTCATAATTCTGTTTAAATTTTGCAGTTTTGAACAGTTTTGTATTAATTTCACTAATGAAAAGCTGCAACAACACTTCAATCAGGTGTGGCATAAGGTTTCTTTGCAATTTTATGTTTTATGTCTTTGCATAAGGTGAATATATACTTGATTTCTTATTATTTGTTCCCTCTGAACAGCATGTCTTCAGGATGCAGCAAGAGACGTATTCCAAAGAGGAAATTGACTGGAGCTACATAGAATTTGTAGACAACAAGGACATCCTAGATCTTATTGAAAAGGTTCTATTTGGAAAAACAATTTATGATGCTCTCAACTCATTCTTTTGACAACTAAAAATATTTTGCTTGACGTATGATCAGTGGATCTTGTAATCAAGCGCAAAATATATGTAAAAGGTTTGAATTTAGCTCCACCTTTTGCTTTATATCGTTCTCAATAGTGATCAATCATTATTTGTCATTGGCCACAGTGACCATTCTGGGAATCAGTATGAGCATCCTTGTATTTGTCAAATGTCAAGTGTGTAGATTTAGGACGCCAGTGGAGAAGGGATAGGCCTAAGCTTAGGTGAGGATTGACTTAAGACTGACCTGAAGGAGCTTTGCCTGTATGAGGATATGGGCCTCAGATAGAAATACTTGGAAGACTAGAAATATGGTAAATGTGTAGGAAAGATACACTGTATTTCGTTTGACGAAGTTGTTTCCTTTAGGCTTCCTAGGAGACTTGGCTTTCCATGCAGAGATACTTGACTCTGCTTCTAGGTATAGATATACTAATAAGGTATATGAATAGAATAGGATGATAGGTGTTTTGTTTGTGGGGTAGTTTTTATTTAGACTGTTTGGAATTACATGAGTAGATCCTTGCTTCTGCTTCTAGGCTTAGATATACTCATATACTAACATTCATCTAGCGTAGGTAATATAGTAGCTCTGGCACTGACTATACAGGCTTACCATGATTACATTCTCATAGTGTATGCTTGTATGTTTAGCATGCTTGATTCCTTATATGCTTTTCATTTTAGACATATATACCTTATGCCTGCATAAGTTCACTCTCACTTAAGTGTGTAAATGCACGCACACAAACATGCATCCCCTCTCCACACACATTATTTACTCACACATGCTCTGTCCATGAGGTTCTTTTAGAAGCAGTTTTCTTACCCTTGGGTAGTGGTAAGATTGTCTATTTCCACACCCCTGTACCCAGCTTATGGCAGAATTGGGTATCGTGGTGGCTGTTTTTGTCCGTACGTTTAATAATGCATGTCCGGCCAACGGTTGGTGGCCCATTGGTAAGGTTTTTGACTTTGGGAGGATCCACTTGGGTTCGAGTCCCACTTCCTACATTTGTGGGGTGGAGGTTTTTCGAGACTTATGGGTTTCATCCTAGGCATTTGTGTACTGTAGGAGTAAGAGTAGAATAGTATGCTGTGCTTAATTAAAAAAAAAAAATTGTATGTCCGCAAAGCTTTCAGGATGATCCATTAAATTAATTTTGTATCGTGTTTGCAGAAGCCTGGGGGAATCATTGCTCTACTTGATGAAGCCTGGTAAGCAATGTTATGCCATCTACACAAAAAGACTAATTCTTGTTCTAGTATATGTGCATTTACTTTCTTTTTTCAAAAAATATATGCATTTACTTTCAGCTACGCTATATTTCTGTTGGGAAAGCCTCAATTATTCAAAACATGCACATGTGTGTGTTTTCAAGTTCATGTACTTTACGTGTTTACATTTTTGTGAAGTTCTAGGCATTCGGAATTTGACACCATTTCTTTGTATTTCATGTTGAAGAAGTTTCTTATAGCTCATGCCTAACTATTATTTTATTTTCCCAGTATGTTTCCCAAGTCAACTCCTGAAACATTTTCACAGAAGCTTTATCAGACATTCAAAACACACCGGAGATTTATTAAACCAAAATTATCACAGTCGGATTTTATTATTGCTCATTATGCCGGTGAGGTAATGTCAATTATTAGATCTTTTGGGCAAGAACCCTGCTAATGTTTCTCCAGGTTTAACGTATGTTTTTTTTTGTCAATACTCAGGTACACTATCAGTCTGATCAGTTCTTGGACAAAAACAAAGATTATCTTGTTCCCGAACACCAAGATTTGTTGAGTACTTCCAAGTGCTCTTTTGTAGCAGGGCTTTTTCCTCCACTACGTGAGGATGCAACCAAGTCATCCAAGTTCTCATCTATTGGTTCTCGCTTCAAAGTAATCTTCTTTCAGTTAAATATTCAGTAGTTTAACTTTTTTATAAATTTAATATGATGTTCCAAGTCCTTTTCTTTTTAATTCAACGCAGCTACAACTTCAGCAGTTGATGGAAACTTTGAACTCCACAGAGCCCCATTACATTAGATGTGTGAAACCAAATAATCTTCTAAAGCCTGCCATATTTGAGAATGTCAACATTATCCATCAGTTACGTTGTGGGGTGAGTAGATTGCACATAAGTACATAACCGAGTTTGAACTTCACTTGTAGTTTCTTGAACTCATTCAAAGTGTTTTTTACGCCTCATTCAGGGAGTTCTAGAGGCAATTCGTATCAGCTGTGCTGGATACCCTACCAATAAGTGTTTCGCTGATTTTGTTAGTCGATTTGGTCTTTTAGTTCCAGAGGTTTTGAAAGCAAAGTAAGTACGGTTCATTATAATACCTATCTATAGACAATTGGATCTGCATATGTATTAATAGCAGTTGTACCAACAGTTACAACAGGAAGGATGCATGTAGGAAGATACTGGACAAGGCGGGGATCCGGGGGTATCAGGTAATGAAGTCTTTGTTGCTTCTGAAGGGACCTTAAATTTTAGCTTATAAATGTAATAAACTAATAATATACCTAGTCTGCTATCTTTCTTTTTACTTCAGTTTGTTTCTCTAAAAGTTATATTGATATAGGCAATTAGGCATTGTCCCTGTTATGATGTTTTCTCATGAATCTCAGAACAGGGTTGTGTCCACCATTTCTTGGCCTATTAAACGAATATATGGTGTACCTAAATCTGTAGAGATTTTTCCAACTCCTGATTAAAAGGAACCTTAAGGTTGATTTACTATTTTATAGGCTTGACATTGAGAATTCAAGTTACAACAGGGGAGATAAAATGTTCCCTGGAACGTGATTTTCACGACTCAAATTACTATCCTCCCTGGCATTCTTCTTTCATTCTTTTGTGTTGAGAGAAGAAAAACAAAATAAGGAATGATGTTTAACTATTGGAACCTGAACCACTTGATTTAGCTTAAGTGGCCACCTGCCTCTCTTAAATGGGGCCCCCATATGTGGGGGGTGTGGTGACAAAACAATCCACTCGGGTTTGAGGTGTGAAAACCCTCAACTGACTCCATCATGGGCATTCTTCATAGGAATATTTACCTGATGCACCAAGGCTTGTGGGGGCTATGTGTAGGTACCAGTGCGGTACATGGGACTAAGGGGTTCCCATCAATCTACCTCTTTTTATAATATATATTTTTTTTATTGGAACCTGGACATGATAGACAGTAGCTGTTATTAACAAACAGGCTTAATTTACTGATTATCTGTTCTTTTTTTTTTCTTTTTTAACTGATTATGTTGATCTTTATGTTAATTTGGGCTAGTTCATACTTATAAGGTGTGTGTATGTATGTGTGTGAATCTGCAGATAGGGAAAACAAAAGTTTTTCTTCGAGCTGGTCACATGGCTGCATTAGATGCACGGAGAGCGGATAGAATTAGCAATGCAGTTATTGTTATTCAGAGAATGACAAGAAGTTTTATTATTAGGAAGCGTTTTCTTGCTATGGCGAATCTTGCAGTTGCGTTGCAAACTTTATGCAGAGGTTTGTCTTTGCATTAAACTGTCACATGAAATTTTCATCTTTTATAATTTGAGTTCTTAACTGAGTATAAATATAAACTATTTCATTTCTCGTACACATGGCCTGTTCCTGCATCGCTTTCTTAATTTATATCGTGTGTAATGTCTCTGTGCCTCACTCTTTCTCGGATTCATATTAGGAAAGCTTGCTACTAAGATGTATGAAGATATGAGAAAGACAATTGTCTCAACTAAAATCCAGACTAATTTTCGGCGGTATACGTTGAGGACGTCCTACACCAGACTAAGGCATGCAGTTGTACTCATCCAAGCAGGTCTGAGAGCAATGGCTGCTCGTTGTGAATTCAGATACAGGAGGCGGCACAAGGCAGCTACTAAATTAGAAGTCTGTACCTGGTACTCTTGTATTTTGTATCTATCTAGATGCTGTCAAATGTTCTAATGTAAGTCAGTTCTTATAGGCGAAATGGCGTGGACATAGAGACTATAAACGCTATAAGAAACTGACAAAGGCAACAGTTGCCACACAATCTGGATGGAGGGGGAGAGTCGCTAGGAGAGAGCTCCGGAGATTAAAGACGGTATGTCTTCTTTTTCTAATGCATTGCAAGTACAGGTAATTATATACCGTTTTTTTCGGGTAAAAACGGGAAGCGGTGTCCTGTTTATGTTTTAATAGTAAATACATTAAGAAAGTATATAGTTTTAGCGATTTGATATTGTATATGACGTTGAAGATATTTATCATGCAATGCTCTAGAAACCAAAGTTTCTCATTGTTGTTTTTCTCCAATCCTCTTAATCCAAAAGTTCTGCTGCAACACTTTCCATTCTTCATATCATTAGTCGTTTACCTTGAACATATATAGGCTGCAAAGGATACTGGTGCTCTCCAACTAGCAAAGGCGAATCTTGAAAAGCAAGTACGAGAGCTCACACAACGTCTAGAGCTAGAAACACGGTTGAAGGTAACATTACTCTGTTTTATAGTTATTCTCTCAACCATTTTTATTGCTTTGTACTTTCTTTCCATTTATGGCTGTCAAGTTGCATTGCTTTTTAAATGGAAAAGGGTGGTCGTTGGATAAGTTACGCGGCATTTTCTGGATCTTTAGGATAAGTTCTGTTTGGATAGAACATAGTTTTGAATCATCAAGGAGGTATTTTGTCAAGATTAGGATCACTTTTATCTTGTATGGGCCAATTCTGCACACAATAGAGAGCATTCAAGAAACTTTTTATAATTTATTTTGTGATATTATGAAGGCAAACTATCAATTTATTGAAGGAAATGAGAAAGTGGGATACAAGCAGTATGTGAATTGATTTCTTATCTCCATAACTAGCAATGCTCTGGCAAGAAATGTGCTTTGAATACAAGTCTTAAAAATACATTTGAAGTTGCAACTTTATGTAGAATTACCAAACATCCCGATAACATAGCCGGGATAAGTAATATTCAGTTCATAGGAATTAACTAGTCTCCTCTTTGTCCTGTAAATGGTAATGGTGGGAACTAGATATGAGCTTAAAAGGCTCAACTCACCAGGATATGAAGGACTATATGTTTCAGCTAATGAAGTTTACCTTAATAGATGCAATAGGTAATGCTATCTTGAACTAGTTTTAGTTTTGAACTAACTGTCATTCCACATTATTGTTTTCTTTGCTTTTGGCATTTGTGCTGTAAATCTTTCCTTACATCGTTCCCTACGACACTTCACTTGTGTTGTCCTGACTCCTGAGTACCTGTGTATTCCAGACATGCATAAACATGAGTTTGGTTCATTAACTTAAAATTTTGCCTGGCTTTGCACAATATTCCTTTCTAAATTTTTCGTCATTTCTATTTATTTCACTCCACTTCATGCTTTTACAAAGGTTGAAAACTTGATGAATAATTTTGGGTATCTGTAAACTCTTTATTAACCATGATCATCGTAAGACAAAAAGACATTAGTCAATTGGGACTTATTTTAACCCCAGATTCTTGATATACATGTACGTTATTGTGCAGACTGAACTGGAAGAAGCTTTGCGTGCCAAGGAACATGAGCTTGCAGCTAAAGCTTCTACCGGCGAAGTGGAAAAGATTAACGGTTTAATTGCAGAAGTAGAGAACTTGACGGTAATGTTCGTTTACTTTAAAATTTCTACTCTCCCACATGTGTGATCTGTATGTGTTACAATGATGTAATACATGTTAAAACCAGTTGATTCTGAATTTATCTGTGTGTGAGAGCTCTTGGTGTTCTTTTATCTTATTGATATCTTCCATTATCAAGGTATAAGGGCGTTAAGTTACAACATAAAATTATAAGGGGGAATGTTGGCAAAGTTCAAGATCTTTTAAATTTGAGCTACAACTTGAAAACCAACATGCCTTTGGCGTGAAGGTATTCAGATGTATTAGTGGGGCTCCCCACCGAGTAGTTCATGGCTCCAGTCCCAACTGGTCAAAGATCTAGGGTATATGGGTGTGTGAGTTTGCTGTTCATATAAAACAGTTAGAACATGGAGACTCATCTAACTGCCATATGTGCTTCATAGGGGCTGCAGCAACATTAGTTTTAGAAACAATTATGGTTTTCTTAATCTGTTTCCACCTTTTGGTACTTTATTTTCTTCTCTTCTCTCTTGATCTGTAAATCCATCTTATGTGCGCATATTGGCATGCAGGCTTTGCTTGAATCAGAGAGGAAACGTGCTGATGAATCTGAGAGGAAGTACGCTGAAGCCCAAGAAACAATTAAAATTATGAAATTGGAGGAAAATGAAAGAAAGGTACTTCAAATTCAAGACTTTAGATACCCATTATTGTTAACAAGAGATGTATCACATTATGAAACTAAACTAGCAAAATAAATCAACGCACATGGGAAGTAAATAAAATTTATGTGGGTAACTGGATGCAAAGTTTTATAAAACATATGAAGTTTCAAAGTTTGTTTGTATATTTGAAGCACCCCAGTTGGATAGCTACTATAAGAAGTATTCTGTTCATATGCCGTACATGCTCTCTTCGATGGGTGAACACATCATATTAGATTACATAATCGCAGTTAGCGTTAATTCTAAAGCTTTAGCTAATTTCTATTCTCAATCAGATGTTATATAAACATTTACTTTCTTTCCTTAAAAACAACTAATGTTGCATAATATTTTAGGAATCATGATCCATGTTTAACTCAGCTTACACTTGCTGAGTATCTTTAAAACAATTGTTTGCGCTTTTCTTGTATGGTCAACACTGTTCCCTTTATGTAGTATCATGTATGCTGCTGTGTGCTTTCTGTCTAATACCAAGAACTCAAGCTTGTTTTTCTTTAGCTGGAAGTTGAATTAGGACTGGAATAAATCACATCTTCTCATTTAATTTGCAAATGTCATTAAAATAGGGCATTGTTTTTATCAAATGAATGATGGTCATATGATGCCTGAATATATGATATGGACTATAGGGGGAAAACAAATGGATTTAAATTGGGTATGGCCCATGCATGAAAATAACGTTTTTATTGGCACAAGATGTTTTATTTCTTTCAGTTGCTAGATCTTGAATGCAAGAGTGTCAGGCTTACTTCACTCTCTCTCTCTCTCTTGATTTTCAAATTGCCAATCTTAAGTTATTGCAATGCAGGCTCTTATAGAATCAGAGAGGCAACGGGCCGACGACTCTGAGAAAAAGTATGCTGAAGCCCAGGTAACTATATGATTAGCGTGAAACTTAAAAGGAAGGTTCTTGAATATAATTGTTTTTTTTGGTCCACCACAAAGTAGTGACATTTATACCCTTTATAAACAAGTTATTGCAGATAAGTCATAACTATGACACACATGATACAATGAAACCAAACTAGCAATATATTGTTTGTGAGAAATGAAATATAATAAGCATGGGAATTTATGTGCGTTAGTAACCCTGCATAAATGAGAGGGAAATAAGTTCTTTTGCCAATCAAGTCTTAAAGCACATTTGAAGTTTCAAATGTTGTGTGCAATTTTTGTATATCATCTGGTGGTACTGTCCATATATCTGTCAATTACCTGTCCTGTATACTTACTGTCATGCAGGCTCTTTTAAAATCAGAGAGACTACAAGCTATCAAATCGGACAATCACATTGAAGCGTTTGAGAGGATTGAAGATACAAGTTTTGAAGGAACTGAAAGAAGGGTACATTAACTTTGACAATATGGTTATTTTTGTCTACTGTGCTATATAAATAGTTGCAAACAGTTACATTTAATTTGTCCCAAATATGTATAATAATGAAGGCAAACATGTACACTCACATAAGTAGCTAGTATAATAAGCATGGGAATCAATCTTGAGCCATCATATATTCTCTTTGGGCTTCAAGTCTTATTTATGCATTTGAATTACAAGCTTTTTTGTATCACCAGATATATAACTTTACCTAATCATTCAGGCTGAATCGAATGACACATTGCTTGTTAAAGAACGTGAGTCTGCAACAGAAGCATCTGATGCAACTTTGTCCATTGTCAAAGAAGCCATAACATCTATGAAGGACATTGATAACATTGATGGTTCAGCCGCAGAACAGGAGAACCAAAAGGTAATACCGATAAAAAATATATGCTAGAATTACTACCATGTGGTGGTTCTTATCGGATTACCCCCAGAACATCCTAATGTGATATCTTCTGGAGCTTTTAGAGACATTTGGTTAAGGGTGTGTAGTGGCGACTTAAGCTTTAACCACTGGCTAGACTTATCTATGTACATTAACAACAGTTGGAACCAATCTCACCCTTGGTGGGGTATGCCGGGATGTGGGATTTAGGCAGTCTTATTTCTTTCCGAGGTTAGGGAATAAATGACTTTTTTGTTACATGGCTATAAAACATCTAAATCTCAGTTTATCCTCAAAATCTTGCACACCCTTGGTTGGTTATTACCACTAGTATGGATTTTAATATAATTCTAAAGAAGCATCCAAATACATTATGTTATCTTCTCACGCAGACTGGATTAGAGGATGGCTTTCTTGTCAAGGAACGTGAGTATCCAACGGAATTAGCTGATGAAGCTTTGTCTGTTTTAGATAACTCTTCAATATCCACGGAAGATGGTGAAAAGATTGGCAGTCTAACTCCAGAAGTGAAACAGCTGAAGGTAATCTTGACTTAGTTTAAATTTACTCGTCTCTCTTTCCCCCTTGGTTTGTATGTTTAAGAAGTCTTCAAGCTCTTTGCTTCCAATTAATTCTTTGGTTTATTACATGTTTATGTAATTATAAATGGAATGCTAGATGCATATAATAGTTTGATCTAAATAACCTCAAACACCTGAAATATATACGTGTGA
Source organism: Erigeron canadensis (assembly GCF_010389155.1). Lineage (NCBI taxonomy): Eukaryota > Viridiplantae > Streptophyta > Magnoliopsida > Asterales > Asteraceae > Erigeron > Erigeron canadensis. Next base: position 6,790,557 of record NC_057769.1, on the reverse strand, counting down.
GCTGTTACTCTTAACGTAACTGTTAAATCTGAGTGTTTTAGCAAACATGAAAAGACATTGTGTTTGTATCATCAGAAATATAAAGTTACCTTATCATGCAGACGGAAATGGAAGACGATTTGCTTGCCAAGGAACACGAGTCTGCAGCAGAAGCATCTGATGAAGCTTCGTCTATTGTGAACATGCAGTAATGTAAAACGCTAAACTGTATACCAAAATTACTGACAATAACTGTAAGATAAAATAAAATTGAGTAGACATGTTGGGGGTCCAATATCATCAGATATTACGAATTATTTAGATGCCATATATGCTTCAAGGAAGTACCTTGACTCTGATCAAAGGAACAACATATGTAATTCACAACTTTGATCCATGTATGACAATTTCAGTTTATTACTCAATAGATCATTTATGTACTCAAGCAATCATCAAAAAAGATGTTGAGCACAAAGTAATTTGGCCTGAGTTTAAACCTCATATATCTAACTACATGCTACCTGTGGATTGTCATTGTGATTAATTTAATAAAAGGCAAATACATTGTGTTCATATCTTAAGATGTTAAATATATGCAATCATGCAGACTGAATTGGAAGATGGATTGCTTAATAAGGAACACGAGTCTGCAGCTAGAGCATCTGATATTGGAAGTTTAACCACAGAAGTGGAAAACCTCAAGGTAATGCTGATTATTATTTAATAAACATTATCTGGTCTCTCTCAATCTGCATTAGGCTAGGTGGATTTTGAGTTTTGAGATAATTCTCACCTGCTTGATGAACTTTTGTGGTGGTAGATTCTGAGAACAAAATCTTTGGTTTTTGAAAGTCTGTTAGATCTTTGATCTGATAATAACCCAACTCATATACTCATCTAAATACAGGCTTTATTAGAATCAGAGAGACAACGAGCTGATGATTTGGAAAGGAAATTTTCCGAATCCTTGGAAAAAATCGAAGTTATACGTGTCAAGTTGGAAGAGGCAGAAAGAAGAGCACTTCAACTTCAGGAAGCAGAAAGAAGGGTACTTCAACTTCAAGACTATGATTGCTATTGTTTGTTCCACCATAAAATAGTGGCAACTATGTACATTTTAGAGATAATTTATTGCAAGTAAGTACGAGCTGTGTGATAAAATGAAGGAATACTAGAGATATATCAAAGCACAAGAGAAGTGAGATATAATAGACACGTGAATCGATCTTGATTTGGCTTAAGTAACGATGTTTCACTGAAAGATAAACAAACTTTCTTGGTCACTTAGTCTTAAAATATATTTCAAATGCTTTAGCTTTTGATGTGAACATCATCATATGACTATACTATTGCATGTTCAGTAGTCACCGAAGGAATTTAGACGCATGAGATAACCTCAAATACATCACATTGATGTGAATTGTAACTGTAATTGTTCTAACTAATATGAAAAATGTCGTCACAAATATGAAGTTACATTATCATGTAGACTGAATTCAATGAAGCAATGCTTGTCAAGGAACATGACTCTGCAATGGAAGCATCTGATAAAGGTTCGTCTGTTGTTAACGATGCAACACTTGATGAGGGCAATGCCAAGATTGACGTTTTGACCGCGGAGGTAAAAAACCTTCAGGTAAATTTCCCAATCCTTTTAGTTTATTTATGTATTATGGTGATGCATTATTATCAATTTATGAACATGCAGTATTATGAGATACTGAATTGTATACCAAAACCAATACATTATTTAAAGATTGTATCAGGGAATTTATGTGATTTTCTTCTAGCTATAACTTGAAATAAACCTTCTATTGATCAAATCTGCTAGCTTTTGTTGAAAAAGAATTGTGAGCGGGTCAAATAGTGATACTTTTATGATGATTGAACATAATAGAAAGTATGTGCAAAAAGGTGAATGGATGCTACTATGACTATCTTACTTATTTTTGATTTTCTATTAATTTTTTAGAGCTTGAATGCAATGTTTTCAGATCTGTGATTGTTCTCTCCATCTTATATACATATTGGCTTGCAGGCTTTAGTAGAATCAGAGAGACAACGAGCTGATGAATGTGAAAAGAAGTATGATGAAGCCCTGGAGTCGATCAAAACATTGCGTCTAAAGTTGGAAGAAACTGAAAGAAAGGTATTTTATCTTACACTATCAAAAAAGGTCAAATATGTACACAGTAGAGTAAATAATGTCATAAATTACACATACTGACAGATTTGATAAACGCGAGCTGGTATCAGAACTTATAAAAAGTAGGATATACCAAGTGAAGAAATCCTATTTTGTTGTCCACCAGTAAACTCGTTTAGTTCATCCTTATTTAATTTTCAAAAGACTTGTGACCCATTAAATAATAGGGACTATGTCTAACATAATATCCTGAACAGAAGTAGCAACTAATGTGGATTGTAATTTGATTGTTTTGTCATCCATAAAGACATGATCAATCATGACCAAACATAAAGTTATCTAATTTATCAGGCTGAATTAGATGATGGAATGCATGTAAATGAACGTGAATATCCAGCGGGAGCACCTGATGAAGCATTGTCTAGTCAGGAAAAAGCCACAGTTTCTGTCGCGGACACTGAAAAGATTGAAAGTTTAACTGCAGAAGTGGAGAATTTGAAGGTAGTGTTGATCTCATATCAGAATCAAGTTTTTTGCTACAATGATGCATTTGTCATTGCAATGTGGCGGTTCCTTGGTTGTAAGCAGTTTATTATTACAATATTGTAGTGTTATAGCTTCTGATGCTTAATATATGTGATATTTGTGGTGGTCGAATCGAAGGGTTTCTAGTGGTGACTGTATCTATGCAAGTCAGTATGCTCAGATATATACCAGGTCGTGTTTGGGTTGCTTGTATAATTGTTTATCTGCTTATTGTTTTTTATTAAGCAGGTAGGCAATTACAGACACTCTGTGAAAACTGCTTATTTTATAAGTTATAAGCAGATAAAAGGCTGAATTTTTCAGTAATACATTCCCAAAGTCATTCTAGAATTGAGTCATAATTAATGTAGGATTCTATGTTACCATATCTCCAAAATTATCTAGTTTTTGAATCCTTATGTACATGTATGCATGCAGGTTTTACTAGATTCAGAGAGACAAAGAGCCAATGAATGTGAAAAGAAGTACACTGAAGCCCTGGAATCAGGCGAAATTAAGCGACAAAAGTTGGAAGAAACTGAAAAAAGGGTGCATCAACTTCAGGATGACTTGAATAGGTAATATTATAGCTGAATCCATCACATAAGAATGTTATCTGGTTATTATGGAGGAATGAAATACATGTGAAATCACATTAATATAAATCATGAACTCAAAACTCGTCTTATATTCATATAAGCTGAAGTATCATAGCTGAATTTGAAACTCGTTTTGTGGCATTAGTTTTCTGGGATTTGTTGACGATGTGTTTTTCCTGATCTTACAGATACAGTTCAAATTTTGCTTCCCTATATGATGAATGTAATGCATAATGATCGTATATATTCCTATTTCTTAGGTTTGATGAGCACCATCTATCATACTCTACATTAAAGCCTCAATTTTTCACTTCCATAACTATGTAGATATAAGTTCCATACCCTTTTTCCATGGCTTCTGTGATTCTAGAAAGGAACATTTGCCTTGTTATGTTAGTATAGCATTAAGTATAATATTCAATTGACACTTGTTTATTCACATCATTTTTAGTCTTCTTGTATACGAAATTTCACCTTGATGCCACTGGCTTAATCTAAATTATTGTTTTTCCTTCTAAACGGCTTTAAGACTAGTGCTTAATGCGCTTTTGCAAGCACAGGAAGTCCACAATCATTAATTCTTTGATAGGAAATGTTAGCAAGAAACTTGTGGCAAGCCTCATTATTATTTTTATTAGTATATACCTCTTCCAGTACCTCTTTGATTGGGAAGTAAGGTTATATGAGATGAGTAGCTAAAAAAGAGGTGCCCAAAACAAGGTTATGGTTTTAAGGACATGAGAGAAGGAAAGGAGGTTAGGATGAAATGAACTAATCTAGAACCTTTTATTATCTTTTGAATACCTTCTAAAGTTTATTGGAAGTAAAGATTGAACGTCTGATATGTCATTTAACTAATGCCACATGTGTCTAGTGTGCCTCAGGATGATATACAGCATGTCAGACCAATTTTCGGAGCTAAAAAGTATTTTGTGTGCTTCTTCCAGTTCGAGTGTAACTTCAGGATTTATTATTAGAGATGCTTCTAGTGATGGTACATCTAGCTCCTCTGATGTCACATCCATCGATTCTGATTTAACTTTCCCAGCTCCCACTACTACTCCAGAGACCGTCACACCTCTCACTCCTGCTGATTTCCGGATGATACTTCATGATCTTTCTGTGCCTCAAAAACAACCAGGTCAGTCTAGTTTCTCTTGAAGTTTGTTGTCCGTGCTTAAACATTCATACTTTTCCACTCATTTTGTCAAACTCTCCCAATCATCCTTGGCGGCGTGTCAGTTTGTTGAATCAAGAAACGTTGAAAAAAACTGTATTATATATTTCTTTTTTTTCCTCGATGGTTGCTTTGTGCAGGATCTGAAAACTGGGAAAGTGATCGGGAGGGGGCCTTTGATGACTTCTTCTGATGGAACTTGCTTTTTCCAAACTTTTACCCCAATTTTCTTCTTCTTAGATAGTTTGACGTGTGGATTTTGGCATTGACTAGTAGGTATTTCTCTGACTTCCCAAATATAGAGTTGGCTTTATAAGGTTATAGTTTGGTTGTCACATTTTACGTTAATCAACTCAAGGCTGCTTCATGTATGTGATTCATGCATAGTTTAACACTATCCTTATGTTGATATTTTTATTTTGCATGAATTTTAGAAATATATCTGCCGTATCAGTGTGCATTTATCAAAGTTCCCCAAAAGAGAAGGGACTTGTATACCTAGAGTTTTGTCTGTCAAACATACTACACTTATGAAGATTATCATATGACCTGCTGTTATAAATCATTGATTTTCATACACGGTGCACTTATTCTAATAAAAGCATTCATCTTAGCTTCTAAGCTATTCTGATTTATGTTGGGAGAATATTCCATACTTAGTGTATTCAAAGTAGGTGTCTGCTTTAAGTGAAAGTACAAGAACAGGGCCTTCTGCTACTATCTATTTGGTGCTTGAAAGTTTTGTTTGTCTTATCTTAATTTATGTAGTCCTTGTCTGGAAATATGATTGTGATTATAATCCTAGCACCGCGAGAGAAAGATAGATTCCCCCTCCTACACCAGTACCAGTAGAAGGCCTGTGTAAAGCAGCAACACTCTATTCACCTTCATCAGCTCTTCTCTCCCGTTTCTCACCTTTGGTAAGACTCCAAACACCTTGTTCTCATATACCCAAAAGTTTCATACTTCTACAACTCATTTTGTCAGTTATCCCTCTTCATTATTGTGACTCTGTGTTCAACACAATACATTGGTGGATGTGGAAGAACGGGAAATTGTGGATATATGACAGAAGTAAGAAGGGAAGAATTGAAATAACATGTGTTGCAAATTGATGATTGTATCGTGGATATATATATATATATATGGCAGCAAGAAAGATATAGCTCTTTATCTAATCAAATTGATGATTGTATCGTGGATTGTGGACATGATTGCTATCTTATAGGAAAAATAGTTTTAAGAAAGAAACATTAAATACCTTATTTTAGGGTGGAATTTGTTCAAAATACCTACATTAAATACCTTATTTTAGGGTGTATCTTCTATAATGAAATACTGTCAAAGCCTATCTTGAGGATGGAAACACGTCACTAAGTAAACCCCTGAGTAATGAAAGTCTAACAGCAGGCTTGACTGGACAGAATATTGGTGCGTCACATTTTGAATACTTCCTAGATCATATTGGTAATAGAGCTTGTTTATTCCATAGCGGCTGTTAGCTCTGGCTGAATAAAAGATCCCTTAGTGTCCATCTGTATAGCTCACTTTGACTTGTAAACAAGATGATTAACATTGTGCGTATGTTGTTATATAAAGTATTTGATTTAATTGGAATGCTTCTTTTCATATTTTCATTGTTAATATTTCTTCTGTTAACAAGACTAACGTTTTTCAGAGATTCTCTGTCTTCCAAATATAATGTAACACTGCTTATTCTTCTGAACTTGTGCCTGCAGTAGTAGTCCCAGGATGACAGTTTAGTTGCCGAGAGAACTTCTAAATTTTCTAGGTAAACATCCCATCGATATATTTTTGCTTTCTATATGAAAATCTCATTAGAACTACAGTATGTTATTTTGCCTTAGATTCCAATCATATATGCAAGAGAAAAATGTTGATAATGAAGTCATAATAAGCAAACTATTAGCGTAATAGTAAACGAACTAAGTAGCAACTGTTTCCGAGAGATGGAATAACTCTTCTAGATGTAGGTCTACTTTTAAGAAAAAATAATAATGCGTTCTCCAGAGAATGTAATGACATTTTTTCGTTCTCAGGAAACATGTGACCACTGCAATTCTCATACATTGGGGCAGCAAGAGGACTGAAAATGAGTAAGAAACAAGCTCACAGATTTTCAGACACTAGGGCTCTTCGAGGTTTTCTAATACGATATCAGATCAGTATCTAACTCAGTTAACAGGTTTTCAAAATGTAATAGGCAGCATGAATTTAGTGTACTCTACAGAATTTAGACTTTATGTGTAGGCACTATATGATATCGCATAAAAGGTTAAGCATTCCTCTCTCTAGGATTTTGTACCCGTTTTGCTACATCTTTTATAAATAAACATGTACATGTTTAGCTTTTACATTTCGTGCATATGCTTACCTTTCAAGCTCATTTTGTACATCTTTGTACCTCTTGTGTTGTCCTTCAGTTAGTGTTAGCCCTTAGAAACTCACAACATGGAGTTTAAAATTAGAATTCTTCACCAGCAGGTTTTAACTGGTGAAAGGAAAATGTTACAAGCTAAACCCAACCTGTGTAGATTCATATATACGTCTCACAATGTTTCGATGACTAAATAACAACTGACATGTTTAGTTTTTTCTTTTTGGGTTTTTCTAAACATTGCCCCTAAGGCAATGGTTTATCATCTTATTTAACTGGTGAAAGGAAAATGTTACAAGCTAAACCCAACCTGTGTAGATTCATATATACGTCTCATATATACATTTTGTGCATATGCTACTAGATAAGGATGCTACTAGCTGAAATTCAAGTAAATGCGTAATGCTACTAATAATTCTGCATAATGTTGGATGGTAACCAATTTCCTTCTATATAGTAATGTCATCACTCACCAGTCACCACCATCTTATCTCCCTAAATTATTGGAAACTCAATTCAAATTAAATACACATCCTTTTCTTTATAAACTTCAATAGCTATGTAATTTATTGAAAGAAATGAATTAACCATTCAAATGTATACATAGTAGAAAGAAACGTGTAATTGATTACGTAGTACTGTAGTAATAGAAGAATTTAATGTTGGGTTATATAACAATTTATCAAATCACTGTTGAGTTATATAACAATTTATCAAATCAAATCATAAGGACGCAGCAGAAAATAGATCGATGTAGTTAATTGATTAACCAAGAAAGAAAGCATGTACCTTTAATTGAAGATGAAAAGTAAGAAACTTTATGAGGATTTGAAGTAAATCTCTCTACGTTTGCACACACGACACAAGGATGTATGTATGCTAGTACTTGATCACAAACCGGCAACGATTGACTTCTCCTTTTACTTGCTTTGATCGAATCACCAAGAACCCTAAAAGAGGGTTGAGAATTTTCGGCCACTAGGACCGAAAGAGAGAGAGGGAGAGTGTTTTAGGGTTTTAGAAAACCTTATGATTTGTTGTATGTAAAAAACAATTAGGTTAGACCTCTATTTATAGGATTAGGTAACTTGTTTACAAAGTTTAGGGTTTTCGAAAACCCTTTCCCTTCTCCTTGTATCCGTCCCCTCTAGAGAACATTATAGAGGGTTTCCTAATTGTTCTCTCAATTACAATTATCTCCTCCGTTAAGTCCGTCAGTTGAGTACCGTTAACTATTAACATTTTAACGGATGACCGTTAGTTTTTCGTGATCTTTAATTAATTAATAAATTACATTAATTATACTAACTATTTATAGTTACATTCATGTCGAGACGTGTGACCCCGTAGGCTTAAATCATTTCTGGACATACGTTCATTTTACGTGATCAAATACTAACATTTAATTAATTGACAAAATTTAGCAGAATAATTGAAAGCAAAAATCATGTGACATCCATTTATACTCAATACTAAAATATGCTCGTAAACATGGTGACCACTTAGAGCATCCACAATGGTTATAAGTCATTAAAAGGTTTTTTCTTTTCCCACTTCACAAATTCATTAACTTTAACCTATTAAAAAGTCTTCATTGCAATGGAAAAGCTTTTTTGGTTTTTTTTTTATTAAATTGATATTTTATACAAATAATATACAACATCTCCTCACATATTAGAAAAAAGCTTTTGGTCAATAACTTGAGATTTCTCAATCTATTGATCAAATAAGTCTTTGTACCTAATGGTAAAAGCTTTTTTTTCTAAAATAAGTCATTTCTTTTTGTTCATTGGAAATGCCTTTAGTTTCATGATTAGGGCAAACAACAATTCATCTTTAATCTGTACTGAAAATACAAACTGAATTGTATAGAGGATTTATAAAATCGCATACAACTTAACAAACAAAAGCACCAGTGGTCTAGTGGTAGAATAGTACCCTGCCACGGTACAGACCCGGGTTCGATTCCCGGCTGGTGCATGTGCCTTTTTTAAATATTTATGAAAGCTATTTCTCTATCATTTTGGTTGCTTTTGTTCGTTCTCAATAAACATTCATGATATGTACTTTATCAAAATTTCAACTATATTCAATTCTCTTAGCAACGACTAAACAACATGCCAATGATGAATGAAGTGGAGGTACAAATTACAATGAACATGAAAAGATGATAACCGAATACACAAAAGTACAAAACATATGAAGTTAATATCATATTTGTCAAACCCAGAACAACAAATCTCTATTTCCACGACTTTTTTCTTTTTACAGAATGACCACAAGTAAGAGCATCCTCTATGCAAGTTCCAAACATCTGACATTTCACTTAAGGGTGGTAATTTCGGGTTCATACAAAACCCAAATTACCTAGTAAGATAGTATATGACCAGGAAACCAACGACAAATGATGCCACAAGTGAAAACATCCTTCGGCTTGATTTAGTCTCAAATACCTGCAGAAATCCCACTCTTGTAGTTATAACATAAAGTATACCTCATTGAATGAGCCCGAACTTCGAAACATAATACATGTGGCATTTTCAATTCATTTACTTATGATAGGTCAAATCGGGTTTACTTATGTTATATCTTAAAAGAATCAAACACAATCAAAATGTCACATGGCCCAGACGGGTGAAGCAAAACAAAGTGTATCTGTTTGGCGCATCAAAATTCCTAATCAAACATGAAAAAAATGGGCTTTTTAAGAGAACAAGTCACATGGGTCAGACGGGTTGAAGCCACACTGTATTTGTTTAGCGCATAAAACCTCCTAAATCATGTATTCATGTTACGTGAAAAGTTACAGTATCCTTGAAATATACTACTTAGGATAAAAATAATTTTTGGGAAAAAGAGAAATGCTTCAGATCAACCCATTTATACCAACACAAAAATAAAACAGTCAGTTTTGACTACTTACCCAGCCCACTACCCACCAAATTTGCCTTCTCTACTTGAAAACGGAACATAGAAGTGAGTGTTGATGAAGAAAACTATGGCAGTTGGATACTGGAGTTCATATACATACCGTCTTGAATTTATCCATAGTTCCAGAGAGGATACCTCTTGACGAATCCATATCATTCCCCTGAAGAGAAAAATAAAAATCATTGTAATACATCAGAAAAAGTACAGGTAACAACTAACAAGATTCATATATGCAGGCATTGGGTAGCACATACCATTCTATCCAACATACGGTTATGACCCTCCACTTCTTCATGTATATCGCCCGTCAACTGTTGAGAAGATTGAGATTAGTATTTACTTGATATACATCTTGAAATAAAAGAACAGGGGTCCTTTCTTCAATGTATAAATCACACTTGTGATATTTACTTGGGAGTGGTGTTATGATTTGGTGAAATATTACACAATTACACCGAACAATTTTCTTGACGCGAGCACAAATAAGATCAAGATAAGAGAATGCATATGAAAAATAATTATTGGTCCCCATAAATTAAACAATCTCATTTAATGTGAACTATACTTTTGGCATGGAACTAGATATATATTAAGGAAAGACGTGGATACATATACGAGGAGATATATTTTAAGGACATACGGAATAAGGAATATAAACTTAAAGAACCACAATTCTGCTCCGATCATAGATACTAATATCGGCTTCTATTAAAACGTTAATTGTTTTTACATGACCCATGCAATAAAAAGAAACAAGTTACCCTTTTCAGCATAAGAACTCTATCTTGCAGTCCATCCATTGCTCTCTCATTCTCATGTTCATCAATTTCATGGGAGGAGTAAGAAGAAGTGGCCCTAATTCCACCATCTTCAATGTCATCAAAGAGAGCAGGCCTGCCTCCACGGACATCCCTGCATTAGAAGTATGTTAGTAATTAGTAAAGAAGATAGGATGAAACCAACATAACCAGTATACAATTAACCGACACTTAACTAAACTGAAAAGCATAAGAGCACAATTTATATTAATGGTACAAGAGTAGACTTAAAACAACTGCTTATCACATAACTTAAACAAATGAAATCAAAAGGGTCAAAACTCAAGCCTTCACTTCCAAAACAAGGCCCACCGAGGCACCAACGCATAGTATTTAACACAAAATGAAAACACTAGCAGCTGAGAACTAATATTGGACACAGCTTCATGCAGATGTAAGTATGTAACACTATCTAATAAGAGTGCACTGTGCAGACAAGAAGTTACGTAACGTATGACTAACATCAATTTAAATGTGCAAAATGTTGAAGATAGTTATACCAATAATTTAAAACTTTTGCAAGTGGGCAAATCACAAGCAACACCTTATAAGATAAGCCTCGAGAAGTGGGAAACCATAACATATATGAGTATTCAGCAACAAATGAGTCACAATCAGAAGCTCCAACTATAATATAAAGTGCCTTGTCAGAAATGAAAATAAAGCATTGTTGCTTTTTCATTCTATACAGATATTGATATGCCACCAAAACATGGAGACTCCTATGCTTTGACATTACTGGAATTTCATCTTTACACTTTCTTCCTAGAGCCTTGAAAAATCACTTGCAGTTTTAATTCCTGCCATACTTCTATTAAGTAAAAACACTAAACAAATTTGGCATTTCTCATTTGCTGTCTAGTAGTCAGATTCATTAGGGCAGTATTTCATTAATAGATAAAATCAATTTTGATAAGCAACGATGCATGAAGGCATGCACAACAGCACAAGACTAAAATCAAGTCACATTGATGGTTGATTTTTCACAGGCAACGAGTGGAGATTTACTTAGAAAAAAAAAACGTAGTATCCCTCATTCCAATTCCAAACCCCGAACCCCATTAATCCGATCTCAATGATACAACTGAATCCACACGGCTTGAGGCATATACAAAACTATGCTCAACTATATCTCGAATAAACAGCAAAATCCCACAAAACGTAAACTTATATTCAAACCGGATCACCAAAATGGCAAAAATGTATAACCTAATTCAAGTGCATCAAGCATAACAACAAGCAATTATCACCTAACATTAATCAAAAGTTCAACTTCTTACTCTCGAATGCTAACTACTAGCGACTAACTCGCTGATTTAAAATAAAAAAAAAAAAACAGTTGATGCAAGTCAGGACCCGGTTACAACCGCTTCTCACACGGTGGCCCAACCAACTGATCTATTCTCAGAATTTTTCCGATAAATTCTATAAAAATGCCGTGTCGGCATCTCGTAAACTAACTAACCTAACTATCTACAATTTTAAATCATCATTATTCCTAAATTTCCATTACATCAGATCTCAAAAAAACCACAAAACTAGCAATTGCACATATAAAAAATATAATAAATTTAACAATAATAAAAAATTACTGATCTAAGCATAAAAATAATGATAATTTATGATTATTAAACAATGAATAAAAAAGATATAGCAAACCTTCGAGTATTCATAGCTGAATCTGTTGATGCAACCAACTGTTAAAAAATATATAAAATGAAATTAGCAATAATAAAAATGACAAAAAGAAAAGTGAAATATAGATTTGAAAATTAACTGAAATTAAAAAAAAAAAAAAAGGGAGAGTGAATGATCGGTTGGTTGCTTACCTGTTGAAAAACCCCACTGTCTGTCCAGTGTCCACTTTTATTTTTATCAAATTTAAAAGTCCTTATATATATTTGTGAGTACTCTATATTTGTCTATCTATATCTATATCTATTAAAATAATTTTTTTTTGGTGGATTTATTAATATATTGTATTTTACGTCTTATTTAAATATTTTTTTGATATTTATTATGAGGAAAATGATTAATGTTTTTAATAAATTAACCTAAAAATCCTTTCAATCACATGATCATCATATCATATGAAAAAAATGAGATAAAAAAAATAAAAATAATAGACATGTCAATTTTTTATAAAATTAATAGAAGTTTTAAGCCATTACTTTAAAAAAATAATCATTTCCCTTATCATGATTGTGATTAGCATATTAGATTCGATAAATAAAAATATATTATAAAAAATACAAGTGTTTTATCTACATCTATTAACTATATTTATAATCTATATCTATATTTATACTATTTTATAAAGCATTTTACCCATTTTTAAAATCTTAAAACATGATTTTAAAATCTCTACCTAATATTACCTATAATACCCTTAAATCTCAACCACTTATTTTCTTCTCCCTTCTCAAATCTCAACCACTCATTTTTTCTCTCTCCTCCATAAATTATTTTATTCCTCTAATTCATTCAAAATCGTTTATCTCAAAAACCGTTTATCGATAAATTATAAAAATTGTATGTGTGTTCTTAAAATTTTATGCTATTTCATTAGAGATGTCATTTGATATACCTTCGACGAATTTTTAAATCCGAGGGCGGAACCTGTACGGCTAAAACATTTGGCTATCACACTCTATGACTTATCACTTCCTATCACCTATCACACTCACCATCTCACTGCCGCAACGTGCGGACACTATCCCTCGTACATTATAAAGGATGAACCCCTTTTTTAAAATTCTCAAAATATGATTTAAAGTACCTAATATACCCTTCTTCTTTATTCACTACTTTAAACATCTCTACCTAATATACCGATAATACTAGGGGTGATCAACATACGGGTCAACCTGTCAAACCCGTTTAATTAGCCCGAAAAAAACCGAGTCCGACCCAACCCATTAAGTATATGGTCCGGTCCACGGGTCTATACTTTATGAAATCTCGGGTTTCGAGCCGGATTGGGCTAACCCGGGGAAAAACCCGAAAACCCGCCAACCCGGCCAACATTGGTATTACATTGTTATAGGACTCATGTAAACTCACGTAAATATATTTTATATATTATAATAATATTTTTACTCGTATTTTAATATATTTATATATGTATCTCAGTATTTGATTTGGTTTTCATTTCCATCCAACAAACTGTTTTTTTTATGTAAAATCATGTTAATAATGTAATTAGAAATTTCTCACATAATTTATTAATGTTGTTGATCGTTAAAGTACAGTCAAAACGAGAACCATAATGAGATATTGTATTGTAGTTAAACAATTATTACGAAAACCATAAGAACACTTGAAGAACCATGAAATATATTGTTGTTATCCGGGTTAAGGGTTGACCCGCAAAAAACCCGAGCCCGCGTGCTAACCCGGACCGCACCGATCCAATGAAACATAGGCCGGTCCTCGGTCCACATATTCTGTATTTTTCGGGTCACGGGTCGGGCCGGGTTGAGCCCATGATCACCCTATTTAATACCCTTAAATCCCAACCACTCATTTTCAACTTTCTCTTCAAATTTCAACCACTCATTTTTTGTTCTCTCTCATACATAATCCATTTTATTTCCTCTAATTCATTCAAAATCTTTTATATCAAAAACCGTATATCGATAAATTATAAAAATTGTAAGGGTGTTCTTAGAATTTCATGTTTTTTCATTAGAAATGTCATTCGATATACTTTTGACAAATTTTTAAATTTGAGAGCGGAACCAATACGGCTAAGACATTTGGCTATCACACTCTATGAATTTTCACCTCCTGTGACCTATCACCTCCACCATCTCACTACCGCAACGCGCGGATACTTTCTCACGTTTATTTGAAATAAGTTATAACAATTAAAGTGTTCTTAACTACAATGAGTTTTAAATTTTTATTTTGACCACATTTTTTTTATTTTTCTATTTTTATCAAAAAAGTTTTTAATTTATATTTTTATCACAAATTTTCATATTCTTTAGAATTAGTCATTTAATTACAATTTTATGCCACAAACTTTTAGTTTTCTAAGTTTGGTCACTAAATTTACCATAACTTATTTTTTTCAACTTTTTAGCCCTTCAATTTTCGAAATGCATTTTGTACTAACTTCAATTTTTTATTCCATCAACACCACCACCACAATTCGATTATGTTACATCAACGTACATTTATCGTCATGTATGTAATACACGATATATATAAAATTTTAAATTAGAAAAACTACATAAAATAAAAACTAATACAAACAAAACATTAAAACTGAAATTAAAAAAAAAGGAAAAAAAAAGTAAAAGACTAGTAGAGTAGTAGTCAAATACACGACCCCAACCAAAAACAAAAATTAAATAAAATACACACTTTATCTACTCCACCACTGCACAACACACACAAACAAATACAAACAGACACATATACATAATTTATGTATATATATATATACACACATAAAAGGTTTTTTATTTTTTTACTCAAACCGGACCCTCGCATGTTCTTCCTCACTCGGTGACTAGACGGAGGAAGAGGTGGTTGACGAGCCGCTGCCATCCTTGGAAGAGAGGAAGAGCTCCACGCCAAGTCTAGGAAGAGTGAGTTGGCACTGGCTAAGACTTCACTATCAAAGTTAATAAATATATCACTTTTTTATTTATTTGAATTTAATAAGATTCGACAATAATAACTCTGCAGCGAAGCACGAGCAAAATTTAACTCCAGTTATCAGTATTAATTGTAATGTTGTATAAGTATCAATCTTTTCTATATTTTATTTATTTCAAAAACAAGATACAATAAAATCAAAAATTACCCAAAAAAACACTAAAAACATTTAAATAGTTTAGATGGTTCTTTTTTTCTTTAACAATTGGTAGAATCATATATGTGTTGGGCTATGTGCATTTCAATCTCTGCATCCTCTACCTAAATAAAGGTAAGTCTGTCTATACCTCGGCCTATCTCACACATCGTTGAATTATTGGGACCAAAACCCATGAAACACGATCTTAGGTGTAACATATTATCTATATATATATATGTGTGTGTGTGTGTGTATTATATTGCACCATACCATATAATTTTAAAATGATGGAATGAAAATATCGTCACATTTCGAGTCATCTTATGATGAATATGTATTACCGCAATTACTAGATGAAAATATTCATCACCGTACTCAATATGCTCTAACGGAAAACCTATCATTTTAAGACTTGTCATATCTCAGTAACATAGATGAGATGAGTAGTTGAGTGGTTTTACTATTTATATTTTAGTCTTTTTCAAATGTTTTGTAAAGATAGTTTTTTTTTTATTATTATTATGAAATGCCTTTAACTAAAACTAAAATCAAATTGATTGATTTAAGAAATTTCTTATCTAAGTAAATAAAGATTTACCAACAAGTAAATAACTCAATGTTACATGGTTTTATACTAATTAAATATTGTGTCTTTAGGCAGTTTAATTGAGAGATTTTTCCTTCTACAAGGTATTGAGGGTGAGGAGACTCTTTAATGCAGAACCGGTTAAAACAACGTAAGCTAGATCTCATGTTGCGAGCAAATGATCCGCACCTTAAAAAAAGTAAATAAGGATATAGATGGAATTATAATCTATAATCTATATCTCTAATCTATCTATAATCTATATCTAAATCTATAACTACTTATAATACAAACTATGTATTTTATTTTTAGAATCTTTTAATCTCTTAAAATATATATTTATAGCATACATCTTTTATCTACTAAATTACTTTCATTAATCTATAATCTATAACTACTTATAATACAAACTATATATTTTATTTTTATAATCTCTTAAAATATTTATAACATACATCTTTTATCTACTAAATTACTTTCGTTAACTCCTTAAATCACATGAATTATTTTATATCAATTATTTATTTTACTCCTTGAATAATTACTTTCATTAATCTCAAACATAATAATGTGATATGATTTACATGGGTATGTTTTACTTTTTGTTACTCACTTTGTAAAACATACCTATGATTTACTTTCATTAATCTCAAAATAACTACTTTCTTACAAAGAGAGTACAATGAGATATGATTCTTTTAATAATTTAAGATTCAGTACAATATTACCCTTAACCCTTAATTATATCAAAAAGACCATAATACCTCTAGAAATATTACATCCATCACATCCCATTCACTCGATCTACCAAAAATACCTCAAACGATTTCAAGCCCAAAAAACCCCGCCATCAAACCCTAACCTATCTCATATCTCTTTACACACAAAAACCACCACCGCATCCCCAACAACACCGGTGGTCGCCACATTGCACTTCTCTCACACTCATTATCATCATCATCAACTTTTTGTAGGTTGTATGTAAAGTTACATCCTTTTGCACAGAAGACACATAACACACACTCAAATAGAAAGCTTTCACCTAAGCACTTTGGACCATTCCCAATTGCATAACACCTTTAATTTCTTGCCACATGGTCCAAGGTTCCTATTGCAGCTTAGAGTTGTGATTGATGGGGGTATTGTTAAGAGATGTAATCAGGGTGCAGTCAAGATACTTGTTCATTGGGAGAGACTTCCAGTTGCTGAAGCTACTTGGGAATCATTTCTTATCATGAAATGAAGTGCATATTTCCTCATTTCCAAATTTAAGGACAAAACACTTTAGAACCAGAAGGTAATACTTGAGCGACTATTAGCGTAATTATTCAAATGGTTGTTACATAGGAAATAGGCAGGAAAGTTTGTTATATTGTGTATAATTGGCATGAATCTAAATGAAGGGATGAGTTGTTGATTGCTATATTCATTTTTCTTTTGAATTTCTATTTTTTTCTCTAACAAATTGGGTTGTACCATTCGATCGAAATTGTCCCATTTATTTAATTTTTGTACATTTTTGAATAATAAAAAGGTTTGTTGATGTTTGATCGAGTTTCATGCAAGTTTACCGGATCCTTAAGTTGATTTAGATTTTTTTTTTGTTTTTCACGTTGCTATGTAAAAGGCTATATATAGCCTTTAGCTAGTTTGTTGAATAATAGATAAGTTTTCTTCTTTTTCCTGCACAAACAATTTCTTTACGTTCACTTTTATTTTGTTCTATCACATAAAGTTTTTATCTAACAATTCTTGGAGGTAATTGGGTAAATCTAATGTACTGGGCAGTACAACCCGATTAACCCAACAATCACCCCCTTAATCGGGTTGTTCTTACTACTTCACCGCAACAGTACCTCTTCTTCGGTCAAATTCGCTTCTTGTTTCTCTCACTTTTGGCACTCGTTGTTGTAGTGACCCATTTCACGACATTTGTAACATTTTACGTGGCTTTGAAAAACAAAGACACGGTTTTTCTTGGTTGCTAATAACAAACCACCTTGGTTTTTCAAAACCACGTGAAATGTCATAAGTGTGGTGAAATGGGTCATTACAACAACGAGTAACCTAATCAATCGAGAGAAACAAGAGACGAATTTGTTTCACTAGAAGGGATTGCTAAACATTTGCCTACCCAGTCCGCCTGCACACTCTCTGTCTGGGAATTCAACAAGAACTGGTATAATTGTTCAAGATTTCATAGGCTTAGAAAAATACTAAATACTAAATACTATGCCAATAATCTCACAACTACAAGTAGGGATACCATTCAAACTCCACGACTCATCTCAATACTTTTTCAAATAAACCAACATAAAATTAATTAAAAAGATAAAAAAAACTGTGCTAGAATATCAAATCAAAAAGCAATTATTGAAATCCAAATAAAAAATCAAAAACGTTTATAAACTTTTCTCACAAGGAAAAGATTACTATGCACAAGAAATAGATTATCAAATGAATTCAATGCCCCTAATCCTATTTTTACTAAACCCCCTTATACTTATACACTTTGATCTTAATTTTGTATTGTTAGTCCCCGGTTTACATTTGAGATGATGACAAGGGTTCATGCTCACATGTTACTGTACAAAACAAAATATGAAAATGAATAAAAATAAGATGATTTAATCTATTTTCTCAAACAAAGCAAATTATATATTACAACGTTAAAAAGATGGGAAAAAAAAACAAGTTAACTTAACCGACCATAAAGTGTGGCCAAAACCATAACATATGAATCTAATGACAGTAGTCCTATAAACAGCTAAATCACCTTTAAGTAAATAATCTTAGTACTTTTTAAATATAATACATGTAGTATCAATAAAATTAAAATATATATAAATATATATATATATATATATATATATATATCAACAATTATCTATACATATATAAGGAGTTAAATGAAATCATTAATAAAATAGTAATATTGTATATGCAATCATTAATAAAATAAGATTAGGGGCATTGAAGGTCATTTGATAATTTAATCCTTGTGCATAGTATTTTTTTTCTAGAGCAAATCAACTCCCTTTTAGTATACATGTTATCGTTATACTAAGTATCGACCCATAATAATAATATGCAAAAGAATAACATGCAACCGCAACTGCTATAAATATTACAAGCGAATATTAGGACACTAATGTCATAGAGAGTTGATAATATCTTGATAATATCAACTTATCAAGTCTTAATGGATTGGCGATGATAGCTAGATGTGGGTAAAAAAACGGGTTCCAAAAAAACCGATTGGGATAATCTTAGAACCAGAACCGATTGGAACCGGTTCCGATTCCTGAAGAACCAATAGATAGGAACCGGTTCCACTTTTGGATCCAACAATCGATTCCTTCCCGGTTCCAAACCTGTTCCGAACCGAAAAAAACCGGTCAAACTTTGACCAATAACCGGTTCTGAACCGGTTCTGAACCGGTTCTTCGTTACGTTGACTGGAACCGGTTCTGATCCAATGCCCACCTGTGATGATAGTTATTAAGAATGGAATCTTAGAGAGTATAGATAGCGAAGAGCTAATTAACCAATTCGCTATGAAGAATGCTATATGAGCTTCTCGAATAATTGATTATCTACTTTGGTATGTACTAGTATTATGTAGTTCTGTACTATCATTTTGTTATTTTTTATAATGTCTCAATCATATAAAAAAAATTTTGCTTATATAATTGGATTTTTAAGAGTTAAGGACACTTTTTTTTCTCGGCTTGGACTAGGCACTTGAATTCTTAGGGCCGTCATTGTTTACAAGGATTGAATCCATAACCACTCAATGAAAGGATGAAAGCCGAAATCAAAATCACTTAGTCAGAACTCAAAAGTATATTTCATTTTTGGGAAAATGATAAATTCTATTAAAATAAATCTTTTTAAATATGAGATTATAACACTTGGTATAATCAACATATAAGATTAAATTAGAAAAACAGTATATTACATTTGTCATGTTTTTAAATTTTCTATAAAAATTATTATATTATTTATTTAAAAGTATATCAATTTCATTTATTTTATGACTTTATTCAAAAACAATACAACAAAACAAGCCAATTATGTCTAGTACAACTGGTCAGAGGTACTCTCAAGTTTTATCCAAAGTCTTGATTTCGATACTTAGTGATGACAAGTTTTGGGGGTTTTTTTCTTAGAATACTTGTAACGGCTCATGATCAATATCTCGTTGTCTAAGATATGTACAAGCCTTCACCATTATATGGTGAGATTTCTTAGATTTTTTATTATAACTAAATGTTCGAAAAGAAATACGAGTATTTATATAACAGTACAACCATAGTAAAAGTTGATTTAATATAAAATACATATATTTACTTTTTTGTATAAACCAAAATAAAATTAAAGGGTTTTGTTAATGACAGCTTTTAGAGTTGTCAGTAAAAATTAATGTTAGTAAAAATTAATTAGGTACATATAATTTTGTATTTTACTGTTAGAAAAATCAATGGGCAATTTTTAAATATATAATTTATAAGTTTTAAAGCATGTAATAAGTTGTTAGTGATAGATCGTCATTATCATTTTCCAGAATTAAAAGGTTACTCGCCAAGCATAGGAAGCAAATGAAAAACTAAAAACGTTTATATAAACTTTATTCTATCACACCACTCAATCACCCTCAACATCACTCTCCCACGTCATCACAATGACCGTCCTTTCTTTTCGGACAACCGTCACCGGGAAACTATCCATTTTTCCGGCAACATCAAAACCTACCATTCTTTCTCGCCGACCATCTTCTCTTCGACTCACATTCCCCATTCCTTCAAACAAACAATCACTTTCATCCAAACCCCGAAAAATCTATGCCATCTCCGGCGAACAAAAACCCCCTCCCTCAAAAAATGTAAAAAATGACTTTTGGAAAAGGATATTACAGAGGGTTGAAGCTGAGGTGTCAAAAATGGTGATAAGAACCATTTTGACAACGATGCAGAGCCGGCCCTGAGTAATTGGACGTTCAGGTCGAGATGATCAAAATATGCCCATTAAATTTTCTTAATACCAAGTTACCAACAACTTATTTTTGAAAGTTAAACCTGATCAACTTACACAACTTTTTCCAACGTAAACTAGATTTAAATAACTTGCAAAGAAAAAAACTTTATAAAGGTCTTTCGTATTTTCATCATTTCCAAACATGCTAAATTGCTAGCATATTTTTTTTCACCACCATACAAATTTTTATTATTCGTTTAAGAATTTTATATATTTAACATATTTATATTTATGTAAGTTAACTTTAAAAAAGAAAAAAATTTTAAACATATTTATGTTTATATATTAAGATTTTGATGAATTTTAGTGTCATCATACTAAAAATATCCCTTTTAATTAAGTTATATCTAATAAGTGATAACATAAAAATAGTTTTTTGTTGTATTCCATTGATGTGTTTAATATGTTATTTCATACGATATATGATTAACCAAAGGTAATAATGTATGTATTTATTTTGAAAATACGAGTAGTATGTTTATTTTATATCAAACTAAGTAGAAGAACTACAAAAGTACAAAGTCAAGGAGTTATATTTGATCATGTACTTAAAAAAAGAGGACCTTTAATGAAACTAAAAGGTCATAAAGTGTGTAAGGCAACTAGTGGCAAAATAGGCAGCCACACACAAAAAATAATGTTTGCAGACTATCGTCTTCTTCGCTGCCCACTGAATTAAAAGACAATTTCTCAAATCTCCATTAAAACACAACCTGCAAGTTTTTTTATTTATATATTCAGTTATTAATTTTCAACCTGCAGTCAAGTGTATTTTTGATTTGTTCGCATATATATGTGTAAGGTACATCAGAAAATTGTTGCCCTTTACTTGTTTGCTGCTCAGATCCGTCGCCCGCATCGCCTGGTACCAGGGCCGGCCCTGCAATGATGATGTTGGTCTTGTGTTATCGAGGTTTACCATCATTTGGGTTATTCACTTATTCCTCAGCCGAATTGGGGTCTTCAAGATCATGGTAGAAGGTATCATATGTTAATGTTTTATAATAATTTTTTTTTGTTGATTTCTTTTTACCCATATATATATATATATATATATATTACTGTATGTATTTATAATTTAATTATTTTTGAATGTATTGTAAGTATATGTGTAAGTGATTGATTTTCATATTAATTAATTGATTGATTAAAATGTAGATTTGGATCTTTTTGACTTGGATGGTTATGAAAAAAAAGTGATGAAGAAAGTTGAAGAGCTGAGAAAAAGAAAGTAATTCTATTGATGAAAGGAATTAAGGAATTGAGAGTTAGTGACGATTTCGATTTTGAAAATATATTTGGGATTTTATAGTCAGAAGATATGTTATTAGTACTTAGCATTTTCTTTGTGTTTTTGGAGATTTTTAGTTTTATTAATTGAGATTTTACTTGGCTTATATATACCTATATCTTTATATCTATAGTTACGGGTATGGTACCCACGTAATGCGGCGGCGGCGGTGTAGCGGTGATGGTACTGTTGGTAGTGGTGGCGGTGTCAAGTGGTGTAGGTTGATGTAATTGTGATAGTGAAAAATTTTAGAAGATAAGGGTTTAAAGTGTTAAGTATTAAAATAAGGGTTTATGGTGTAAATTAGTTAATTAAGGACAAAGTTGGTAATTTATAAAACACTTTTCATAGTGGGTTTTTATTAAGGGGCAATTTGGTAAATTCTCCTGTGACATTTGAGTAACTATTTCTAAAAATGAAAGGGGTGATAATCTTTTGATATGAGATTTTGGGGATGCAAGTGTGAATTATTTTGGGGTGGAAGGTGTTTGTGTCACCATGGATACGTGGCCGGTTGGATGAATGGTGGGGCCAAATATTATATTGTTATTTTTAAATCAAATATTTGATATTTTTATAAAAAAAATAAAAAAAAATGATAATGACAATCCTTATTACATACATAAAAAATAGTACTTTATATATCAATAATCGCCTCTGAATTTTCGCAAGACAAAATACAAATTTTAATGTATCAAATTAACTAATACTGACAGCCTTAACAAAACTCAAAAATAAATTGATGTAGTAAATAAAACTTTTCTTGCCTGTTTTACCAAATGGATAAAATTGGTCTTTGAAGTACGGAGAAAAAGCCAAAGATGAGTTGTTTACTATGTTTGTTAAGTAAGAATATCCGTTGGGCTTGTTACGATAAAAGAAAATAAGATTAAATGAGTAAAAATGACATAGCGAACAAGGATCAACCTCCAAAACGATGGTGGTTGGAGGTCCTTGAGACCTTGACTCGAATTCTTGGTTAAGATAGAATATAATGAGTCGAGTTGGGTTGTCTATACTGCTATATAAAAATTATACACCTTTATTGAAAAAAAAAGTTACGAAATGATCAATTTACCCCTAATGAATTAATTTACACTACGAGTCCTTTATTTTTATAAAATAATTCTACCACCATCTTTACATCAGTTTCATTTACATTAAAATACAACGCTTGACACCTTCATCACCAAGGCACCAATAGGCACCGCCACTACACCCATCGACGACACCACCAAACCGTCCTCACAGCCACCACTGTTGCATTGTGCGAGTTCTGTGTTAATAATAATAACATAAAATCATAAACCATAGATACAGAAATACTATTAGGATGCAGACAAGGCTTGAGACTTTAATTTGTTTCATAAGCTTCACATTTCATTAAAAACAATTTGACATGACAAACACCAAAAATCAAATAAAACTTGAATTTTGTGCTATAATTTTTGGACTTCGGAATTACTCGTATGAAAAATCACAATTTCATAAAAGATCCAAAATATAAATAACTTAACAAAACATTGATAGTTTTAGTATATATGTTAATTATCTTGAGAGTTGTATTCATTCAAAAAATAGGATTTTTGTGAAAACTAGGAAACAAATCTAGACCATTGGATCAGATCTAATCTAAGGTCAGGATCATTTAACAAAAAATAACACGGAGGGGTAAAAACGTAAATTTAGATAGCCTATATAAACAAAAAAAAAAAAACACACTGCTCCTCCTTCACGCCCGTTCTCCTCCGTTGACTAAAACCCTACCTCCACAAACCACCGCCGGCCGTCATCTTTATTATACTAACATTGTTCATCTCCATCGGTAATCAACTTCAAACACTCCCGCCGCTGTCATCTTCATATTCGTTGCTTCTATTTGTACGATCTAAGGCTCATCGACGCGGAATTCAACATCAATTAACCTCGCCGACGTCAATTAAAACACTAACTTTTGATTTCGTTTCCTTAATCAATAGAGGGAGAAGTTTTTCGTAATTTAGCTTTCTACATTCACCTAAACTGTTACAATGAGATAAATTAATGGGTCATGAGGTAATCTTAACGTACCATAAAAAACCATTTTAAAATAGTATTGAAAATAAAGAAAAAAGATGATTGCTGACATCAAAAAATGGTGCTGGTTGTGGATCCACATAATCCACATATAAACACAAAGCATAGACATGTAGTAGAATGCGTTTTGGTGAGATTTTTATAAAGGGATTTGTTAACTAGTGCCCCTAGTACACTAGTTAAGAAACATTTAATGAACATGTTATTTTCTTATTAATTAAAAATTGTCTTTAATGTGTATTAATTCAACTTAACAATTTCTATTTTTAAATCAATAATTAATACATATTTTCATATTTTATGAAAGTTGGACTTCATTAAATGCTTCTTAACTAGTGCACTAGTTAGCAAAGTGGTAATTGGTTAAAAAGTTTTCCAATGCGCCGTTTGTGTCTTCATTAAATGCTTCATTAAATGGTTAGACTTCATTAAAGGCTTCATTAAATGCTTGATATAAAAATGTTTGGCATCTGGTAACCCGACAAGACTTTTTGCAGCGACCTAGAGAGGGGGCCCGCTTTTATTCTGTCATATTTACCATTATAGATATGGGGGCCCGCTTTTTTTCCACTTTTTGCAGCGAGGGTCGCTGCAAAAAGTGGTAGTGGTCTAAATACTAAAAATGGCTGGTTGGGATATGGGGGGCGAAATGTTTTCCAATGCGCAATTTTGGCTTCATCTAAGTGGTAATCTGGTATTGCAATACCAGTTAAAAAGTTTTAAATGGGCCATTTCTAAACAAATTTCAGTGGGCCATTTTTTTGGCAAAGCTCCCTAGCCCAAAGTTTCCTGACCCATCGTCTTATCCGACTTATTCTTTTAAAACATATACATGTATGATATATCCTCATTTCATATAATGTTACCTCATCTTCTCCAAAATAATATCTTATTTGTTTATCTATCTCACTGGTTTGGTCTCATTTACTTCTTTAGAAGCATATATCATTATCTCAAATTTTAGATCCAACTCATTCAGAGATCCCATGCATATGAGAGGAAAGAGAAGCGTCGGTGACTTTCAACCGACACTGGATTCTAGACATAAGAGGGGTTGTTTGTGACCCAAACGAATCATGATATGGGTCGATTCGGTCCGAGTCAAATGATGAATCGTACACAAGATCATAAAATCAAAAAATGTCCGATTCTATGTTCGAGCCGTCTCTCTTTCTCTCTGTTTTGACTTGTCTCTTTTGTGACTGTACGAACTTAATTAACAACTATGTCGTATTGGTTTTAAGAAAAAAAGTGAATTTGAACAAGGCTAATAGGCATTAGGCTTACCTTTTTTTTTTTATATATATAATTTACATGCCACGTGATATTGTCCAGCTGTAATATTTAACAAGGCTTATAAGTATGGGAGGGGATTCCCTCAAATTAGTTCCTCAACTTGAGTCAAATTGAAGAAATTTTGGCTTTTAAACAAAAATTAAGGGCTAAAATTCAAAGATTGTTTTTGAATTTGATGCTAGGAGCGTTAAGGATACGCCCATAGGCAGATAATTCATTGGCTTTCTAATCATAAACCAAAGTTTAGCTTCTTTTTGGCGAGATTATGGGGTTTAAAAACGACAAAGTGAACACGGTTATAAACTACAATACTTTAGTACATATTTACTTGACTATTTTATGAAACTTAAGGTAACGATTTCCTTTTACACAAAGTTACAAACAATCAAAGTCTGAAGTCAAAGGAAACATTATTTACTTTGTACCACATGTCCTTTTTATGATATGTACTATTTATCTATATCTACACTTTCTATATAAATAAACTACCCCTCTCCAAATTAAACACTCTATCTTTAAATTCCCTATTTTATCTTTTTAATTTACACTACCACCAAACACTTTAATCCTGAAATATCAAAAATACCCTTAAGAAAACCTTACGCCCAATTTGTCTCTCCTCTCTTCCACTGCAGCTGCTCACATATTATACCAAAAAACACACCCATATATCCCCCCCACCCAACCCAAGAACAAAAGACATACATACATCCCCTCATGACCGCTTCCCTCTAAAACACATATAGCCATCCCCCCTCAAAACCGCCGTCATTTCCGCCGTCTAAAACACACATAGCCATAGGTAAGGTGATCTGGTAACCGCGTTAGCACCGCTAATTAATCAGTTCTTTTTTTCCTATGCTCCAACACATCATGCAGGTACAAAGTTAGTACGTATAAAAGAAATATAAACCCATTTAATGTTACATATCGTTTAGCAAATATTAAAATCCAACAACCGGAAACACATATCTTTTGTCATACAAATTAAATGGCGCATTGTAAACAAGAAGCATTGAAGTCACCATTTGATATAGTCAAACAAGACCTCTGTTAAGCCAATATAAACTCTCATTTAAGATGACCTCCTCCTCAATTTCCAATTTTAGTATTTTCTTTTTTATTTCCTTGTTTTTTTTTTTCCTTACGAAAAGTAGAATATTAAGCTCAATAAAACCCTTTTATGGTCAAAAATTAGGTTTTCAAAGTGAAGGAGTCACTTTAATAGTTTAATCCACTTCTGATAGAAACCATTGTTTAATAACCTCTTTGACCACTCTTAATTTGACTCCCTTCTTGGTTGTGAGACTTTGAGAAAATACTCTCTTATAAGAAAAAATATATATATATTTCGAATTACACTCCAACTTACCACTCTGGATATATTAAGTTGTCATAAACGGACTCACACTACCACAGCGTGACATCTCAAAAAAAAAAAAAAAAAAACTATACTTGGTCAAAGTTGTAACTTAAGTAAATAAAAATAAAACACCACTTTAATTAGTTAATACGAGAGTCATTTCCTCACATATATATAGTGTTCTTTTTAATTTGGAGAAGTCTTCATTAGAGTATCTTCAAGGGATTTCCCTTTCACAATGATATCCACGAGGGTTCGGGGCTTACATGCTGACGGTTTGAATGTCATTTGACTATTTGGGTATTGGATCACTTACAATTAACTCGTTGTTTAATAAAGAAAAAGAAAATAGCCATTCTAAATTTGAATCTTTATCGGTCTTGTCTAATCATGCTTTTACTTCTATAAGATTAAGTACCCGTGGTCTAGAGGCTCATATATACGGTATCATAGGATATCTGTTGGTGTTACCCACCCAGTCTCACTACGGAGCCTACACGCAGAC
The DNA here is from genome assembly GCF_010389155.1 of Erigeron canadensis. NCBI lineage: Eukaryota > Viridiplantae > Streptophyta > Magnoliopsida > Asterales > Asteraceae > Erigeron > Erigeron canadensis. Next base: position 6,763,023 of record NC_057769.1, on the reverse strand, counting down.
TACCTTGGATCCGATAATTATGGAAAGGATATACATTCTCCCAATATGAAAATCTGGACTTATCTCTTAGACAACTGGCTACGCAGAAGATAACTATGAATCGCCTAAAGGCGGCAACAAATCTATTCCAAAAGGAAAAAACCCTACTTGGAGGACACGATACATTTACCCTATAAAAGGAATACAATATACACAACTGACACTACTACAAATTTAGGACAATAGAGACCGGTCAAATAAATAGAGACCGGTTGTTTTCTAAAGCAATGGTCTCTAAAGTTATACAACGACCAGTTGAAAAAAGAATAGAGACCAGTTGAGTATAAAACAAGTGGTCTCTATTCTTTAAGACCGGTTATTTTATACCCAACCAGTCTCTATTCCTTGGATAAAATGCATGCTCCTACCTCTCATTCAATCCAGTAAAATCTTTTTTGGCTAAAAAAAATAGAGATCAATTTATTTGTAATTGAACGGTCTCTATTCGTCAAAATTTATTATATTTCAAATTTTCAATAACTATGATAACATTTAATGTTATTATAATGTCAAATATATATTATATACTTAAATTAAACATCTTTACATATTTTTTAAAATTTTGTTATGTTAATCACGTATATAGATTTTTGACAACATCTATGTTTATAAATATATCTTTTTTATTGTATGATATAAAATCATCATTTTATTTTAATTAAAACGTTTTTTTTTTTAATATATAGACTCATTTAAAGATTGTTGCGGTATATAACTGTTGGATTCATTAACATATATGTTGGTACATTTTTGTTGCTGGTTACATTTTTGTTTTTCATGCTCATTCTTGGAGTTCAACTGATATTAATAGCTTATCATAGTTAAGGTTTGCATTTTAAATCTTAAATGAAGGTGGATTCGTTGATGTTGTGATAAGGAAAGTAGTAATTTTGAGTCAAGTTTCCCAAAATGTTGGTACTGTTCATATTTAGCTGCTGATTTGTTTTGACTATATATAGTGTGATCTTTTATGTTTGATGCTAACTTCTTGCTGTATTACAATATTAGATAAAGAAAAGAAGTTCTTGTCAAAAGATGAAACTTCCAAGCAATGGGAAAGTAATCAGTAGAAACTTCCAAGCACCTCCACTACTGTACTGAATCGTTTGCAAAGACATCATCTCACGGGGTTAGAAAAGGTATGTGTAACTGTCAAATTATTTTTTAAAATCAATTTATTCCAGATTGGATGTAGCTATTGAGTGAGGATGGTTAATATGGAAGTCTAACATGTAACCCAACCCGAGCAGCTTTTCTAGGCCATGTTGCTTGTTTGTTTACAAGATGACTTACCATGTATATGCACTTGTTTTACCGTTTAGAATTTTTAATAGTCATTTTTTTTTATCAAGAGTAATTTCAACCGCGTGTAAATTTAATGTCACCTTATTGATAGTTTTGTAGGAATGTTCGATCAATGTAAAGCTCACATTTTTGTTGTATTTCATTGTTTAATTTAGCTTGTACAACTGTTCCATTGCTTTTATCAAGTCATATAACATATTACACATATCATATATAATGCTACGATATCTCGCGCGCTATGAATTGAAGCCGCTGTAACGTGCGGGTACTAAACTAGTATATATATAACTAATAATGTTAAACTTTTTTTTTCTTTTATTTTTGTAGATACCTGGAATAATACAAGACCTTACGAGCACTCACAATTAGATGCTATGGTTCGTTTTTGGACCAGTGCAATTTCGATTCCAAACGACTAAAGTATGGATTATCCATTGAACTTTAACTTTATGATTAGGAATTTTATCACTTTAGGAACTTTAGCCTTGTTTAGTTTTAGAAAGATATTTAGTTTTTATACTCTATTTTTAGTGATTTGATTTAGTACTAGTTTGATTGAGCATTTCCTTTTTGGCATTGGATGTTTTGGTATGAATGTTGAGATTGAGAGGAGGTTTTGTTTTGGAGTGTTTTGGTAGCATTTTGGTATAATATAGCAGGAGCAGGTTTTGATGGTAGCATTTTGGTATAATATAGTAGTAGCAGTTTTTGATGAGAAGCAACTGTTTTTTTTTAATTAAAAAAAACGAATAGAGACCGGTTGGATATAAAAAAAACTGGTTTATATAAAAAAGAATAAAGACCGCTTAGATTATAAAAAACTGGTCTCTATGGGTTTGGCGGGAAGATATTATATAAACGGGAACAAAGAATAGAGACCAGTTAATTAGAATGAAACTGGTCTCTATTCTTAGAATAGAGACCGGTTGTCAACCGGTCTCTATTAGAAAAACTAGTAGTCACAGAGACCGGTTGTTAAACTGGTCTCTAAAGCCATTTTAACAGGTCTCTATTGTATTATTTTGTACTAGTGTGAGATCATTCTCTACACATACTACACATAATTGGCGTACAAAAGGTTTTGCCTTACCGCAAGGGAATCGCCAGCATACAACCTTAAACCCCTCATCCTCTCCGTTCTAGGATTCCGGCTCAGTGTACAAACACTATTTCTTATACAAAGAATTACACAGACAAACATTGTAATAGTGAAGCTAGTGTAATGAAACCATAAGTCTAAAGCAAGGTATAATGATAATAAGCTTTTTTATATTTTATGAAAGTATTACAGTTCATTTTAGCTTATGCATCAAAGCATAAATGAGAAAAACCCAAAAGAATGTGGTAAAATGTTTAGTGCAAGTTGTGACATATGTCCACGTGTGTATGAAATATTTATAAGTGTAAAAACGACAAAGAGGAAAACTTCCCAGGTGCGGCGTTCGGCGGAAAACTATTTGTTTAAACTCTCCCTTTCAAAACTAAACTATCACATTATGGACCCACTTTTCTTTTGATAATTTCGCACGAACAAACCTTTTATCTTTTTCTACGAGTATTTTATTTCTGACATATTTTCAACTACACTATAGGACAACGAGTAGAAACATCTTCATAGTTTTATTTCTAAAGAAAACAATATGTATCTACAATTCGAACTAAATGTGAGACCGGTCGATAACAGTCACATTTGTCACATTATATATTTTCACTTATTGTACTACATAAAATATTTCTATATTATCACTTATACAACACGCATGAATATAATTATTAAACAGAAGATGGTGAAGAAAAAGGCCAATACAAAAGGGTAAGTAAACTAGCATATTAAATACTCATGTTGGAATAGTCTAAGCTTCATTAAAGAAGCAAATTCCAAAATCGAACAAACCATTACTACTTGTCTCTATACACCCCTACATACAAACCTTCTTTGTCCCCCCTTCCCTACCTTTAAAAATTCACATTTTTATCACCATTTTCTAGCCCCCTCGTGTGCACTTATTTCTTTCTTAATTTCTACAAACACAATCACTAAAAAAAATTTAAGTTTTTTTTTCATGGCAACTATCTCAGGAACTGGCTCACCTTGTGGTGCATGCAAGTTTCTAAGACGAAAATGCACTGCTGATTGCATCTTTGCCCCTTATTTTTGCTCAGAACAAGGCCCGGCTCGATTTGCAGCCATTCATAAGGTATTTGGTGCAAGCAATGTCTCGAAATTGTTGCATCATGTTGCGGTGGCTGACCGCTGCGAGGCAGTGGTCACCATTGCTTATGAAGCTCAAGCTAGGATCAGAGATCCTGTTTATGGCTGTGTTGCACATATCTTTGCCTTACAACAACAGGTATTCAAGAAAAATTACTTATTTTGTCATAAAATTATATAGCTTGTATAGTATGTTAACCATACTAGCTCTCATATTGTTTATATATCATAATATGAAATAATAACTTATAGAATTTCCTCCTAAATAAGCAACAAGTTATGTCTAACATTTGATTAAATACTTACCTTTTATTAATTACTATTAGGTACATATATATAGAGTACATTATTTCTATATATATGATGATGTCATTCATTAAGAGTGTAATTTCTCCTATTTTTAAATGAATCTTAAATTAGGTTGCATGTTTACAAGCACAATTGATGCAAGTGAAAGCTCAAATGGGACAAAGCTACATGGATTCAAGAAATGTTGAAACTCAATGGAGTACCTCAAACATGGATGGAGCAATGGCTTATCAGAATTACATGAATGCTACAAATAATTTCAAGAACATCATCAACACATCACCACAAAGTTCGATGGAGTCGATAAATTACACCAATGAAGGGCCTTCGATTCAAAGCCAAAATGATCATAATTATGAGTTGTACAAGAGGAGACTTTCTGAAAGTGATTTTGATGAGCTTCAAGAACTTGCGGTTAGAATGATGAGGAACTAATTAATATTTTATAATCTAGATTAATTAGATGTAGTTTGATCTTGTCATCCAATATATGTGACTTTATGGGATCAATATATGTATATAGCTAGAGTAATTAACTAGTTAGATATATAAGACTAAAATATAAAGCATGGATCTTTATAATTTTCTTGAAATTGCGTATGATGAATTTGATAATTAACTTGGTGACAATTTTTTACACTAAGAGTCAAAGTTCAATTATCTTGATTTTTAAATGTTGAATTTGAATTTTAATCCAATTAAAGATTGAAAATCCTCAAATTGGGAGAATTATTTGAGATGATTCTTATCCAAAATAAATTTAGTTGACGCATGCAGTAGATCGATATACTTTTCACAAACGTAATTAAACATATATATTTTAACAACCTTATTAACAAGCTAGTCTAAATGGGTGATTCAACCTTTTGAAATATATATTCATGGAAAGCATATGTATTATTATTGTTCACTAAGGTGTCCTAACTGATTTAGCTAGTTAGGACGCAGTTAAGTCAATTTTTACTTCAAGCTAGACTTGCCTCAATTCACCTTTTCGTTGTTCATCAAAAAACATGTTTGGTAATTAAGTCTCATGACCCTTACTTTTAATTGTTTTTGCAATAATACATTGGGCTGAGAAAACATGTTCTCCATTTAGCAGCTTTTATGTATTGCCTGAGTTACTTATACTATTCTGTATATTAAAATTAAGGCCCCTATCTTGATCAACAGTTAGTTATGTAAATAACCATAATAGATTAATTGATGGACGGGGATTACCCTGACATCCTGCTCGGGCTAGTACTAGTAGCGCTAACTTGACTGGATGTCAAATGCGCTTAGCTTGCGAACGTGGGCCAAACAAACTAGTATATGTTAAGGTTTCGGCTTCAAGTAGAGCTTAAGGCTATAGTGATACTTTTATAATGGGGTTTGCTAAATACAGCCCTTAGGGCTGTGTTTAAGGTGTATAAACTGTTTGTACATTTACCATAAAAATCAGGGGGCGGACATTTAATATGGAAGGTATAAGTTTTTTTATACACGTTAAATACAGCCCTAAGTATTTAGCATTTCTCTTTTATAATATCGTGATAATGCAATAATCTATGAAATTTTGTGGTCCTTGGAACCAGTTTGGTAATAATAAACATTAAATATCTGAGTCCACCAACTTTATTTTGACTCGTTTTAACATGTTATTCTCATATCGTTAAAATGTGTCGTTGGATAAATTTTTAGGCATCATACTTGGAGTCACAAGTTTTGAAGTCATGGAATGTCAGAGATTTTTATGCATAACGAATAGTTACGTTATTTTGGTCATATACGAAATTCTTTGTTCTATAATTAGCAGTGAGCTCTAAAAGCATGATAATTTGGATGTGCGTGAAATTTTTTTTTTTTTTTATCATGGTGTTTTTTGTGACTTATTTGGAGGTCGCTAGATGTAATATGTGACTGATTCATGAAAGTCCCAATCTGTGATAAACTGATAATCCACCATGGCAAGGTATGACAGTATGACACTTTAACAATCGTGTGTGCACCTGTAGTTCGCTATAAACTAATCACTAAGCTTTCTGAAATAATGAACGGTTTATAATATATATCGAGTATTATTATATTTTTCTTAACTTGCTTAATAATTGCCATCACTATTTAGGTATGGCGTAGAGGTTTTGGTATATCATAGAAAAGAACAAGATTCAAATTCTGGTAATATAGTATTATGGAGTTTATAGATTATAATAGAAATATATTAGGATTTGATTTTTAAGGAAAAAAAAAAAAAGAAACTTGCTTAATAATTAAATAATTATTTCCCAAACGTATAATTAATAATGTTTACTTTAAAACTAGCATGTTGCCCGCCATAATGCGGCGGTGGTAATGTAGTGGTGATGACGGCGACAAGTGGTGGTAACGACGACTATAATTTATTTCTTTAAGGGTATTTTAGGTATATCTGTGGAGATAATTAAATTAGTGAATGAAAAATAGGGTATTTAGAAAAAAGAAGAGAGGGGTATTTTTGTAATATTGTACGGTGTAACATTCAACATTTCCTAAAATAAAAAAGGCTATTTTTTATAAGTAACGAGCATGGTACCCGCGCAATGCTGCGGTGATGACATTAGTTGCGATGTGGTGGCGTCGATGGATGGTGGTAGCATCGTCAAGTGATTTATGTAATTGATACAAAAATATTTGATTTTTAGGGATAATGAACATTCATTAAAAGATTATGGAATGATTGTGTAAGGTAAGTAATTAAGGGTAAAATGGTAATTTTGCATGTTCCAATATTATAAACTTTTAAATATAAAACTATATAATTTTTATATATTAGTGTAGATATAGAAGTACTTGTAAAACTTAGGAAAACCAAAAATTAGTTGACATTTTCTTGAGGTGAAACCCTTGAATTTTGGGTCGACCCATTGGATCCCGCGTAGAAATTAAAGAAGATACAAATGGGAGTATTTTTAATTTTTTAATATTAAGTTACAAAGATAAATATATTTATTTATTTAATAGTTTATGCTTGGTGTTGTTTTAAACTCTCATCTAGTGCCTTGTTAGCTAGTAAATAAATGATAGAACGATTTTGGTGGCCGTTAAATAATAAAAAACTTTTGAAATGCTTTTTAGCAAAGGAGAAATAAACGAATATCAATCTAACTTATCTGTAATTTTTTTTTTTTTTTTGCTGGAGGACAAATTTAAAGAAAGGACGGATGGAGTATTTACTTTGTAACGTTAAAAATGATTAAAAAACATGTCAATGATGGTCCTGCATAAATAAACATTGAGTTAATAAGCAGGTTCACCTAATCTAACCCCTTGTTAACCTTTTAAAGTAAATAAATCGACAAAATGTCTCCTTGATTGACTGCAAATCATTGGTTTACTACCATAACCCAATTATTTGTACTTCTTTAATCTATTTTTTATAGCATCTTTAATAACATTATTCGACAACACATAATTTGCAAGAAACAAGTATGTATTCTTAATCATTTTGCTAACACTATAACACGAGTGCATAATAAAGTACATGTTCATTTGGATCCTTCAAATTACTTTAATAAAAAGATTAACAATAAACAATGTAAATTGTTGTGTTTTAGAAAGTATATAAGAGTAGAATTATTTGACAGTACCGTATCTTAGAAATTAATTAGCTTGAAGCGTTATTTTTTTCGGATGACTGTATATGAAATACAATGTGGTTTGTACATAATGTCAAAGTTAAGTAGATATATTTATATCGTTATTATAAACTTAAAGATATAGTTATCATTAATGTGTTGAAAAATGTTGTAAATAATGATGCATGAGATATATTTTGGGGGTTAACTATTCCTATGTACAATATTTTTTTTCTTTTGTCTTACAAGTTTACATGATTCACTCGTTTTGCAAGCAGATTAATCTTAAAACGACTCGCTATGTGAATAACTAGTAAAGTAATCTTAAAACGACTCATTATACGAATCCAAAATTATAGTTGGTGTGATTTCCGTGACCAGTGACATTAACACGTACAGATAAAATACACAATTTATTGTCAATAAACCACCATCTTAGTGGTTCTTTTATAGATACCAAGTATAACACAAGAATCATATATGGTTAACAAAATCATAGTAAAAATGTAATTTAATAAGTTCATTACTAAAGTTAATATATATATATATATATTTTTTTGCCCCATAAAAGGTACATATATAAGAAGTTAGAAACATATATATGTGGATTATATAACATTTTTCTGTTAATTTTTCAACATATGTTTTAATCTATAACGTTTTAAGTATTCTTATTCTTAATATAATGAATCGGTTTTTTCGGTCTGACCCGGTTGAACGATAAACCGACCAATTTTAAGCCAGTTCAATGTCCGGTGCGACTCATGCGAGACCGATAGCATTACTACAAGGCTACAAGCTACATTCCTAGTTTCCTACTATAGGACCTACATAAAACAAAAGCCCATATATTTCAATGGGCCGCAAAACACAGATCCACAAGTTAGGTGTTTTTTATGGAATTGAATGGAACTTGAAACAGGATGATGTCCTTTCTTTCTTTTTATCATTTTTTTTGGGGAAAGATTTCTTTCTATCGATTAGTTTATTTCTTTTTCAGGTTCTTTATATCAACTATTAAACTTTCTAGTTCTGAGTGTATTAATTATTATATTCTGTTGTATTAGTGTAAGAAAACCAATTAGATGAAGTTATATATATAGATTGATATATGATGGATTATAAGATTGAGAGGTCTAGGGTTCAAAATATGATGAGCACAAAATGCTCTTGACAGAGATTTTCTTTAGAGTTTATATATGAAGAGACATTCTGCCAAGCCCATGTAAATTCGCCGTTAAAAAAAATGAAGTTAATCAACTTGGAACCAAGTGTCTAATCATCTTTAAAATGTGCGAATAACACGAAAAAGTGAAAAGATGTCGTTGTGTGTAACTATTTATCACCGGAAATTTTGAAAATAGGGTACGTAAATTTAGTTTAATTTAGGAGTTGTAACATTCTTCTTTTCTTTCTATGTAAAGAGTCAAATAGTACATTAGTAGTCATTAGTCACTCCCCTGAAATCTATTTAAATGTATAGTCAAATTACAGCTTTTCTTTTTATGATATATATAGTAATAATATGTTTAAGTTGTAACATGTTTTTTAAAAAACTTTATCGGTTCACGCTGCCAGCTAAAGGGATGGCAAAACTATGGAGTGAGTTAACATGTTTTTACTTTCTATATAAAGAAACTTTTATATAAACTATTTGACTTTTCCAAATTGAATTTCCCCATAGACATAGAGTTGCAATGTAGGACCAATTGTCCAATTGTAATTGTAATTAGCAATATATTATCGAAATCATTGGATCGACCAAGCTTCTTATTCTTTTAACCATTTTAAACTTCTAGAACTTACACAAAAGTATAATAATAATTGTGAGTTGTGAGAGTGATCGAGACCACCATTTTCAAACTTTTCAGCTCCATGTGAAGGTGGGTGGTCGTGCAAGTATTTGTTTAATGAGTTTCAGTTGGTAATCGTGTGCATACTATATTTTAGACATGAAACACTAATTAATGTGATGTGGCCAACCACTTTATTATGATTTATTTATGAAGAGGAATTTATATACACAACTTATTTAAGTACTTGCTTTACATCTAGCACAAACATATCCTCGACAGCCAATCAATTAACAATTACTGCAACCCAAAAGATAGAAGAACCAAAAATACAAGTTACAAAAGTGATACATAGGGTGATGCCAATAGGCGCATTGGTAATTGCCTTGTCAGTGGCTCATCGGTGTACCGATGAGTTCTTGATGAGGGAAGTGGGCCGCGCGCGTATGATTTCTTTTCTTTTTTCTCAATCGTGGCTTTATTTGTGTAAAAGTTAATCAAAATGATGAAGCAAGTATTAGGTCTTTGTCAATAGAAATGCTGATAGTGTTTATCAACCGATGAGGCAACCGATCGATGATCCCAATTCGGAGCCCTTTAATTGGGACACTGCGAGCATGGTTCTCGCGCAATACGCCGGCGATGACAGAGACAGTGATGTGGTGGCATCGACGGATGGTGACGGTCGTTAATTCATTAAGGGTAAAATAGTAATTTCATATGTCTCAAAAATCTTAATTAATTTTTCAACACGAAGGTATAATTTTTTTATAGTACTATAGATAAACATTTCCTTAAAATATATGCAATCATTTGATTGAGGGGTACCTATCTTGGATACCGTACGTGTACATCATGTCACAAGCTAGCTAGCCTCTTGATCATAGATCGATGATGTGAAAGTTCGATATATATGTTACATGGATCATCAAACTTAATTGGGAACAAAGAAAATCAACAACTACTCATTAGTCACAATATGTGAATTGATAGATAATAAGTGATGCATACCAACAACAAAATATGACGATATATATGATGCCAAGTGCTCCCCTTTTTTAGTAGGTGCTAGCCCAATGCCTCAATAATTGACAGTTATGTTGTATGAACTTGAAATTAATAAACATGTGACCGAAGTTAATTCACTTAATTGACAATCATACACACACGTACATATATATATCACCATCATATATATATATATATATATATCATTCCCTAGCTGGCTAGTCTAAATTATAACAAGAGCGTTTGAAACATCTCTATCATCACTGAAGTAGTAGTAATTAAGGTTAATTGCTTAATTAAACACTAGATTGCGTAACATTAATTATTCAATCCCATGGCTCATTGATATCTAGAATTGAAATTCAAGTGAAGATGATGAATCCATTGCAAATATTGCCACTATAAAATGAAACTGCAATATCGAAATTTGAGCTTGTTTAAATGCATCCCTTCAATTCATAATTCCATTGCCTAAAGTTTTGTGAAAAAATGCAAGAACCGATAGAAATTTGAGCATTAAAATTGCTTCGTATGTACTAGCTAATCCAAACTATGTGAACATTTCTTAATTGGATGTCCTGTAAACTAGTTTAACTTAACTAGCTAGTTAGAACTAATAGGCAAATTAATTTAGGCATGTCTCTGGATTGAGGAGCATGTGGATATAAATTTGACAATCTTCATGAACTCACTCATTAAAAAATTTATATTGATTTTCGTCGGGATGGTATGATCCCAAAGATGCATGATCGATCAATAACGATTATGAATAATCTAGTTATAATTATAACCAAAAGCAACTGATTGAAGGTCTTCACCATGGTCTCCATAACTACCCCATTGCTGTTGGCTGCTACTTATTTGCATGTCCAAAGAATCAATGGAGTAGCTTGAACCTTCTTCAAAGCTAGAAAACGACCCATCTTCTTCTTTCGGAAGAAGTGGGTTCTCGTAGCTTTCTGCCATGGATTTGTAGTTTGTGACATCGTTTGTTGTGTTCGTCGTGAATTGAGGCATGTTCATGCACGAATCATCGGTTTGATGAAACCAATTCTTGATTTCTTGTGATTGTTGGTAAGAAGGGTGTCTTCCATAATTAGTTGGATTAGTATAATTATCCGAATTACACATGGGCACATTTACTAGTCTTTGTGATGCTAGTTCCTTTAGAGAAGCCAATTGTGTTTGTAAGCTAACCACCTGAAAAATTTAAAAACAAATTAGTAATGAACATTTACTTTGGGACAATCTAAAATCTTAAGATCGACAATTATTTTGGGACAGATGGAGTATTCGATCAATAGCTAGATTAGGGTTTTTAGTTGAAGTGATCAACTATGATTGAACAAGATTAATTAGAATTTTGATTTCAATTCGAATTTTCCTTCTTGTCATGTTAGGTTAACATAAAAAATTCTAAATCTCATTCCACCAAATGCTCATATATTCTGAAAACCAAACGCCCATTGACTTGGAAATCATGAGAAAGATTATGATTAATTTCCATACAAAGCCATATAATTAAGAGCATGAACTACGTTTAATTACAATTTTTGGTATAAACTCATGAATTAAAAAGGCTCGGCCTGGATTAAGACGATTGACACTCGACTTGTAGATTCAACAAACAATATATATATACCTGTTGTTGAAGAGCAAAAATATGAGAAACACAACCATAAATGGGATCTTGAAGCCTAGCTTGTGCTTCATAAGCGATGGTAACCGCGGCTTCAGATCGATCACTAATAGGCAATTGAGAAAGAAGCTTAGAGACATTACTTGCACCAAAAACCCTATGAATGGCTGAAAAATGTGAAGCTCCTTGTTCATGACAAAAATAAGGTGCAAACACACAACCCTTTATACATTTCCTTCTCAAGAATTTGCAGGCACCACAAGGAGAACCTGATCCTGTCATCATATAATAATGAAAATCAATAGAATTCTTGATGATATGATGAAGTTTATAAATAGGGTTTGTTAGTTTTTGTTTTGGTGTTGGTGAAAGCATTATGATCACCATCTTTATAAATACAAAAGAAGAAGGGGGATGGATGGTATTGTAGTGAATAATTTAATTCCCAATGGTTCCCTTGATGGCCTACAATATAATTCATTTTAAGTTTATTTATTAAGATAGAAAAATGAGCCAAAAATGTTTTTTCAATATTTAAGCCCACAACCAAAAGTACCAAAGTCCCTTTAATAAATTAGTTATCTCTTTTATATTATCTTATTTCAAGATTCCAATTTAACCCCTTAAAGGACAATACATATAACATGTATCAAACACCCCTCTGATCCTCTTCTAATTGTAGCTATGCGATGACTTGAAAACTTCTCTTAATATATTGACATCCAAATGATTAAGACCAAGGCTCTTAGATATGATAGACTACAGAACTCTGAAAATGAATTATATGTACTTTTATGATAAAATGTGTTAATATGCATCAAATCTATTGTATTTGTAAAAGGAAATAAACTTTGAAATGATATGTATTAAGCATGTACAGTATATTTTTAATTGATAAAGTACACGTATGTATATAATATACTTAATTGCATATATACATTTCAATAATTGAAAAGTAGAAGCTAGGCATGTGCAACACAAAGAGAGATCCATTTGATAGATTTGATTCCTAGGATAATCTGATCAGGTGTTTTTGAGTGATAGGACTCATATAAAAATGATGCATTAATTTTGAATATATGATATTACAATATATATATATATAAATTAATCATAAGCTCACAAACCATCAAATTCTCAAATTACAGCAGTAGGTTTGTTTACCATTGCCTCTAATACCAATTGTTATATTCTAAACTTGAGTAATTGATGAGTTACAAAATTATATTAGTTTGGTTAAAAAATGAGAAAGAGAGAAAATGAGAGAAATTAAATATAAGATGTTTTATATCAAAAATTTTATACATTTTATCTACAATGTATTTTGGGGGTTTTGTACGCAGTATGCATTTGATGTGAGAATTTTTTAGGCTAATTGATCCTTTCATTTTAATTTTATACATTGATGCAATTATGATAGTGATTAAGGTTTTTATTTTTTTTTCTCGAATACATTATCTGTTACATACTACTGCGGAAAATTAGCTTTCGCTCATGTGTGCTTGTTGGCCACTTTAATTAATTGGCCCGAAAGAAAGTTATTGAGTGTTTTTGGAGACAAAAACAAAAAGTGAAAAAAAGTAAGGGAATAATTAAGTAATAGTAGTTGTATTCAATAGTTATGTTTAGACAATAATGTAAGGAAGGGGTTTCAACTAATTTTAAATTATTACTATGCCATTATTTAAATGTAAGGGAGTGCAAAAATTTTAAAAGATATTTTAGAAAAAATAAACAAAAAATCCCTTGAAGTGGTTTTGGCATTTGCTTATATATTTAAATGATCGATTATGTGCAATTGTTCTAAGGAGTAAGGCTAAAATGAGTGGGGCAAGATGGAGAGGGGGGATATCCGTCATGTAGAGCTATGTAAGCAATAAGATTTTGATAGAAAAAAGGAGGAGCGAGACACGTTTTGAGGTTGGGGGGACTTGTGACATTTGTCACATTCCAATCATTAATTTTTTTATTTTTATTTTTCACCTCTATTTTTTTAAAAAAAAATAAACATCTTACTATAAATAAAAAATACAAACAAAATAGAATAAAAACTCATTATTAAAGTTCAAATACATGATTAATAAAGTTCAAATACACACTAATACACTATACAACAAAATAGAATAAAAACTAGTCGTCATCGCTAAAGTAGGACTCAACGGTAGGCGGCACGTATTCTTCCTCATTCGCCCTTGTGCGGTTCTCCCATACATGATCCACCAAATCAGCCAATAACATGTTATGTGTTTCCCTGCCGCATTTGAGTTATCTATCCGCTTCTCCATTGGAGTTTCTTGCATCCAATAATCCTAGTCCAAAGTCGGGTCATGCTCGTAGAAGTCTTGACAGTAAACTTTGTCTTCATCCTGCAAAATCATGTTATGTAAAATAATACATGTATATAACACGTCAACCGGGTTGTCAACAAAGCAAAAATGCATCAACCGTTCGTTTGCCTCATGCCGTCTATGATCTAGGACCACCCTTCGCCTAAAACCGGGAACACGCGGTATTGGTGCGCCCCACTCCTCGTCTTCTTCTTCTCTTGCGGCTTCTAACATCGTGTTTATCGTCAAAACGATTGTATCCTCGATAGCCTCATCTAGATTGGTCGAACCACCACTTGATGACGAACTAGAAGATGAAAAATCATCGATATCTTCCATAATTGTTAAATAATGTAGTGTGTGATTTATATAATTTTGGGAGGAGTGTTGGTACTGTTTTGGTTTTGTGTTGGTTGTATGTAAAAAGGATGTGGGTTTATGTATATATAGAAAGAACACAAAAAAAAATAAAAAAATTGAAAACTATCCGTTGGAAAGGTTTGGGGACGGAAAACAAGGAATGGTCAATGGAGTTTTCGGGCGAAAAAAAATCCGCCGGGAGGGGTGTTTGGGCGCAATCGTCGAGAGGGGATAGTGTGGAGGGTGAAATTTGGGCGAAAAAAAGGGGTATCTCGCCCCACTCCATTTAGACTAAGGACACACGCCAATAGGTACAAATTTATGCCCGACGCCCGCACATGATACACATATCATACGTCAAGTTTATTGGCTTTATCCACCCATGACGTAGGGGTGTTGATGGCTCGGGTTATTTGGGTTTTGGGTTATTCGGTTTGGGTTATTTGGGTTTTGAAAAATTATAAAGAAACCGTAACCCAAACCGTATAAGATTTGGGTTATTTGGGCTTGGGTTCTTCGAGTTCGGGTATTTTGAGTCAGGTTTTGGGTGACCCAAATAAAATGTGATTTAATAGGCGTGCAATTTAGAAGATTTTGTTGGTTCCGCAACATGGTAACAATCTAATTTTAATTTCAAAAACTTGAATAATAGTGATAATCATGTATCCAAAAGTGTGGAAACACTTTTATTTATTATGCGTTTTTTGAATTCTTCCATAAAAAAATAATTATATTATCACAAGATAAGTTATAAACAAAACAAACAAATTACAAACATATAAAAGTAATTAAAACTATTGATATTAAATATATTAATTTTGACAATATATAAATTCATGTTCTTATCATTTGACATATTTATGTATTTTTAAACATTCTTTATTATTTAACCTTGTACGCTTTTAATTTCTATATATGAAAACTTAATATTTAAACAATATATACTATAAGCAAATTTGATGTGTTATAATAGTATATATAAAACAGATAAACATCTTATTTGGGTATACCCAAATTATAAAGTTTCACCCGTAACCCAAACCGATTAAACTTTGGGTTATTTGGGTCAACCCAAACAATGACCCATAACCAGAATAACCAAACCCGTTTCACCCAAACCCATTCGGGTAAGTCGGGTGAAAGGACTAGACTCGATAACTGAAAACACGAAAAAAAAAAAAAATTTTTACAGCAACTACCCACTGCAGCGCAGTGGGGGTTGAACATACCCTCTGCGGCGCAGTGGGATATGTCTGATCTGCACCACGAAAACCTCCACTGCGGCGCAACGAAGCTGCACAAGCCCACTGCGGCGCAGTGGAAACCTGCTGAACAAAAACTCATTTTCTGAACCACCATTTTTGCCACTTAGAACCACCCATATCATTCTAACTTCAACCAAACTTCAAAAAAAAAAACAACTTTGTCAGAGATTACAACCAATTACAATGCATTACTTATATGATTTAGTTTTCATGTACAAAAATCAAATGGGTCATTACCCAAGTTGCTACTTTGTTAATTCAACCGAAACTAGTTTGCAAACCATAAGACTACACATGACCCATTTCTAAAATATTTAAAAGACAATTTACCAAGATTCGAATGTACCAAGAGCCACAATGAGGTGGGATATCTAAGTATTTATACCAAAAGCACCATACATCCAAGTATGGTCAAACCTTCTACCTTTTTCCCAAAAGCAACTTCTATCACTTCAAGCTTTAAATCCACAACTAGTTCCTTCTTCCGGAACCGCCTATAAGAAAATATGAACAACTAAAATATAAGGAAAAGCTTAGTGAATATACTTGCATACATTTATAAACACGAAGGAGAGCAACGTACAAAGGACTATTACATGTAACCTATGACATCGTCATGCCACATTTACATGTTCACCTTTGCACACTAAACGCTATACATGGATCCATATAAGCAACAACATAAACAATATCAACTATCGGGATTCTTAGGTCCCGGAGGTTCTTAGGCCTCATAACTATGCCCTACATGGGCATAACGCCGAATCAATTACCACACATGGATAACAAAACTTCAACATCATGTGGTAATTGACCCAACGTATACACAAAGGTATGCAAATATAGTCACATCCTCCGCTACTTGAACAATAACTCAATAAAATGGCAATGCACAAACAAGCTTCAACCTATAATCATGTCATAATATGCATAAGCTTACATTCACAAACTTGGTTAACTCAACTTAGTCATACTCATCAATCACTAGTCTTTCTAAGTTCAAACCCAACTTATTTGTTATTGAGTTACTTTCAATATCAATAAATCACTTGGTAGCTCAATCTACCACTCTCATCATTATTTCATCAACTAGTAAAAATCAACTTTTCACACAAACCAACACTTTCAAGTGAACATATATATTTCTAAATCAAACTCAACATATTACTCAATGACAAACTAGGTTATCTAAGGAATTTGGGAAAAATTTATACAAAACTCATTTTCTTGCAAAAACCCCCAAATTGAAAGTCTCAAGAACCCTAAATCTCAAAAGTAAGTAAAAACTAGGGTAATGAAAATCAATATCTCAACAATGGAAGATAATAGCTTAGGGTTTTCAATTCACAATTCTTTCCCATTTTCTCTTAAATTTTCGGCCACCACCACCACAAACCCTAACTTCTCAATTTTGCTTGATAAAAATTATTGGTGATGATTATTATTATAATTTCTATCTTCAATTGAAGGAATTAAGCTTTGATTTTGAAAGAAATGAGAAGGAATGCATGAAGAGGTGAAGAAGAAGAGAAGTGGGGAATGACTCATAAATCAAATGGATGGCTGGCACTCTTTGGAGATGCCACGACCCATCCCATTTTTTTGTGTGGGTATTTTACCCGCTATTCGCTAAAGTTCCAACTAAATTAACCCCATATCTAAAAATAAAATACTAGGCAGTTAATTTAATGTCAAAACTATAAAAAAAGGTTAATTTTTTTACCTTAAAAACTTTGGGATGTTATATCGGGTTATTTGGGTTTGATTATTTTCAACACCCCTACCATGACGAATGGTTATCCGTAAATCATAGTTTTTTTACGCTCATTGCCATTTAGGACAGATTCTAATAAAAAGTACATTTCGGAGAAAAGAATTGATAAAGTCATACGGTGAGGTAAATAATTTAAGTCCAATCAAGATTCCAATTATTTTACTTGTACTTGGTTGTAATACTTTTTCTAAAACTTACGAAGCCACCAAAAATTAGACTCAAAATGGAACATAAATTACTTTGTGATTGAGTATTTTTAGTAAAAAAAAAATAACTGTCAATGTCGTCTTCTACGGATTTTGGGTCCTAATATCGTCTTCGACGCTGTATGGGGGAGTTTGATATGTATACAGACTTACCACCACCAAAGGTAGAAAGACTAATTGCAAGTTCTACTAAAAATAAAAAAAAAGACTCCAACCACTGATCCAATCTAGTTGGGTTGTGAGTGAGTATTTTTAGTAAAGTAAATTTACTCCATCAACTTTACCCAAACTTTTAAAGTGGTTGGGTCAAGCCCATTTTGTTATTCTCTCCGCATGTGTTCTTATTACTATTTTTATACTATATTATAAAGCAAAATTTCCCATGTTAAAATTTTAAGTTTCAACATTTACTTACCAAAAATGCCTTAAATCTATTCTATATTTATCTAAAATAACTATAATACCTTTTCTCTCTCCTTAAATCTCAACCAATCATTTTTTTCTCTCTCTGCTCCATTAATCATTTATTGCTTCAATTCATTCAAAATATTTTCTCTCAAAAGTCGTACATCGATTTTATAAAAATTATATAGGTGTTCTTAAAATTTCATACTCTTTCATTAGAGATGTCATTCGATATACTTTCGACAAATTTTTAAATCCAAGGTCGGAACCCGTACGGTTAAGGTATCTGGCTATCACACTCTATGACCTATCACACTTTATGACCTATCACCCCCACCATCTCACCGCCGCAACGCGCAGGTTCTTACTCTCGTTCACTTTAAATATAGTTTTAGGTCTTTCCAGTGTGGCGACAAATTATAAATTTTAAAAGTTATCGATTTAGCAGACCCGTAGCACAGACTAATTAACCCTAATATTAAGGTAGTTCTGCCTATGCACATACATACATAATTACAAACGTATTATCCGCCAAAATAGGAAGAAAAAAAAACGAACATAATAAGTTTAAACAAGTATCAACAATCGATAATGTGGAATTGTGGTTGGTGATGTCTAACTTATGAAAGAAAATAAATTAAGCACCAAATCACCAATATTCATTCAAATCAAGAAGATTAAAAAAAAAAGAATAAACACATGTATTTTTTGAGAAGAACAAAAAAAAAAGAAGACAATATTAACGAAATATAAAAAATGGAATTGATAAAGATGATTACTCATTTGTTAATCAAAAACGAATGAAAGGAATAAGTTTTGGATCACCACAGCCTGAAACCACCTCAAACTCCATCATCTTTGTCTCACTTCCGTACCATTCTAGTTTTCAACCAACTCATCGTGTACAAAGTTTGTCGGACCCTATGTCCATATCCATATTAATTTCATCCCATGTATATATACTTTTTGAATGTCTTCATACCAATTATCTGTACTATAAAGCATATCAAACATTTTTAGTTTTTAGAGGGGTGGAGTGCGGGGAACCCCGGCCCCGCGCAGGCACACCGCCGCCCAGGGGTTTGGGGTGGGGTAAAATGGAAGGGAATTGGTGTAGTGAGCCCGAGGAGAGAGAAGAGGAGGTGAGGACCGCGTGCAGGAAAAAGGCGAATGGGGGTTGGACATGTGGAAATTGGGGTTGGGGTAAGTGGCGCCACCATTTTGGGGTGATTTGGGGTGAATTGAGGAAGTTTGAGGTGGAGAGTTTTTATTGGAAGATGGTGATATGGATATTTGGAGAAGTTTGGGGTTGGGGAAACCACTCCCTCCCCCCTTATAATATGAAACTAGTTGACGTTAGAAACTGGTCTAAAGGACAAAGTCAAAAATCATAATCAAATGGGATGTTTTGGCATAGTTATTAAAATCATATGAGTCACAAGTCGAATCGTATAAGTCAAGTTAAAACAAAATGAAAACAAAATGATTCGGTGAAAATGACTCGACTTTGCTACAGACTCGACTGAGTTGATACGAGCCACATTCCAAAACAATGCAAGTTACATTCCGAGTCGCAATTAAAAAAAGATTAAAAAAAAACAGAAATTGAACTTTTATATATTTTTTTATTTCTAAACAATAATTTATTTATGGGTTTGGCTTGGATGATGTTATTAATTTTTCCTTTATTTATATGCTTTTAATTTTGATTTTGTTTCAATAGTAATCTTTAGATTTTATCTTAATATATGCTTTTAATATTGCGTATATTAGTTCAAGTATTTAGAAGCTCCAGGACTAAATATGTAACTATTTTGAATTATTGGTCGTTTCAAGGACTAAAAATGTAATTACTTTGAATTATATCTGCTAAGAGATTAAAAGTGTAAATCAATTTGGTATATTTTGGTACTACACCACAGCTTTTGACCAATTTTACTCGTCCTTCTTTATGGCAAGAAAAGTAGTGAAATACATGACGCGTTCTTATTGGATAATCCATTTGCAAAAACTTATAAGATTTTATCAAATTGGCACGACACCTTTATTTCTTAGGCCTTTGAGTTTTCTATGTGTTTTCATAATTAATTTTTTTCCCCACCTAACAAACTTTTATATTCGAAACAAAAAAAGTTTATACAATGAATGAATTGAATGTTAAACTTTATGTTTTCCGGCTGTGAACACGAGTGGGACCGGGAAGTAGGACTTTGAAGGTGACATGCCGCACGAGTGGAACATCATCAATGCTACTTTACAACCCCAACGAGGGCCGTTTTGCATATATAGTCTCTAGCTACTCTCTAGTGCACTGCACCGTGTGAAGTTATATTCAAATTTTCATTTTATTTTTAAATATAAGTATAGGGATAATTTAAATTCTCATCATCTTTTGTATATTATTATAAATTCACTCTTAACATAGAATAACTGAATAAGAGATCTTACCAAGAGGTTTAAATTGTAAATGTATATATTATGCGAGTTTTTAGCATGTATCCAGTTAAAACGATGTATCTTATACTTCGAGTAATTTACACGTACCGTTCAAGAAGAAAAATAATAGATAAGAGAAGGGGAAAAAATTCAATTAATGTATCCTCTAATGAGAGATTTACATATACTTTAAAGAAAGAATAATGTCATTTTTACTTACTTTAATTTTAAGAACAATTAAATTTCACACATTGTTCCTATGTATTTACAAAATATCTATTATAAGACTAATTTTATGGGTTATCACGACATCACGCATAACACATGATCCAAGGTTCAAAGTTAATAAGTTTTAGCCGGTTACTGAAAACATTGAATACGGCCACCTATGTATGTTGCAAACACAAATTGTGTAACTAAAATATGCAACTCATAATTAAAAACTTCCCACAAAAATTGAACACATCTAGCTTGCAACTCGATACATCCAACCTGCATATATTTTGCATCCTCGACCACATGAAATAATGTAGCTACGTACCATATATGCAACTTGTCGTATACAACGGACCAACCGACGTATTTATGGTCTTTAATTACTTTATCTCATATACGCGTACACACGTACATATATATACGCATTTGTATAATCCTTTAACATATTATTCTTTTAGAGATTTATGCCATGACGACGTACGTACAATGGTATACTTTCTTCGACTCAAAGCTATCGTTTATTAGACAAACACATACATATTATTAATTTTTTGGACGAAAAGTTGGACATGTTGAATTTAGCTAGTCAAACTATTATTGATCATTGCCCGTGGCCAGTAGCGAAACTAGATATGAAGAGTAGTCGATCAGGCCGAAAGTTACAAGATCGAGCTATAAATAACATTAAGAAAAATAATCAAAAGGAAACAAAAATCATAGGATCAAGAAATAAAAATAAATTTTAAAAATAAAACTACACAAACTATATATACAAGCAAATTAAGGCTCAGCAGGGCCCTTTCAAAGTTTCGTCCCTAGCCTTACAGTTTCAAAAAAACATGACATCAATCATATCATAATCATCTATTACTTACGAAAACAACCATAGTATAAAATATAACGACACTAGACAAAACTATAGGCATATGTCACTCATGTCGCTTATAATTGGGTTCACTCAACACAAAATAAGCAAAGATGTGTCGTATCTAAAACTAATTAAGACTGGTCAAAGTCCCCAATAACCACCCCTCGACTTGCACGTGGGGTCGCCACACGTGTATGATCGGGACTTCTGTTCTACAACAAAATCCATATTCAAATGAACGAATTTGTATGATATGTATATGTATATATTCTCCAACACAACTTGGGTTTGTTGTGTATTTTTAATAATAAAATAATGGTAAAATCATGTTTGCATGTGAATCCTGGTTTGCATTCTACACGAAACAAGATTTTGTGAATTTATGAAAATCGGATGTTTCAACTAACAACCAATTAATAATGTATTAGATATCATAATTAACGAAAACTTGCATTTTGTGCACCTGAAAATTAATATTATATAAATTTTCTTCTGAAAAATAATAGTACATAAATTTTCTTCTGAAAAATCATAGTATATAAATTTTCTTTCTTTTTAACAGAAAAAATTTATATATTTCAATGTTTTATATAGTAACTAGTAGTATAGATAGGGAATTGAAGTCAGAATGCAGATGTATAATAACGTATAGGGATAAGGTTTATGTGAAAATTATTCACATATGAACATATATAGATAATATTAAGTATAACTTGATATGTTCATATACGGACGGATTTGTTCACATATATATATATATCCTTCATTTATAAACATCAAGTTTTAACTTAAAGGTTCTTATGGTTCTTCGAATTCAAATGGTTCTCACATGAACCTTTTTTATAAGGTATATTACCAGTTATCCTACCTCGAATAATTACAACACCAAACAAACTAAAATAGAAAATCCATTTCAATGTTACGAGAATATAAAGAGCTGGTTTTAGAAAGATATATAAGTACAAATTAAAGGTCAAAAATTATCTGACAATTAAAGGTGTAGCCTAGGGTGGATGCACGCGGAGAAAAGTGATTCACTGGAGTTTGTCTTTGAAAATGGTTTGTACGGCAACTCGCAGTGGATGATTGTTGATAGTCGCGGTATAAGGGATATCTGGACAGGAAGTTATGTACGGGATATCTGACAATTAATATGTTGAGCGATGACGTTTTTTATATTTATAGCCGATATCACATGTTATTCTTCACAACACACAATAATCGTGTCAGCATATAGCGGAAAATGAGATGCAATCAACGAATCATCATTATATGTTGAGTATCGAAAAGCACAAATGTCTCGATTTTCCACTAGTTTTAGCAACTGTACGGCGTTAATTAACTTGACTCGAAAAATTAATGTGTGTGGTTGATATATTTTTAGACCATTTTAAGTTTGTACATATATACTACCAATTCTGTATAGGGGTTTGCTAAATACAGCCTTTGGGGTTGTGTTTAAGGTGCATAAATTGTTTGTATATTTACCATGAAAATCAGGGGAAGAGCTTTTAATATGAAAGGTACAAATTTTTTTATGCACGTTAAATACAGCCCTTATGGGACAAAATTATTGGTAATGATGTTAAAAACTAGTTTTATCCCAAAATACAAAAGCCAAATCATATACATAGCATCTCTAAAACATGTCATTTTCGATTTAAGTAAGTGAATCAAACAATATTCGTTTAATAAATAAATCAAACATATGGCATTTTGATAGATAAGTAGTAGCTAAAAGGGGACAAAACATACACCTTTAAAATCTAGAGCTCCTAAAACACACATGCCAGTCATTGTCAAAGATTACTTATGCAGACTTAATCAAGGATTCAAAGCCGATCTTGACGTATCGATATAATTATATGTATTATTAATACACTATATAGAAAGAAGAAAAAAAAAGCTCATTTTCAGGTAAGTGACAAACCAAAAAAAGTTTATTATTCT
Organism: Erigeron canadensis; assembly: GCF_010389155.1. Taxonomy (NCBI): domain Eukaryota; kingdom Viridiplantae; phylum Streptophyta; class Magnoliopsida; order Asterales; family Asteraceae; genus Erigeron; species Erigeron canadensis. Next base: position 6,739,315 of record NC_057769.1, on the reverse strand, counting down.
AAGAGATGCTTAATAAGTATTTTTCTTAATTAGTATACTTAACAAGTTAACAATAATTCAATACTGATAATAAGTTAAAATGGCCCCAAAGAATCCACTAAATGCATTTCTATTAATGGTGTAGTTTGAACGGGAGGCAATTGTTCAAAGTCCTAACCATAAAATAGGGATAAATGTATGTAGTTTATGTAATAATCTATTCTTTCTAATCAAATGACAATAACATCACTTTGATTTTTGTGGGTTCACGGGAGTTTTATCATGAACATACGCAAGAAGTTTATTAACGTTGAACGCTAAGATCATTGAATTCGTACGAAGTTTAATTCAATTAGATCCTAGACAAGTATTGATGAAATTGTTTGTCGTGGTCATTCCTGTTTGTACAACGGATTAGGTTATAAGATTTGGAGGTGTTTGATGGGTTGGACGGCGATTCCCTACTGGTAAGGTGTGAGAACCTTTTGTACGCCGGTTTAGATGTGTTTTAGATCTCTTAGGGTTTTGCCCGTGGATCTTGTATGTGTTTTAGGGTATTGGCCGTAGTAGGCCTCATGATAATGATTAGGGTTTTTCTTATGATGATCATGATGATGATCATTTAGGGTTTTTGGTATTTAGGGTTTTCCTCCGTGATAAAGATCATGTCTTCTCTCTTTTTTTCCTCCTCCTTTTATAGTGCAAATATGACTTGGAAGGGAGGAAATAGGATCAGAACGAATCTCTTATTGCTGATGGAGATTTCCTCTAATTTAAGAAGTGATATGATCGTATCTTTTTGTGTTTATCTTCTTTTCCCCAGGCTATGTGATACCCTGGGTGATCTTTTTAGCCTACCTAGGGTGAGGCTTTATCATGGGTGACGGTGGGTACACCATCAATTCCACAAGGCACATGTTATAATAATTTTTCTATTATATAACATGGGGTTGGGTATTGTAATTCAAATATTAAAGTAAAACAAATAGGAGAATATCTTGACCCTTAGATCATAGTTAAATTGATGCACAAAGATTCACGAAGCAATTGATGCACAATGACTTTCATGATACATGGTGATTTTTAGTGGAAAAAACCTATTGTTTTATTTGTTTTACTTTAATACTTGTTTTATTTTACCTAAAACCTATATAATATTTTGAAACCAGTTGTACTCATAATGTGATATTATTATGAAAGATAATTAGGAATTAAAATATAAATATACTTGTGATCTTATACTTGACATTTATGTATATGTATTTGATTATGATGCTGGCCCATAGCATGTATAGTTTATTTTTAATCATCTAGCCTATGATAATTAGATAACAATTAAGATTATTTTTATAATCTTTAATAACAATTAGGGCTCTTGATTTGAGTGACAACTGTAACTTTAAACAATAATATGCAAAACTAATATATAAAAAAGGAGAATATTATGTACCTTTTTAATTGAGAGATAGAATAAATCTTGAATGAAGCTCATAATGATTTGGATTTAGTATTCAAATAACAATCTGTTTGTAAATCGTGTTTTGTTCTATGATCGTTAATAAGTCATTAGATTTCGAAATAATTTTTTATAGACAATATTTCATATGTTGAAATTCTTTTAATTAATTAAAGAGTTAATTACTGAAATGGTACCTCACGTTTGCGCCATATTACTGGTTTCATACCTTTCCTTTCGAAATTACGCTGATCATACCCAACGTATGCAAATCTCCACTTGGGCCATACTGGAGGCTAACGCCGTCAGCTGGCCGTTAAAACCTCTCCCACGTGACTTGCACGTGAGGGGTAAATATGTAATATCGCGTTTCCTAATTACTGAAATGGTACCTAACGTTTGCACGATATTGCTGGTTTCATGCCTATATGTTTCTTAATTACTTAAATTGTACTTAATGTTTAGTTATTAATTTATTTTTTTTATTTTTTTTTTTAATTTGTTTTATTTTTCTTTTATAAAAATTCTCCAAAACTTGTTACAATTTAATGAAAATAGTCAGAATACACTTATAATCCACTCAAAAATAATACCAAATAGCTATTTCATAACAAAATATAAGTTTTAAAGTTCACAAATAACCAAAAATAGCAATAAAGTATCATAAAACAATTTTAAAAAAATTTGCGAGAAAATTTTTTTTTTTGAAAAAATTCCAGAAATACCGCAATGGTAATACCAGAAATACAAGTCAGTATTTACTGTGACACGAAGCTTAAAGCAATGTTTTAAATACCCGTAAATACCGGCTGATATTTCTGGTATTCCTGGATATTTCTGGTATTACCGTTGCGGTATTTCCAAAATTTTTAAAAAAGAAAATTTTATCTTTTTTAAAAAATTATTTTTATGATACTAATTTATTACTATTTTGGTTATTCGTGAACTTTAAACTTATATTTTGTTATGAAATAACTATTTGGTATTATTTTTTAGTGGATTATAGGTGCATTTTGACTATTTTCATTAAATTATAACAAGTTTTGGAGAATTTTTATAAAAGAAAAATAAAACAAATTAAAAAAAAATAAAAAAATTAATAACTAAACATTAAGTACCATTTAAGTAATTAAGAAACATATAGGTATGAAACCAGCAATATCGTGCAAATGTTAGGTACCATTTCAGTAATTAGGAAACGCGATATTACATATTTACCCCTCACGTGCAAGTCACGTGGGGGGGTTTTAACGGCCAGCTGACGGCGTTAGCCTCCAGTATGATCCGAGTGGAGATTTGCATACGTTGGGTATGATCAGCGTAATTTCGAAAGGAAAGGTATGAAACCAGTAATATGGCACAAACGTGAGGTACCATTTCAGTAATTAACTCTTAATTAAATGATTGTAAATATTAAAAAATTCTCTCAAGTTGATGGCTAAAAATAAATATAAATTAATCAAAGGCTAAAAAGTGTAAATTATTGATGGAAAACAAAAAAATATAAATTAATGTGACTTTTTCTACAAATTAATATAAATACTAATATAATAATATATTTGGATAATGATTATTAGGATTTTTAATTTATAATTAATCTAAATGATGACATAAGCGAGAATCAATTTGATGAAATTGATCGATTTAATTGGTTAATAAGTCATTAGTTCAACTGTCTTATAATGTCACCTTTATATATAGTTTATACTGTGCTTTGGTCAATATAAGATGATGTAAACATGCTTTTGAAAATCACGACCACACTTACATGATACACAATACGACGACGGAGAAAGAGGAAAAAGCCCACCGGCGTGAGGGTCCATGACTGGGAACTAGTGATGGTAAAATAATCAGAAACTACTTAAAGTCTTCTTAATTAATCATTCACAGGTGTAATCCAAATTGGCAAGACTATATATAGGAAATGCCTTATGATATTTGGTCCAAGCTAAAGACAATGACATATACATGTTTAAGATATCTTATTATCTCCATGTGAAGGAATGTTTGACCAGGTTTTATCACTTTGCATTTTGGAAGCACTGTCTTGCAAATTAGACGTTTTCGTCTCACGCGTAAATTGGCAAAACTATATAATTACCACTTTGCATTCTCTACAGTTACTTATATTATATTATTGGTAGATGAAAGATACGAGTATCGTTCTTATTTCAAGATACACTTTGCATTATGTATGAGTATGTTCATTAATGTTAGTTCATGTTTGTTCACTTCACGAACAAGCAAATTTTTTAAATAAGAGTTTATGTTAGTTTATTTTTTCACAAACTGTTTATTAAATTTAATTAAAAAAAAAATGAATAATTTATGTCTAGTTCATGTTCCTTTGATTCGTTTACAGGCCTATTCACAATATCCTCTTTCTTCCTCAAAAAAATTAAAATTCAGTCTACTTCACTCGTTTTCATTTGCAAGTATTTAATATGCACATAAAATGTACTGATAATGCCGCACTGCATACCCGCTTATGGCGGAATTGGGTACTCTTGATGATAATACATGTGTACCAGCCAACTCATAGTACATAGTAAGTTAGTAACCAAATTGAAGAGGCTTTTAAATTGTCATAAACAATGTTGTCATTTGTGTCGCATAGATGGAGCACTGTGTGCAAAAGGGAGTTGGCATAGAATTATAAACAAAGATAGGACAACATAAAACAATTGTAAAGTGTGAAAATGTTTTCTCCTGGTGTATATACTTACAAAGGAAGATGGATATATGTACTGGTTGACATGTTATGAGTACTGGGATAGGAGCATTTAATTGTTTATGTTAAGAAAACACAACTTTTCATTTGCACTAAAAAGGTAGAACATTGCTGTCTTCCTTTAGAATATTTTTGGCGATTATTTCTTTATAAAACCAACTTTAACTTACCTGTCTCATACATTAGTCTAATAGTTTTGTGGTGGAAGTACAGAGAGTACAAAAAGGGGTTGCCAGATGTTAGACAGGATGATATCGTGGTAAGCTAGCTTGAACATTACATTGTTACATACATGGTCGGGTTGGTCTGGATACTAATGGGTCGGGTATTATAGTTGTTTTGGATTGAAATCAGCGGCTTATTAAATTAGCACACAGATGTAAAGCCCAACTAGACAGCCATCCTTTGTCTTATTATGACTAAATATTTCTAAAAGAATCAAAGATGATTACTAATGTTACTCGTACATTATGAAATTACAAGAAACTTGTCAAAATTGCATATAGTGAAAACAAATGGGTGTTTTATACATTTAGTATTTTTCATTTCGCGGGTCCGACTAACCAGGACTTTTAAAATGAAAAACGGATAATGAAGTTTGGAGGACATCATTTTTGAGGCGCGGGAATACCTTTGAGGACATCCCTTAGAGCGTAGTAATGGCTGTCACACTTATGGTCCGCAATCAAGTTGTTTGACAGTAGTATTCTCTGAAAATGTTCACCCGTATGTCTCTTCCAAAGAGTGAACTTGTTCACTTTGTTGCCGTTGTGTTTTTCTTCCTTTCTCTTCAGATAATAAACAGTACCCGGAATAAATAATTCCTCCTTAGGATATGCTAAATCGTGTATTTTCTCTTTAATGTCTTCAGCTTTTGCTACATCCAGCTTGGAGGTCGAAGGGATGCCACTTCGTACTGCCACTGAATCTTTGCTACTGGGAACATCTGTTATATTAGATTAAAACAGTACTGAAGTCAAACCTTTTGGTTAAATGTGAGGTAATGGAAGGTAAATCGATAATAACTCAATCAATAAAACACTCCAAGAGATGAAAGAAATAAAGGTTTGAAAGAAAACTCAATTTCGTAAGAGTACGTAAATGTAGAAATTGGTTGGTTCTGTAGCTAATCAAGACGGTAATTATTTTGGTACATGTCAATATCAGTTGGCCTGAAACATATTTTGGTCAAATATACATATACTAGTAATAGAAAATTGGTATGGCAAAAGTTAATCTCCATCCAGTCCAAGTAAGTAAAACAGAAAAAGAGAGTTCATGCTTTCAAATAATAGATTACTCAAAAGACCTGTTCTTATTCAAGTATTCACTATTCAGAGAGGACCAAACAAAGCTTTACTGATTCAGCTCTCGTTACTTTCATTCGGTCTCCTTGCACAAGGGTATGGATATAACTGTTTACATCAAAGGGACTGGTTTTTCTTGCTATTTGTTTATTCAATTATGATATAAATGAATTAAGAATTTTGTGAGTAGTCTACTTCCCATCTAATGATGAATCCAATAATTCTTGCGGGGAACTTACATGTATAGCTTAGATTAGTTCAACATACAACACGAGTAAAGTGATTAAGGAGGTTTTTAAGGATAGAAAATACACTTCAGGTGACATTTGGACCATTTGACCTTTTTCCTTTTTTAGCCAAACGGCAAATAGATGAGGTTGTTTTAGAGAAAAAGCATAAATAACCAAAAATCATCTTAAACATATACCAAAAAACTCAAGTTTTTCACAAAATTGCAACTACCTAAGTCAAATATTTTTGGTTCAAAAAAATTCAAAATTAGCATTTTATATCAAGGACATCCTCAGGTTCAAAAGATTTTTGGTTATAGTTACTCAAGTAACCAATTCATTTCAACTTTTAATAACTAAACATAAGAATCTACTTCTTGAAAAGCAGAGCTTAGTCAGCTTACCAATTAATTTTGCCTCGTTTCCGAACTTGGTATAATCAACTAGCTTCCTAGCTGCATCTTGTACAGAAGACACGACCTGTTTTGCGTTTGTAACTAAATCCACAACACTTCTCCAGTCCTCCTTCTCAAAGATGGTTTTCCTGCAAATGAAAGGCGAAATTTAACAAAAATATCATCATAATCTTGTAATCCCCGTCATATTATCCACAAAAACTCATACTTGAATTGATAGGTTACCTTACTCATCTTTTTGGGTAAATTACATAAAAGGTAACCAACTTGGGTCAAATTTCTGTTTCGGACAACCGACTTATAATTCACCAAAAAGGCTGAAACTTTCAAAGATTTTGATTGGAAGGCTTGAACTTTCATTTAGGGTATTTCAATTACCCAGTCGAAACAATGAGACGGCATGTGGTGTGTTGTAAATTTTGACAATATGGACTTTTTACTAAAGTGGTATATGACAACAGGATTAACTTACAAGACAGCATAAATGATATATTCTGATAGTTTGGGCCTTCATATGGATGGTAACAAAGTTGGTTACAGAAATAAAATTTGACCCAAAAGTGGTTATTTATACAATTAGCCGTTTAAAAGTCTCAACTCGGGTAAACTCAAACAACAAACAGAAATTTGGAATTGTGCTATTTGACCAAAAGCGGCCGCCTTAAAGCAGGCTCAATGATATGTGTCATTTGCCATGCTAGTAAAGTTTTACTGGTAAAGTCTGTAGTGATAAATGTTACTTACCAATCAGTCTGAAGAATTTCATTCCTCAATCTCATCAGTGTAGCTACACTCAGCCTCGGGATTATATCATCCTGTAAGTGGGAAAACCACATATCTAAAACTAGGATGTACCAATAACAGCAATAGATACTTTAGCAAGTTCGATAATATGGATGCTCAAAGTATATACCAAACCTGCATACAAACTGTTGTGACATAATCTGAGCAGCATTCTGCAAGCTCTTTGGAAACACAAGGCGGTGTGCCATATCCAACTGCCGTAACAATTTCAGGGTTAAAACCCAACTCTTCACTTGATTTTCTACGAAGCATTATAGCTAACATTGAAGCAATTGCACCTCCAAGTGAATGGCCCACCAGCCTTAACCTAAACCCCTGTAGACAAATTAGTATTACACCATAAAGAACACATGAAGTAAATAAAGCAAAAAATTAGAAGTCACAATATGGTTCTGTCAAGTAACTGGTCTACACAGGAAATTTTTTGGTACGCTTTAAGCTAAGCTAGGTTGTCCACTTACCCGAAACACTTTCTAGAAAAATATAAATTAGTTTTTCATAAGTAAACGGTAATGTCTGTCTTTGGCAAAAACAGGACTGATTAATTATCATGAAAGGAAGATTCTCGCCACCTCATGCTTCTCAAGATACTTTTTAATGGTTCCTATCTCATGAGTGAGAAACCAACGTGCAGCCTCGGCAGTACCAAAATGAGTTGAATAGCCTTCATAATTGACTTCCACGTCACTGGAAGAAACTATGTCAGTGATAAGGTCAGAGACTGTATGTGTTCCACGAATTCCAAAAATCACAAGTTTATTGCGTGTATCAATTCCAATGTAGTAGCCTGGTCGCAGCATGCTAGAATTTTTCACAAATTTCATAATATTGCTCTCTCGAAGCATGCTGTTTTTTGCTAGACCAGCAGCACTATCCCTATATGCTCCTTTTGCTAGTTCCACGTGATATATAAGATCCTGGATCTGCAGAAAAGAAAGATCAAGTAAGAACGATATGAAGGTAGCTAGTTTTGTTAATTGCAATGTTTTCAGTAATTACCACGGCGTCAGATGAAATTTTTACTCCATTAACATCCTCAAATGGATTTGCAGATGCTTGCTTAAGGTAAATAAGGTATAAACCTATGGTAAGATCACTCAAGCTCCAATCTTTGACTCCAAGTTTACTCCGTTGGATGCTTGAAAGGATCTCCGCAAGCGTTCGACTACTAGGTGGGATTTTGTTTCCATGTGCATCTACTGTGAGATAGATATATAATGGATATACGACGGGTTATGTACATATCAAGCTCCGAAAAACACAATCACACATAAAATGTAAACAAACCTGTGGGAAAAGGCCACCTCCACAATTGCACAGCAGGATCAAGTGCTTTGCTAAGCCAATCAAGTTCTAACTTCCACTTATTATTAATTGCATCATCATCGTCAGAATTGTATTTGATCCCGGATTTCGAATCTGTTTGGTTTCCTTGTTGAGATGTTTTAGGTGATACAGATGCATCCTTTGTGTCCTTGTCAGATTTTTCTACCTTTGACCATTGTGATTGATAGCGGTTGAGAGTATCATATACAGACCATTGATATGATTCTCTTCGTCTTATCAGCTTGAAACTCAAATCTACCACAAAAAATAGAAGGAAATAAATAAATACGACATACAAACTAGTCCAAAAAACTAAGATTATGCAATACAGGGCAAAATATTAATGCAGATAAGATTCTCTCTGTTTGTGATACAAGTTGCTACATGTTTTGATCAACTAAACACTTATATCTAAAGTAATAAACGCAAAGCATTGTAGTAACCTCTAGTATCACCCACAAACTTTAATGTTCGTTATTCAAGAAGTGATATGATGTTAACTTCTAGAGGAGAGACTGCGCCTTAAGTCGCTTGCTTTTTCTACAAAAAGAGTTTATAGTGAGTTTGATGGTGCTTTGCTGGCTAAAATAGATCTAAGTCTTGTCCAAATTCTAAAATTGCTCCACACACCCAAGGGAAGGTTCCTAGTTCAACTTCTATGCACTAATATTCACCATCCTTGATGAAAAAAATGACAAAATCTTCGCTTTGAGAAAGCCTATAGCTTAGTTAACGATAATACTTGAAATACTTTAAAAATTGAAATCTAAAATCCCTGCCCCAGAATAATGTTTCTTGAACTTTGAAAGTGATACCCTATATTTTCACTTTTAAGTGATACAGACACATGTTCTTCCTAAAACATGTTTGCATCTATTGTAATTTAGAAAGCCAACTGGCCTACACCATACGGCCCAGATCCATCACATGAGAGGCATGCTTCTCCCCAAGAGTGAGACGATTCCCTCCAGCATGTAGCCTAGTTGAATCCGAAGACGTAGGGAATCAGAAATCAGGTTCTAAAACACCATATGGCCAAAGAGGAACCTAAATTGTACTTCTATCCTCAAAAACTATAAAAGCTTTTATAAATGTCTCCCTAAAACTGAGACAGAAACTTGTTAGCGTCTAAGGCACATCAATATTTACAGTACATGAAACGGAAAATAACAAATTTGTACTCGCCTCCATAACGTATCCTAGTTGGTTACAGAGGCTGAAGCATTTCAAAGTATCCGAAATCAATCCACAACATAACCAAAATGGAACCTACTTTATGAAGAAAGAAAATCAGTTGGTGTACTTAATTTACCTCTCAGTGTAACGGGTCTAAGGCGGTTTTACCACGGGCCAATAAGGGTTGCAGAAAAATCTAACCTTTTTAACAATTCACACTAAAAAACCTTTTTTCAAGAAAATCTTGAAAACCATTCTCCTATATATCAAACTTCTATAAAATGGGCCCAAAATAACTAACTAAATAAACATAATCAATATGCAACAAAAATCATCAAAAACTTATAAACTAATCACATAGGGGTTCATAATAAAAGATATTAATATTTTGTATAAAATGATGATACATAAAAGGATGAAATATAAAATGAATCAATAGATACATACATACCAATGTTATGTAACAGGCGTTTCATGTATATATTAGTAGCAGCCATTTTTGATTAATAAATCATTACTTTGATGTGTTAAAAATAGAAAGCATGAACAGGGGAAGGAAGAAAGGAAGAGGTTCTATTAGTTTCTAAAGAGGTGGGTTTTTTGCTTTTTTTTTTCTAAATATATTAAACAAAGCGACTAACTAACTTGGTTGGTCAATTGGGTTATTTTTTGGGAAATGGGTTGGGTCATCAGAAGTGGGCTACTTTTTATTTCTTATAAGGTGGATTAAATTCATTCATGAATTAAAGATTACTACCCATATTGTTTTGTTATTGGTATTTTAGTGATTATGGTGGGCTAAATTGGGTCATTAATTAAAGGGCTTACAAAATTGAGATTGGGTCATCTTAGGGTAGTTTGGAGAATTTGTGTTTACAAAAACATGTTTAAAAATTGATTGTAGATTGCAATTCTCCCTTTGATTGTAATCGAGATAAGTCCAGTTAATATATAGGTAGATTCGAGTTGGAGTTTGATTTGACCCAATTCAAGTCAATTTTGAACTAGACGTATGCATGCACGATACAGTGATGATGGTGATAGCGGTGGTGGTTATGGCGACGTTGATGGTGGTGGTGGCGGCGGCGTTGGTGGTGGTGGCGGTGTGGTGATGAATGTAAATTTAATTTATGTAAAAAGAGTTAGTATGGTTATATAAGATTGGAGTATCTATGTAGTAAGTTATTTCATTAAAGGAATTATAAGTATATACATATATATCAGATAAAGATGTTTAAATTAGCAAATAAAGAGGAGTGATAATATGATCATTTTAAATTCTAAATTGCTTAAAAGAAGAATGAGTAGTTTGTTACATAGTTTTTTCTCCTAAAGGTAATTATCATTCATAACGCTTACCCCTAAAAGAGCGAGATTAGCTATTGGCCCGTGTTAAAATCGGCTGAGACCCGTTAAACTTATACCACTTAGTGTTATGGGTCTAAGTCCATTTTAATTTTAACCTTTTTTCAATATTTGGTTTGGATAATCACACAAGCTTTAAGTAAACCATATTATGATTTAACCTTGGTTTTAGTTTTCAAGTTAAGCTTATAGTGTGACCAAGAATCGCATATCAATATTGATTGATTAAAAATAACAATATGAATTGAATCTCATGACCAGCAAACGACATTTTCTCTTTCCTTTTTAATCTATTTTTAGAAAGAAATTTTATTAATTGCGTTGCAACTTATTAAGCTTTTCTTAGCAACCACTTCTCGAATTCGAATATAACATTACATATTTAGACCAAACTTCATATGAAAATAATAATAATTGCATAGCCAATATGGTCATACTATTTTCTTGAGGGACTGAATCTTAACATGTTTATTGCATACAAAATTCTCAGCTTTCAAACATGAAAACAACTCATTTAAAACTTGTCTTTAATAATCTGAGTGTGACAGTTATTTATTTTATGTATCAAAAAAGTTAAATCTTGAACTTTAGAATACTAAAAATATTATTTTTAAAAATAGAAAAAGTTACTTAGTACATTTTTGCTTAACGATTAAAGTAACAGATCTTACAACAAACACTTAATGTTGTATTCTATGTTAGAAATACATGTATAGGGCTATTCAAAAATAAAAATATACATACATACATGTCTATAATATAAATCAAGATAGAGATAAATAATACAATTTATAATATATGAATCAAGTCAAGATCTTAACTCCAATATCAAAATTGCAAAATAAAGCACTACAATGATATGACTATACAAGACACTCTACATAGCACAAAAAGGATGGCACAAGTAAGCACAAAAAGGCAACAATGTCCTTCCAAAATTTATTAACAAAAAACAAGAAAAATATTACAGTTTGAATCAAAGTTAAGTCTTTGCCTTTGATTGCAATATCTGAACAAGTAACCAAAGTATATCCATCCGATGCACGTTTCTGTTATTTTGTCCCTGCAAACATCATCAAATAGCTTACAACCCCAGACAGAAACATTAAAGCAATCGCTGGGCAAGATTTAAAACGAAGGTGGCAATTTCGACCCATTTCCATATGGATTTCGAATAACTTTAAGAGTCGAACGTGTCAAGTAAAAGAATTGGATAAAAGGGACTGAGTCATACAAGTTAAGCCTGAAGTGTAACTTTAGTGAAAACCTCCATAATCGTTTTATTCATTTACTTAGATTACTATCAGATAAAAAGGTACCTTCGACCAACTCAACTCGACCCGACCCAACTAAAAACGATAGGTTTGCTGTAAGCTTCACTTAATGTATTACCCAACCGCCCATCTCCCCGCCTCTAACTATATAATATGCATTATTAAATTATACCTCGACAACAAAACACATCCACGTCTTATCACCGTCAGGTTCTGTGACACCTTTTAAAATGGTGAGACCCAAGCTCCGTATGGCATCTGCTATCTCGAGAAAATGGATGCCTTCCTCACACATCATCTGCATCAATACAATGGAAATTTCAGATTTCTTTGTAGTAGTGAAAAAATCAATATTTTAATATAGCACCATCAATCGCCACCATACCTCTACCAGCATTTGGCCATTTGTACCAATATTTTCTACAGTTACAGGACAAACTTTCATGTTATTCCCAACCTCCATTGCCCAACTCGAACCTTGCTCGTGACTTGAGCTTCCTCGTACACCAGTGTCCTTGCCAAGCAACTGCAATGTGCTAATTTAGTCAAAATTTGAACCACATGAATCGGTATATAAAAAAGGATAGCAAACACAAGCATGACACAAGCCTAATAATGCTTGATTATTATTACTATTGACATCAGTGTGTTGACTCTTCTTTATGGTCTGTGTGAAAAGTATACAAAGCACTACCAATCTTTCCAGTCTTCGATATAATAATAAAAAATAAGCGAAGCTAGATGTGCCGTAGGCATGTCATTTCCCCCTATTTTAAATATTTAGATCATACATTCCATAAGCCTAATACATCTTATAAATAGTAATACACTTCATTTATTTTAATAGTCACAAAATATTCGAGTAAACATCAACCATTTACTTACTAATGAGCCAATTTTGGTTTTTATATCTAACATGTCAAATGTGCAAGACATAAAATACCTGCAAGGGTTAAGGGTCAAAGGGGTCAAAAGCCGCTCAAAGTATATTTATAGGCATACAAGATACAACTTCTGCTATTGTAATCATACAATTCTTGTGGTCAAATTTAACAAACTACTCGTATTATTTTTAAAAACAATTATATATTCTTCAAAGAGAAAGAGTGTCAATCTGACCCAAAGTGAAAAGGTACACGTTTTTATACATTATCCAACCCATCCATTCTACCACTTCTACAAATGATCATCACAAAACTGATATAGCAAATCCGTACCTTCGATTCAGCATATTTATCAATTTTGTCGGCATGCTTAGTAACAGATTGCATGAATAGCATGTGTTTGATTGTCCTTTCAAGAAGCGAGTCAATGCTGCACTGTATCACTACCCATTTCAGTACTCTTAAAATCTACATATTTGAGAACGAGAAAATAATATATGCATACTACCTTCGATCCATTAGGAACAAGCTCACGAAGTTCCTTAATACGATCTTGAATAAGTTGTCGATCCCGTGGCCTAGGCCTACTACTTTCCCCAGGTTTAGCTCGTTTCTTGGTGACATTAACCGGTTCTTTCGACCTCTCTAACGGCTCACTACATCTACTTTGACTTGCTGACGAGAACCCTAATGAACTTTCGAACGAGTAACAACCTGAATTACTAGTTTGCATATCATTAAAATGAGTCTCAACCCACTTCACAGAGTTACTATACTCACTATCACTTTGACAAACATTAGCTACAACTGCTTCTAGAAGATGTTCCGAGCCTGAGTTTGGTAACAAAAGATTGCTACTGCTTGTTCCCGGCATCTCATCTGCTTTTTGCCAACTGTGAATATTGTTTTGCTGATAAAAAGCGGGCCCTAGTGCTTCAAACAGCTCATACCCGGCAGGAAATTTGTTTATAGTGTCCATTTCACTTTGTGATTCTATATTTTCACCTAGCATTTGAACGTTTGACGAGACGGGAATACCTAGATTTGCTGTTGGATCAAGATCTGATAATGTGTATGAATTGTTAATTTCATAATTTGTGGAAGTAATGGTATCATTATATGAACTAGTATTGCTGGGTGCACATCCTATCAAAGAATTTTGTAGCTCAAGAAATATCTCGCGGATGTGATTCACCATCTTCAAATCCTCGCCAATCTGTTCATTTAAGATATATACAAATTATTTCATGCAACAAATTTATAATGCACTGATTTGAAGTATCATCAAATGCATAAAAAAAATAGTAGAGGTGTCAATTTTGACCCATTTTCTTATGAATGGGTCAACGCTGATTATGTTTAATCTAAAATGGGTCAGATTAAAGTATTTAGTAGTGAACTTAAACAGGACAAATGTTACCTAAAATGTAAATTTAATGCATACCACCTAAATCGTTTTAATATAAATTTTATTATTGTTGTAATAGTATCGGCGTTGTAAACAGATGTTCTTGATGAATACAAAAAGATAAAATTATCTTACATTACTTATTGAACCAAGTTGTATGACTCCATGAGGAACAACATCCACAACAGCAACTGTCTGCATAACACAAATGTCCATTAATTTCATGAGTCGCAAACCTATTAGAGGATAAAAGTGTACTGCTGAGATGGAATCAAATATATTTGGATGGTTTAACTAAATGGAAAGAATAGAAACCAAAACATTTATTACTGTTATCGAAGGGTTAACCAGGTCATTTCAAGCCAAACCAAATATATCCTAACAAAATACTGTATTTATAATGCCAACGAACAATTATATGTTAACATGTTTTCTGATGATTAGTTCCTGTAACCTAGTTCTGAAAGAGGCTAAAAATTGCTAGTCCACAAATTTATTTCCCCGTCTTTTCCTACTAGTTTGACCTCCCCTTTTTCTTGCCCAGCATTTCAAACTACAGCCCAAACTAGTCAAACTACCCAAAGTGAACTCTAGAACTTTCAGATGCAGCTTATTGGTTGTCTGGTTTAACAGACACTTTGCATATAAACCAGTCAAACAAAATCATCCACATGTAGACTTCTTTTTAGGCCTAGTAATAATGCATTAAACGTTTGTAGTTGGACGATTCTATTCATACGACGGTAATCACACAATTGGTTTTGGGAAGAAGAAAGACAACATACCCTTATCCCAGCTGCAAACTGAGTTTTCCATCCATCATGATCCTAAAACAATAATATAAATTGTGACATACGACACATTGACCACTAATATAAAATTTAATATGATACAAATTTGTTTGTACTAAAACTATCCCTTACCTCAAAGCAGGGAAGCTGGTCCTCAGATATCCACATGTGTTTACCCGCAACAGCAACTTGACCAATGATTCTGCCAAACAAAGGTAACTTCAGATATTATCGAGAACAAAAACAGTATTTTTAAGTGTAGGTGGATAACTCAAGCCATTGCTCCTCTGAATGGGTCGTCTCGGTTCTGTTTTATCTCCAATAGGTCAAATACAAAGATAAGTAAAAAGCAATGACTCAAAGCAGTCAAGAAGACCAAAAATCACCTAATGTAAATATTAGCGTACTAACTCATGAATCCTTTTAAGAAATTAGACTAATTTGTACAATATAATTAATACTACCTTTTTATTAAGAAAATGTGATCTTTTTAACAAAATGAGATTTCTGGTCATCTCAACCCGAGTACCCCAATTGGGCTTTGTCACTGTATAATTTTTTTTTACATATTTTAACCCCTTACATAATCCGACGTCCTGACTAACCAGCTCTTTTGCAACATTATTTTTTATGTGAAAATATGACAAATTAACGTAGAACATACCCTTCTCCAAGAGAATATTGATGATAAGACATCTTTGCAACTGCTAGGCCCAGAAGGTCTTGTCCAAACTGTTCATCCGATAAACTATCAGTCATTTTCCCAAATCGTTTGCTTCCTGAAGGATCATTTTTGTCACAATAAGCATCTTCGCAAATCAACATCCTACAAGAAGTTCATATCACGGGCAACAGTAAACAACCTAAGGTATATCATTATCTTCAAAACACAAATTAATACTGATATAAAATCAATGATTTATGCAAGGACTATTCAATTTCAAGGCCCGAAGAGTATGATGCTCCAAAAAACATTTGAACTTAAGGGGGTGTTCGGACTTTGGATGTTTGTTCTTCTAATTGATAGGTGTGACTTCATAATAAGAACCAGTTGATTATAACTGATAACAGTTAGATAATTTCACATGTATCTTAATAATCAGTTTTCTTACAACTCCTTACTCAAACGCACTTTGAGGCACAGGAAAAGCCCACAATTACCGAAACAAAAAAGATCCTAAAGACCAATCCACTAATTACTCTATTTTTGATACGGTCAAACTACTATTACATACTAATAAACTGATAAATTGCATCACTAGTGTCCTGTCATGACTTGAACCCACACCAACGGATTGTGAGGAATTACCACATCAAACCATTCATAAGTAAATGGATTAAATTGCCGCCTCTACAAATTTAATAAAACACGAAACATTCAATATGTAAGATCATAGGATATCAAGAAGCTTATCTCAACAGTACAAAGTTTAATCATTATATACAACTCTAGTGCACATCAACTACTACTAACAGCCTGATTTAGATATATTTATATTCATCAACCGAAAACTACAAATCCTAAACCAAATATACTAAACACTTGTATATAAAATCCCTCTTGTATATGTGCTTTCAAAAAGCTAAATACTACAGATCCCAAAACAATTCCGTGGTATATGAAAGTTAAGCAATCAGCTGGTTATGATATATGCAAAAACAAACATGTATAAAGAAAAAGTTCTTCAAAATGATCTTACATTCGAGCAAGAGCATCTAGTTTCCAAAAAACAGCATAATTCCAATCAGTGTTAAGACAAATTGTCTTGAGTGCTTGATGCAATGCTTTACTCCCCATCTTCTCTAAATAAAATTTTTAAAAACACTTTTTCACTATAACTTCACCCGAAAACTAATCAATTATGATCCCCGAACACACGAAAACCTCTCAAAACAAAAACTAAACCTAAAAATGTGATCTTTTATACTTTTTTCAAACCCTAACTAGCTAACTGCCCCTGTAAGAACCTCTCCCAGCTTGTTTTCTCCTTAACCCTGCTCGCCGTTTTATCGGTGGGTCTACTGTAAGATTTAACAAACTATCTATTCCCATTATCTTTCCCCCAATTCTTATAACCCTGATCCTAACACAAACTTTTTTTTAAAAAATCAAATTTCACAAAATTCAACTATATAATCTATTGAAAATATCAAGAAATACACAATTTAAGAAAATACCCATCAAAATTCAAGAAATTTGTACTGGTAAGAAGCTAAAAAAGTATATTATAAAAAGCCCTTTTTTTGTGTGGATCTTGTGATCAAGAATTTTCAAGAATTTAACTAATATCAAAAGACATTGATGAAATGTATATAAAAATCAAAACTTTTTTCAATACCCAGCATAAATTTTACTTCGATTTTAGTAAAGATTTGAACTTTTTATGAAATAAAGAGATGTTTATGTGGGTGTGTTTCAAATAGTTATAAACAGAAATCAAGTAGTGTTGTTTTTCTGAAAAAGTTCAAAAATCCACCCCAAAGTTTTAAAGTTTTGCAAAATGGCATAAGTTTTGGAAACATATTTGCAAATTGACCCAATTTTCCTCAAATTCTTTTTTTTTTTTCTTAAAGAATACTCGTAATATGGATGGATGGCATGCTAGAAAGTAAAGTGTTTTAGTTTGTACAATTTGTTGGCTTCTCTTTAGTTATCATTTTTGTGAAGTTATGAGTAGCTTTTTATAGATGGTCTTCATTCTTATGGCAAACAATATGATCTTAAAGATTAAAAATGTTTCCTATTTCCCTACCATCTTTCTTGCTCATATTTTCACATAAAATACTATTCACCAATGATTTTTATAGTTAAAAGTTAGGACACCAACAAAACACTTCAATTGCCACACTTCATTTACAATATATGTGTCTAGTAATTTCATTTGTATGATGCTTTTGCCTAGGGGTTATATATAAAACTTTATGTACTCTAATAATTAAAGTATACTTTTTACAAGTAAAATTAAAAACTTTAGTACGTACTCAAGTTAAGAAATTGATTCGACCTCTTGTCAGTATCTTAACTTAGATGGAGTGACAATATTAATTTAGATTCAAAACAAAGATTCGTAGTTGGTATGAGGTTTTTGATTTGTTTATAATTATCGCAGTTCAAGCCCCGAGAAGTATCAATGATCGTGTTGATTTGTTTTGATCTAGACAGTGTAATGTAATCATTGTAGTTGTACATTGTCTCATTCTTCAACATACCCAAAGAATTCAATTAAAGTACAAACGAAATTCATAACTCTTATACATTCCAGAAAGAAATGTTCTATCTTACAAACCAACAAATCAGGATCTCAAGTCTTCATAATCCCAAAATTAGTGCTAGAAGAGGACCATAAAACTATTTGAAACATTAATGCTTGGATCATCTCTTTAATTATGGAAAGAAACCAAACATTACCAAATATGAAAGTTGTTTGCATAAAAATGGAAAACAAAATGATACTTGCCGGAACTTTCTTAGAATTACTAAACCTTGTCTAAAACATGCTCAAATGTCAACGTCTCAAATGGTTATGGGATTAGAAAAATGGTTTAGTGTTCCTATTTTGCTAACATTTAATCATTATTATATGTCATCGTTTAAATTGAGTTGATATGACCTAAAATTAATATTTGTTCTATCCTCCCTCCATTAAATTTAAACTCCGTATATTTTCAAATCCAAGTTACAATATGTCCCATGGGTAAGAATGTAAGATTTATTTTGGTAATTATGAGAAGCTTTATGAGTTACTTTGGGTATTATTTTACCATGAACTGATCATATAATGAATACTCCCAACTTTTTTGTTTGTTGTAAAATTAATTTCACTCTTTAATTGATTTTTTTTTGTTTGTCAAAAAAATAAGTTTACTCTTTAATTGCCTTAAAACTGACCGATAACTCATTTGTTTGTCTTTAATAGTAATCTTTTATTAAGAATAAATTTAAGTTAACTACTTTTTTTCTTAGTAATTTGTTTTGGGGTTTGTTAAATACAGCCCTTAGGCTGTGTTTAAGGTGCATAAATCGTTTGTACATTAACATGAAAATCAGGATGCAGGCTTTTGGAAGGTACAAGTTTTTTTATGCACATTAAAAATACAGCCCTAATCTAGCATTTCCCATTTGTTTTTCTTTAGAAATACCTCGTGATTATCAAAGTACATAATTATTAAGTTTGATTTGCTAATCTTCTTTGATTAGTCCAACTGAGCTCCCTAATTAGTTTAATACAAGAAGATATACAAAAGATATGATCAGTTTAAAATAGTTTAAACACCTTATTATTTGTTTCCATCTTTTTTATCATATTGTGTTTCATATATTCAAATAAGTCGATGAAAAGGATGACAACATAAGAAACAATAAACTAGGTTTTGTTGAATGAAAATATATTCCAGAAAATAATGGTCAATTATTTATAAATTTACCAAAATACTTATGGATTGGACGGCGTGGTTAGTGATGCTAATGATGATGGGTTATTTTTATTATGCTTATACATGAAAAGATTGTGGCCGAAATATAATTGTAATCCATAAAGTACAATGATGTCCTGCTTTTCAATTAATCACGATTGTTAATTACTTTGGTCAAAAAAATTGTTGAGATTTCCATTAGATTTTGGCCACGTCTAATCAACCGATCTTCTTAATCTTGCATGACGTAATTTAATTTCGAAGGAAATGAAATTTTGAATGCATTTCTGCTATTTTCAATTTTCACCTTATCCCACTAACTTTGTAATTTTCGACCCCAAATTTTAAGAAGTATTTAGACGTTGAATCTCGTAACTTTAATAAGCAATCACCTTTTTAAAGGCGATAAGCAATCTATTTTGAAAGGTTTGTAGACTTAGGTCTCTCTAAATAAGGCCTATTTTTAAATCTTTTCCTCACTATCATGTTAGTTTTTCTTTCTTCAAGAACTATCCCACACACTAAGGTCCCTTCCTAAATCTCTTTCTCATCTTTTCCTCATCAAAAAACATTAAAAAACTCCACCTCTCTCTCACAATCTGTCTCTTCCGGACCCACACTTCTCGTCCAACGCCTTCTTATTTGTGAACGACCTTCATTTGGACGAGATGGACGAGAGTGGTGACATTAAAGTCTTGCTCGTCAATATTGGAAGGGATTTTGAACGAGAGTCAACGACTATTAATATCGATATAGTTTGACAAACTCGATGGGATAAATTGGACTTTAACCTGTCTTTTTGATATGTTAATTTAACACAACTAGCCTAATATATATTCGTTAATACGGGGTTACCTAACTTGTCAAAAGCCTATATTTCTCATAAGGAATACATAGCTTAATACACAACATAAGGTTTCGTGAGTATTTTCTCAACATTTTCTGAGAACTAGTATCGGCACTCATTTTATTATCAGTTCATTTTCTCAGAAAAAATTGAAAAGTTTTCTCAAGTGAAAATGGAAAAAAAAAAGAGAAAGAGAGGGTGACGTGAGTAGGTGACAATATATATTAAATATAATAATAATAAATTATTTGAAGAAAAAGTAAGAAATAGGTGAGAAAAAGGTATAGTTAGTAGTGATATTTTCTGATAATGAAAATGAAAAAGAGTCGATGTGACGTTGATGTGGTAGTGGGAAAAAGGTTTGGGTTGGGTAAGGACGTATGGCCTAAGTGTTTTAGGATTCTTTGGGTAGTTTTGGAAGAAGTCAAATTGCCATTAAAAAACTTAAAATTATAACTTAGGTTTGTCATTAGAATTATACACATATGTAAAATATCGATTAACAAAGCGCTAGCCGTTACACTAAACTAAACTAAAATCTAAATAAATTGAATTTACATTTACATAATTATACATTATTGGTTATCCCAAATAAAGCATTACTTGCTATAGTTGTGTCTCAATCTCCTTTATAAATTGCCTTCATGACTTCAAAGTAAAATATTAATTTGTGTATGGTTAGGGAACCCAAATCATATAAAGTAGATTTTGTAGCATAACTTTTGAGTAACAGTAATCTTAGGAGGGTGACTATTGGGTCTCCAAGATTATGAGTAGTGTTTGATTCCCTTCCTTTCTCCCTATCAAAGTACTCCGTAAGTCAATATAGGTGGCTTAAAAAGCATTTCAAAACTCATATAACTACTACGACCACTACTACTAAAATTTTAGTGTATTGTGTTTATCTCCTACTCTAGTGGGTAGTGGCCATTACTACCATAACGATATAACCTACTAGCCATTTTTCACTTCAATGTTAAAAAGAATGGTGATACGTTTTTCAAAATTTTAGCCAAAAAATTCTTTTAATTAGACATTTGGTTTCGATTCATTTACTTCAAAACAATTTCACATTCTTTTCCTTTCTTAGATTAACGATGTGTGTATTTAAAGAATTTTAGGAGTAACATTTTTAAAGTATATACTACGAGCTATATCATTTAACTTATAGAAAGGAGGAAACTCTTGTACAATCATTACTTCATTTATGTCTAAAAAACTATTATACGAAATTTAGATGTGTGTTTATTTGCATGCCAATTGTCAAACACATTAAGTTACATTCCACACATGTTTATCAAAAAATAAATAAATTTGGAAATAGTCTTTTTATCATCGGATAGACCTTTGATCGTTTACATTCTCATCTCTCTCATATTTACTTGACATGATTGGACACTGATGACATGTGTTTAGACGCTACCGATTTTGAGTACGAATTAAACTCGCATTTAAATGGTAGCGACTAAAGGGTATAAAATATAAGTAAAGAAATTAAAAAGTTTTAAGCTTTAAGTATGTATTGGGATCATTTATTGGCTGGTGAGTTTTATGGATTGGGATTTTCATTCCAAATGATTACATGGTAGTTCGTTCAAGCTTATTTAAACCAATAAAAACTCGTGAATATGCCTTGTTTTCCACTATAAGCTCATGTTTTCTCCGAATAGAAACATTATTTTCGTCTTGAGCGTTGGGGAAAAAATTATTGATAATATTATATGTTAAAGGGATATCTTAGACATTATTATCAATTATGATATCAATCTTTACGGTTCCATTGATAATCTTTTATTACATTACAATTGCTCTAATAAATTATTAACCAATCACAGCTCTCGAGTTTTTAAAGTTGATCATTGTTTTCAATTTTAACTTTAATTTACACTTTTTTGTTTTCCATCAAAAATTTATACTTTTTATCCAATAATTTTAATATGTTAAATAAATAATAATTATTAATATATATCTAATAAAATAATAGTTAATATCTATCCAATAAAATAATCTCTATATATATCCAATTGAATAATAACTAATATATATCCAATAGTATGTTCTATCATATAAACATAAAATTAATTAATTAATTTGATGTAAATATATTAACAATTTAAGACAACTTCGATGAATATATTTGAAAAAAATATTTTAATATAAAACTCAAAGTGTTGATATATCGATCAATTTTTATTACTCAAAATAGTACATTATGTTTTAAATTATAATAAAGACATCTAATATTGATAACATCGTAAGCCTCGTGTATTATACACGAGCCTAAAACAGTTGAACTAATGACTTATTGACCAATCACATCGTTCAGTTTCGTCAAATTAATTATCGCTTATGTCATCATAATCCTAATAATCATTATTAATTTTTGTAGCAAAAGTCTCACTAAATTACACTTTTTTGTTTTTCATCAATAACTTATATTTTTTTAGCCCTAAATACTTAATTTATACTTTTTATAATATCTAGTCCCATCAACTTGATAATATTTTATATAATATTTCATCATTTAATTAATTTGTTTATTGACCAATCACAACTCTCGATTTTTTTCTAATTTTTCACAAGTATGTTTAAAATCACATTATGAGTATAACTGGTTTCAAAAAATTTTATAATATAGAAATTATTGTAACATTTGCCTTGTGGAATGACTATGACAAACAAATCCATCAATATGTCTCATGTAATTATTGTATTACAACTTACAAAATATAACACTTAGAATCATATATATCTTCAAAATTGTAAACTTTTATGACTTCAATTGTTAAATGCATGAATATCTGATATTAATAATATCGTAAGTCTCGTGTCCTGTGTTGGACACGGATCTAAAATCTAGTAAGATAATTAAACGGGTGAAGATCCCCTTAAGTTAGTTTCAACTTCAGGGATGGGATTAAGTTAAACAAATCATGACCATTGGATTATAATTAAAAGTCAAGATTTAAATATTACTTTTGAATTTGAACCTTTGATTAAAATCCAATGATCAAGATCTGATCTTCCTAACTTGACTAGTCTAAGCTGTGAAAGTTGAGGGAATCTCTTCCCTAATTAAACATGGTTTATAGTTGTTCTATCTTTATCATAGCAAACGGAGGAAAAACATCATATTTGCTGACAGTTATTTATTTCTAGTCAATAATCATTTATTCAAGTCATTTTTTCATTGACTAATTTCTAATAATTAACAATAGACAACACCTAAGCATGATAATTAGGTTAAGAAAACCTTTAAAGTATTTTGAAAGGATAACAGCTGTTAGACAATCTCCTATTACACATGATCAAAAGCATCATATGTCAAGCTACTTGAATAATCATCCCACAAGAATCCAAGTCTATTAGAAATTTAGAGCATCCGATGACATAATATTTATATTGATTTTGGTATCAACTCACACCTGACAAGTCAATCCTAATTCGGTCATTTTTTAATTATAAACGTGAAAACTGAAATCATATAGACATTTCCTTGTTATTCTAAAATTACGAGTTTTGACTCAGATGCATATGGTCTAGGCAGTGTTTCCCCATGACTATTTTTGAACGTTTTCCCTTGGCACCCCAAGATGTACATGATCATCTTGGTGGTGGTTGTTTATTATAAACATATACGAATGGATACAAGCCAGCTACAGCAAAATTGTATTCTTAAAGAAAAAATTATTGCATAACAAAGTTGTTTTCCGGATCCGGGTGACACAACAAGCCTGCTGATGGCGTGGATAGCGAACCATTTTATGTAGGAATAGCCTTGAGGAGTTAAGGTGTATTTAAATCAACTTAAATGAGGCATGGGTGTTAGCCCAACCAACACAAACATGTTTGGAGACAGTGAGTCTGGGATTGACTCAACTAGGGTGCCATATATCCAAGTTATTGGTCAACAAGCGTCACATATATCACAAAAAACAGTAATGTTTAGCAATTATGATTACGATATTTGGCAACATCTAAACATTTATCTTCTATACTTTCATTTTCTGTTGGATTCAACCAAGCCTCATATTTAGCTTTTTGTCTTGCTTACTTGACACGTACATACAAGTCAGCTTGAGTTAGCCTTATCCCAAACGAGTCAACTAATACATGGTTGAGACAGGTCAAAGGTGTCGGAATATCACTCGAAAAGTGTATAATAATGCATACAACCTCCCAAAACCTTGTCCAAAAAAGTCGACCCAAAACCCAATCTTACACACCCGGACCATTCAGATTCAGCTTGCACAAACAAAATAACCATTTTGACCCATTACCGATCTGGGCGACCTGTCCATTACCGATCTGCGAGGCATAATTCGGTTAAACCAAACCACCCACCACATGCCACAATATCAGTAAAGGTGCCTCTGCACCACCCAATAAACATAATGACATATTTAGCAAAGAAAACCGTAAAACCAATCAACTAATCCTTTCATGAAAAGCCAGTTTACAACTTCCTGGGCTAAACATGTAAACCAAGCATTAGTTGAAATGGAAGCTGAAAATAACAATTGCAACATTAGTAGTAAAGAGCCAGAAATGAGAAATAAAAAATAAAACGAAATCAGACGAATGGTTTAGCTTGGTGATACTAACTCAAAGTCAAAATGGGTTCAGTCTAATTGGATCAATTTTTCACAGGTCTAGTCCCAAACACTTTTTGCCCCTTTTTATATATAGACAAAGCATTAAATATGATCATAAAAACGATAGTATTATACTAACAACTAGGTTATACCCGTGCAATGCACGGATCAACACGAATATAGTAACTCGTTCAATAACTTGACAATAATAGTTTGGTGATAACAATGAACTGTCCATAAAACATAAAGCAACAATTGCGTGCTGCTACACACCTTTGTTTCTCTTTTAACTTATAAGAAAATGAACCACATAATCATAAAGGAAAGTGTGACACACAGGAATGAGGAACAGAAGCACACAACAGACGAAGGTAACCAGAAATATATGAGCTGTGATACCTTGTAGTTAACATTACTAAAACACATATTCATACCAGCAATTATCTAAACAAACACGGTTAAGCTGTTAACTGCTATAGACTATATTGCCAACGAATTTGCTATCAACAATTCTCCATACCATCTTCCAACTATACTCGGATTGTACAAAAAAGTCATTTATTAGCACCCCAACTAAAATTATTAGAGTAGCTTTCGAGAAATAACATTTACTAGTTATTACATAGCAAACTTCTGTCAAGTAACAAATATTCTAATCATCCTAATCGATCGATCGAAGTATTCCAAAAAACCTAAGTTCCTAACCACTCAGATGTGCCTCAAAAGCTCACTTGGGTTTTACTTCTGCTATTGATCAACCTACTTAATTTTCAACTACTGATTAACAGACAATCAGTTTTCAAAAAGTTGTTTGTAACTTGTTACTCATTTTAGAAATCTCTCCTCCCTAATAAAGCAAATCTCCCCCTTATTAAATATTTCTGTCTTTGAAATTCCTTATTTGCCTTTGGACTTTTTTGTTTTTTTTTTTCTTTACGTAACTACCCAAAATCCCTAATAAAGCAGACCGCCTTCCCCACTCTTGCCGCCGCATTGGGCGGGTACCATGCTCGTAAGCAATAAATAATAGACATTCAATTAAGAATCTGGTTTAAGTGCTTATGTGTATCATCTGAGAGAGTTGGGTCCTTTTACCTGAACCAGTTTCACCGATAATAACTGTAACTGGATTTTGATCCACAATTTCCAACTATTTATGTCATAGATATATACAGTGTCCACATTCCTAGACAGTGTCCGCGGGGAAACCACAATCCCATTCTCGACCAACAGAATCTAACCAAATAGTGAAGGTCAACAATGACCCCTACGAATATCAAACGGAAGGTTGCATGAATTGCTTGAGAAAAACAGCATACCATTTCCAAGTCCATGTTTATTTGACATAGTAAATAAATAACGATCTCGGCAGTAAGTTGTCTAGAAAGCCTTGTCTTAGCTAAGGTACAGCCATACAGCATCCTAATGTTCATGTATGGAAATACATTTATTTATGGCAGGTCATATAATTCAACTAAAAACTATAGGTTTAACCTTCGTCACTTACCTGCCCTACTAAATGTTGCTGCTTCCTATACCCCAATGAGGCATATTCAAGAAATGATGTGAGGAATACGCACGAGCCTATGACAATGAAATTTAGTAAAAAGAATCATCTTGGGTATTCTGGGTTCATTTTAGGCTTGCAATTATTACTTTTTGTTTTAACAATTGAAGAAAAACATCAATTTAAGTTTATAACTTTGAAATTTATAATGAGAAAACTAAGTCAGTATTTGGTTCACAGGCCAGTCATGTTTATCTTTAGCACGCTTATACAAAACAGCGAAAAACTAACCATCATGCTATGGTTTCTTAAATGGGTAAAAATATTGTATTGTATCTTAACAAAAAAGAAATGCACATTCACAGTTTTTAACACTAAAATTATCTGTATAGAGCCAATAAAAGAGCAGATATGAAATTCTTGACCAATGTATTTTCTGAAGGGTATGTAGACAAAGTATAGTCTTACCTAAGGTTACCAAAACAGGGCGGATTGGGTAAGGAGGCGGGGTAGTATGCTGTCAAAATGGGTCAGATTTTACTTAGCGGCCGGTTTTCCATGCATTTGCTTAATTAAAGGTCTGTTAATAGATGTAATGATACATTCAGCTATACTTTCCCCGCTTTTCCAGTTAGAGTCACAAACTTGGCAGCAACAATTATGTAGCGATATCAAGAATAACTTAGATCAAGAAAAAATGAAAATCTAGTCTTTGCTAGCAGCCTAGCATTTAAATTTAAAGTTATACTATGTATCAAAAATATAAACATGTGCATGAGGTTACTTTTAGCTTAATTGTAGTCGTAAATGAAATGTAAGGAAACTCCACAGATAAGACCACCGCATATATTAAAACTTCATTATGCAGAACAATAGGCCAACTAATGCAAACTATACAGTAACACACGTCCTTTACATAATATTGAGGCACTAACAATGTGCCAAATTACCTGGTTAAGAGCGTTTCGATTTCTAAGATGTGTGGATTTACAAAGACGAAAGTGCTAACTGTAAATGCAATTTCTCATCTAACAACTTACGCGGACGCCATCTGTTGGATTATTTTTTATTCTTCAACCGACACGCAAAACTAATATAAAAACAACTCAAGTGCAACTAACATCATCCAAAATATCAGCCTTACAAAACCTTTAGGGTGCGTTTGGTTATAGAAAACACCCCCTTGTTTTCCATTTTTGTTTTCCAAGAAAACATGAAAAACAGAAAACGCGTTTGTATCATGGTTTTCCAAGAAAATTCCCTAAGAAAACGAAAAACAATGTTTTTCATTTTTCAATAGAAAACTTGAAAACACCTTTTTATTGTTTTCCATTTTCATTTTCCATCTCTCCCTCCCCATCTTTAACATGTTTTCTAGTTTTCAAAAATGAAAATGTCATTTTTCTAATCAGAACGCGTTTTTAAAATTTTCATTTGTTTTTTAGGAATGAAAAACCCCTTTCATTTTCTAAAAAATTGTAAACCGAAAACCAGAAAACATTTTCTACAACCAAACGGCCCCTTACCGGTTTTTGGTACGATTTTTATTTCTTCTTAAAACAAAGTAACAAAAAAAATGATACTGCTACTGCTATTGTGAGAGATAACAATAAAGATGGATGATAACATATCAAATGATAACAAACAATAAAGATGGATCAATATATTAGCCATTTAATTACACAATCAGATATAAGGTGAAAGGCTTAAAGCTAGTAACATTTTTCATCAGAGAAAGTAAAAAACAAAAATGATAAAATAGTTATACCTAGCAGGCTAGCACTTAAAGGTTAGCTAAAAATAAACTAAAGAAAGAAAAAGTTAGATAAAAATAAAAAAAATAAAAAAATAGGGGGGAATCAATAAAAATATAGATAGAAAAAAAAAACATAAATACTTGTCCATAATTTGGCCAGTTATACCCTTGAAGACAACGGGAGGGGAAAACAATAACAAATCCAAGGGGGAGATTATTCTCGCGGGTAAAACAACAATCCAGTGCAAGAAATGCAAAAGCTATATTTCGATCGATCAAAGGTATAGCTTGCAGTCTTACCCGCAGGAAAAATCTCCTCCTTGAATTTATGCTATTGTCTTGTTAAATTTCTTTGTTTGTTTTCTGACAAGGTTTTGTTTGTTTTGAGTTTTGACGGTTTGCTGTATAGATATGTAGGGAACATGGATATGGTCTTATGATAGGGATTTGGACTTTTTTTAGGGCAAAGCTTTCTTCCTATTTTTCCGAGGAAAAATCATTCTAAATAAATTACGGACGTGGACCTAACACTTTATTTTAAAAGAAAAAAAAAAAAAATTAAGAAAGTTGATATTTTTGCATTCTTAAAAAACGAAAAGTAATGATTTTTACACTTAAAAATTTTCTGGCCAATATGGCCTGATTTAGATGGAAAATATTTTTTTCCTATCCTTACTTCCCCTATCTAATTTTATCTTTTTTTTTCTTTCAAAAAAAATTCAAGAATAGAGCGTAAAGTTATTTATAACTAGGTGAAACTTGTGCGTTGCACCGGTCTATTTTATATTCTATGTAATTCATCGTAAATTACATGCAATAAAATAATGTTATAATGGAAAGTAAATAATTATACATAATAATAAAATAGTTGTTCAACTCAAGTTGTTTCAAAAAAGTTGTGCACACGAAATATAAATATATAGACTACAACGAATGTTAAAACAATCAGAAACACAAGTCTGCATATTAGAATAAGAAAGCAAGTCTTCTAACATAATATTAACAGGATCTTTGTTGATTATTGAGTTAGTCTTTCATAGTGATCTAAACTTGAAAATTATTTGAAAACTATAAACCAAGTTTACATACAATGTCTCGTCGTTTAACTATTCTCCACCTGCCATAGTTTGGATAAAAGTCACTTTAGTAGGATAGAATTTTTCACAAGGCCGTAATGACATATACACATACGTATTTACGTTAACACCGAAATAAATCGATATAATGTTTAAAATAAGAGTTTTGATTAAATATCAAGTCTAAAATTAAGTTGCAACGAATAAATTCAACAAACAATGCTAAATTTATAGGCCACACACTCGCGGTGGTTAGACCATCCACACTTCCAACCTACATCAACCCAACCTTTAATAAAAAAAATTAGTTTCTCTCTTCCACCTAAACAACTCAATATAACTCAACCTTTTACCCACATTCACAACTCAACTTATATTATTTTTTTAACTAAATTAGTATAATTTATGCTAGAAAATATGGATTTGAAAGAATTTATAGATTAAAAGTGAGATGGTGATATGAATATAAGTTATGTCTATACATTATTTATAGACCAAAATTGACTCTTTTTATAAAAAAAACTATAAAACATCAAAAAAAAATTAAAATAAGATTTTTTTTCAACCAATGTAACAATAAAAAGTGTCATAAAATTATATTTCAAGAATAAAATTTTTCTGTCTTTAACAAAATTTATGTCAAAATGTTCGTAAAGAAAAAATAGAAAATACCATGTTTATATATTTTTATAAAGTATTATAAAATGAAAGATTTAAAAGAATAAACAATAAGGTTTATAAATAAATCTAGACTAATCATACAGTAACAAGTGACAAAAGTTGGGTGACTCTCTTAAGTTATGACACCAACCAAGTTGTTATTTTATGTGCCTTTTTCATTTTTTAAAAAAATATTTTGAGTGACTCACCTCACTAAAAGGTTGGGGATGTGGGTGGTCTTATGGAGGACTTGAGAGGTGGATCTATTTATAACATCTTGCTAGTAAACCAAAGCCATATTATTTGTTCCTATTTACAATTAGAATTAGACACCCTGCTTTTCCCATGAGAGATTGCTACATAATAAACCCATGTAAAGGCCAACAAATCTTACAATCTCAGTAACCAATTATTCAACTTTCCTCAGCTCTGACAGAACCATGTGTGTTTGTTATTATCATCTTAGTCAACTTTTGTAAATAAAACATGTAAAACTCACTTTTAATTCTTAGGGATTCTAAATATCGTGGTTTAGACTTGTATCGTTTCAATTTGAAATATAGCAACCAGGACATCCCATACATTCACAAGGTCCGGACTTTACTCATCAAGAATAACATTTAATCAAATAGTAAGCTTTTAAATCCAAAAAGATAGATAGAGGAAAACATAATACATATATTCAAGTTTTAAGAACATATAATGAAGTTTATAAGAAAGAAACCTTAGTCTTATATGCTCGCTAAGAAAAAGTCAAAATTACACAAACCATAGGCCCGAACTCCCACAACCAAAAGCCCAAATTACATATCACAATCCATTATTTCTACTCAAAATACCTTTTACCGATTCAAGTAATGTTTACTTTTCTATTTCATGGTTGTCCGCTTGATAGTATATGTTGGACACAATAACTCCACCATACTTGGAATTAGCCTAACTACTACATCCAATTACATTTGAGTAACCCTATGTCTCTATATAGAACCACATAATTTCAAAATTGAACTTCATTAAGCATCAAGTTGTGATATGCATACCTTCATCTGTAGCAAGACCTAGCTCATTTCTTGCATTTATCTACATATACCAAGAGGAAAAAATAACATGTAGATGCTTGTGGCGCAGAGACCTATGGAACTGTCATTTGCAAAGGTTGGAGTAATATGGCTTAAGGTTTTGTTGGGAGATTATTAAATGGAATGAGTGCATCTAGCCATCAAGATTATTAAATTAATTACCTGAACTGAATGGTGTCATCAACACAACACCACATCTTTTCTAAGTTTAAAGTTAATCGAAGCCAAAGGTGAATGAGATGTGTTTGAAGTTACCTAATCTTTATAGCCAAGTTATGCAGTTGTGTTTAAATAGAAAAACAATGTACTGTAGTTGTTTATAAATGGATCAACGAAAAGCTTCAGTATTTTTCCACTGCCGAGAATAAACCAACCTTAATGCAAAAATAATAATTTAGGCAAGTCTCATAATAAATCATAACCGTTAAAAAAAAATGAGACTGGTCATCTTACTGCAGGTCGACCATTGTGGGTGAAATTCTCTTCACCTAATTAGTACTATTGTAATGATTAGAAAACAATATTGCTACAAAATTTATTCAACGTTTTGAATGATTTTTTAGATTCTATAATCCCCAAACCGACTGACTCATTTTTGAGTACTACATATTATCGTGTCTGACCTATTTGCCATAAAACACAACAAATGCATATGTAAATAAGACAAATTATGAATGGTGTAGAGACCTCTGATTGTAGAGCTGATATACCAGGCAGCCTGAATTTGGCATGTCCATTTCTCCCTGTTCGGTATCTAAGTGTACCTGCAAATTCATGGAAAAAATGGAAATGTGAGAAACAATATTTGGTCCATTTTGAGCAAATCAGATCTACAAAGGCTAGTAAACGGGTTACACAAGGTTAGGTCACGGGCCAAGAAGCCGGATTAGATTGACCTGTATCTC
This sequence comes from Erigeron canadensis, assembly GCF_010389155.1. NCBI lineage: Eukaryota > Viridiplantae > Streptophyta > Magnoliopsida > Asterales > Asteraceae > Erigeron > Erigeron canadensis. Next base: position 6,707,327 of record NC_057769.1, on the reverse strand, counting down.
ACTATGTCAGCACCTTCTTGTTGGCCTAATAAAACAGGAGGTCGTTAACAAATGATATATAGATTAAGATAAAAAAAAATGCATAAAAAATTTCATAAAAAGGTGAAATGGATTTTAGTGTACCTACATCTCAGACTTGTGTTTAAATAATAAATAGGAACAACCCAAATCAAGCCATTCTCCCCCTCGATTACACCGTTCTAGCAACTGTCGTGAAACATAGATAACCATCAAAAATTCAAAAACCGTCAAAAACTATTCACCAGCACCACATAATGCGGGTACCAATGTACCATACACACAAATATATGTGTATATATATAGACACATACACATATGATTTGATCATGTTTAATGATTTCTTAGCTGACTAAAAATTACGACCAAAATATTACATTGATTTTGATGCTGAGGATTATGATACAAATTACAGTTCACTTAGAAGAATTTTTACTGGCCTACATTTTAAGACTCATACATCTTTTTTTTTAAATAACAGTATCTCCTATGGCACTAAAGATGTGTGTTTATATCTTGTATTAATTATGAGCATCGTCACTTTACAACAGAATTGGTACCTTGAGCGAAACTCACAATCATACTTACAGGACTAAAAAAAAATATCGATCTGGCATTAAGAGAACCCACTAAAATACAATAACTAAATCTTATATAAGAACAAAAAAAAAATTCAATTTAAAAAGATCACATAAAACCACATACATGAATCTTGCAAAACAATATATATATATCACAAAAAAAACTCGCCAATATTCATGATTTATACCTCCAAAATACTATTTTAATCAAATGTGATTTACATTTTCAAAACCCATACCGAAATTCCTATATATATATAAATATATATATATATAACAATTTCATTATTTCTTAACACAAAAATGCAATGAAAATTGATAAAATGATAATACAGTGAAAGGATTGAAAAATCTAATCTGGAATAGGTGTTGATAGCATGAATTTGACTGTAGATATTAAAAAAATTAGAATATTGAATGCGTTTGATATATGCGTTGTTTAGCCATTTAATTTAAAAACCCTGAATCCCTAAAGTGTAGGAATTCTAAGTTATCTTTAGAAATTGAAAATTGGAAGGGGTTTGGGGATAGAGGATGATTAATTAATGGGAAAGATATGGGATAATTAATTCCTAAATTTAGGTTGGATCGGAATGATCAGATAACAATCATGATTTTCAAATTTATGAACAAAAGCAATGTTGGGTCAACTGGTAAAAGTCCACTGTTAATATTGGGGAGGTAACGGGTTCGAGACCAACATCCCCATTATTTTTATAAAAAGCTAATTTATATCTTATAATGCTTAAGTGGATTCTACACATCAGCACGTAAGTTGACGATGTGGCTGATGATGTGTCAAGCAAATCATTCTGGTGACGTCACGTCAGAAAATGCTGACATGGCGGGCTAGAAGAGCGTCAAGTAAGCGCTTTCTGATAGTCTTTTATATATATATAGACTTTAGGGATAAAGTTGTTAATCTCAACCCTTGAATTAAAATCAATGGTCAGCATTCAAAGATGATCTTTAAATCTTGACCTTTGATTTCAATCCAAAGATCAAGAAAATTAAAAAAAATAAGTGGACATTTCATGTTTTAATGTTATTAAAAGAATTATTATGCTGTTTTTTTTTATAAAGATTGTCATTTTTCATTTTCGAGTTATGGTCACAAATGTTCTTTGTGGTGGACTCGTGGTTGACAAAATTTGAGTTTTAATCAATGTTTTAAAACCAATATTTTAATCACACCAGCTTAACTTTCATTATTTCATAACAAGTTATATTTATCAAATAGGTAATTCATAAAAAAAAATGTTTTGACATTCATAAATAACAAATGAATAACATTAAAAAATTATTTAAAAAAAAAAAACTGCATAGCGGTTTAATCGGAAAAACCGGACAAAACTGGAAAAAACTACAGCTAAGGATTAGTGAAAATACCGGACTTAGAATCGGCCTAACTTTCGGTGCCGGGTTTAACTGGTTAGACCGGCCAGTATGAACCGATATTTAAAACACTGACTTTAATCTCTGTGTTTGTTTCCGGGGTGTTTAAAAAATCATCTAATTCCAAAACATCAAAGAACTCGATCCGAAATTATTCGAAAAAATAAATATCCGGATGGCACTTTTCAGAATATTCGAATATCTAAAAACTCACTAAGTCACTATACATTAATACGTGTATACTTAAGTTGGACTTTGACCAAGTTGGGCTTATGTTGGGCTTGAACCAAGTTGCTACTCAACTTATATGACTATATTTATTGTATTTGGGCCAAAAAGTCAAAAACCCTTGAAACAAAAACCATATTCTAGTTCTATACTTCTATTCCAACTTTTCTTACGCATCAATTTAAAGTATGACTAAGGCATAGCGATTAATAAGGTAAACTCTTTCCATTAGACTTGAGCCTGCATTCAAGCCAAGCCCTCATAAACAAAAATTCTATATCCATCCCAAAGTTTTTAGAATGCTAAACTTTTAAGTTAATGTGCAAAAAAACTTAGAATGAATTTAAGATAGAGTATAGGTTTGAAACCCTTGAAACAAAACCTATAATGTATCTTAATTTCATGCTAAGTTTTTTGCACATTATACAGAGTCTATGGGGTACCTGGTTCATATGAAGGAATGAGAAAGAGAAAGAGAATGCTAAGGAATACTATCATTGTATTAAAATTGTTTGGTTATACTCAGATATCATTCTTATAATAGAACTCTGTATACAACAATAAATATGAATAAAATATAAAGAAAATACTATGCGTGCTTGATTGAAGAAGATTTTTTCATCTGTAGCTTTTCGAAAAATGTTAATAACAATTATATTATTACTTTTCTATTATATACGGAGTATATCACACCCACTACCCCATATCTCTCCCCTTTCTCTCATAATAATACACAAAAATAAGTTTCCTTAGCATAGGATATTAGGATGAATGTTTTTAGATCCGGAAAAAAGTAAAGGAGGAAAAAGAAGAATAAGAAAGAGATGAAGAGGAGGGTATTTAGAAGTAAAAAGACAAATATAACCTCATGTGTAATGCACATTGAGGACTTAACAGAGCCATGCTAACGTCCGTTACAAGGAGGGGTGTGTAATGAAGCAAAAAGTCACCTTAGGGTGATCTAATAATAATAATAAAAAAGCACATGGGCGAAAAATAATATAATGACAAACCACATGGTGATATAATGAAATTTTCTCTTAATATTAAATTACCAAAAATCCAAAATCTGCCAGCCATGACCTAAATATCAAATGTATTTATTTGACAATCTTTTTTTTTGAAAGTTAACTTTTGTATTCGTATTCACCCCGGCAAACCACCGGCGGTATCCATATACAAGTAATTACAAGAGTTTAAATTTACACCAATCCGCCCATGAAATACTATTATTCTTCGTCCTACTTCTAAACCATAAAAAACCAAGAGATCTTATGTTTTGAATGATCCTCGTAGTACTAACTCTAGCATTCTCGAACTTTATCTCGTTTTTTGCCTTCTATATACACCAACAACTTATCATAATGATGCCTTTTAAAGCTTCTTTCTCCTCCTTGTTCTTCCTTGCAAGTTTGTGATGCTCTAATAGATCTTTCATGTCAAAGATAAAAAATGTTGGAGTGTCGCACTACTTGCTGATAAAATGTCATACTCTAACAGCCAGTCCTGCGGTTACATAAAAGGTGCTCCACAGATTCCTCCTCCTCCCCACATTTGACAATCTAATACAACACTTTAAAACTAAAATTCTAAAGCGTAATAATTACTACAAATAAAAATTGCCACAAAAAGCCTCAGCTTATAATCAATTTTGAGGTGGCTACAGATGAGTTTAGTGCAAAAGGTTATTTCCAACTTCCAAGACTCCAATTTTCATCCTTTATTTTTTCCTAAAAGATTCAGTATTAGGAGAAGCACGCTCATTTTCGTGTTTAAAACAAACAAATAGTTAAATACTAGATTTTTATACTTATTCTCATATTCTGTGTTATCACTTTTTATAACGATATGAATTTCTTCAGCTAAAAGCATTCATAAATTTAAAGCCTTTCCTTTTATCTTAAAATTTCAATAAACACAACAAAAACTTCGAAAGTGTGGAAATTATTCCCTTTTTTAACTAGGCTAATGACCAACTGGTCGAGTGATTAGGCATTTGGGTTTCTCTTAAAAAGTTTTACCAAGTGTAAGTTTTGCTATACATTAAACAACCGATAGCCCATTATCAAGTTAGGACACTATTTGATACTTAAAATATATATTTTTATCCGAAAATGATTTATAACAAAATTCCTCCACATCTTATCCATGCAAAATGATCTATCAATGATCAAACCCTACATAGGTTATGTTTGGCACACTTTTCAAAAATTTTAGTTTTTTATTTTAAACTAAAAACTCATAAAGTTAAAAATTTTGTTCAGATGCAACTATCTTTATCTTTTATTTGAAAAAAAAGGTCCAAAATAAAACGCTAGTTGAAATAGCATTTTAGAAGCTTTAGTTTTTCGGTTAAACTTTTAATCTTTAAAAGCTACACAAATACCTCTTAAAGTTTCAGTTATAATTATCATACCAAACACTTTTAAAAAATAAAAGTTTTATCTTACAGCTCCAACTAAGAGCTACAATTTATAGCCCAACTAAAAACTACAACTACAAGCTACAACTGTCAGCTACTTTTGCCAAACATACCCGTATTCAACCCCAAATAATGTAACCGGATATATAATCCTAATTTATCAACAATCTCAAAAAGGACTAAAAAAAGGAATACAATGGGCCAAACATCAATTTCTGTAAATCGTTATATATAGTAACATAGCTTTTAACAATTTATTATCCAGAAATATAACTTTCCAAAGTACAATTATTTGCCAAGGTATTACATATTTAATCATTTTCGATTACGTACATCACTAATATTATTTTATCTACGATGAATGAATTGTGGTCCATTTTATGAAGAACCGGTATATTAGAAACATAATTTGAATTTGAATAAAATCAATAACTTAATAATGACAATTATATCACTGTAAATGTAAATGCTAAGAAACAACATGTCCATTTCTTTGAAGTACTTAAACATTATATGAACTCGAATTCGTACAATTATCATCCTTCATATCGCAGTCATAGTGATTTGCTAAGAAATCTTAAGTTGATTTTCCAAATGTTAGCTTACAACACAAATTAATATTAATTATCATATCATATACAATTAGTTGTGGTCCAACTTTTGAAGATAACAATTTTTTATAATGACGATAAATGATCCTATAATTCTCCTAAGTTATACATACGTTTGGGATGGAAATCAAAACTTTCGAAATTCTATAATAATCCATCCCGATAAATATGTAGTGTGATACTCAAAGTCTCAAATTTCAAGTGATATCTATCAAAGTTAAAGGCCTTGTCAATAAGTCACCAACCCTATTGACATAATATATTAAACGGAAAAAAAAATGATAAATTCGACCAATTTGGTTTTCATTAATATATGCTTAAAAAGGCGATCAAGACATGATGTTGGGGTTTATACTTTAGAGTATGCCTATTATAAATATCAATATGTAATGTGTGTTTTGGTTCATAACTATCGAACCATCATTGGAAAACATGAATGTTCTCATTTCCAACTGGTCTAACGTTCAATCTTTGCAGGAAAGCTATATTTTCCCACCTGAAAGGAGGCCAGGAACATGCATAATTCCACCATCGAAAGACATTCCGATCATAGATCTTGAAAGAATCGATGGCCCCAAACGAGCTCTCATAGCTCAACAAATTGTAAAAGCATGCCAAGATTTTGGACTTTTTCAAGTGAGTAATATATAGTACAGGTTGCGAGTCACAAATGTCGTTTATTCAAATATAAAACTTTCGATGTTTGGAACGGATTTGTTCTTTCATGTTCCCAATCATAAGTCGGCCGGCTTTGCGAAGGTTGGAAGTGTCGATCGCCAAAGTCTTCAAATCTTCGTTAAATTGGGGTTGTTGTAGTATGGATACATTTTTTTTATAAAAGATTGTGATAATTTTATAAAAATATAGAGCGAAAGTAGAGAGAATTTTGAAAGTAGGAAAGAAAGAATGAGGTAGAAGAAGAAGGAGGTTAAAAAAAAAAATAAAAAATAATTTTGGTTCAAATTTAGACAAAATGAGTCGTGGCCAATGTTCAAATTTGGACAAATTGCCTTGAGACTAGCATTTTGCACCCATTTTTTTTTTTTCTGTCGGGGTCACCAACTTTTGAAGCGAGAACGCCGCTTGGAGTGGTGTGATTGGCGCCGCTTGAGCGTTTTCAGGCGTTCTTGAGCATTTTTTGGCCGAGTAACGCCTTGCTCCTACTAGTCTTACATTCAAGGATTTTTTTTGACGTTCACTTATGTGTTTTTTTTAATCCAATTTTAATACCTTTGTTGATTTCATTTAATATTTACGAGCATGGTACCCGCGTAATTCGACGGTGGTGGTGGGGAGGGAGGTCTAGTGGTGTCGGTGATGGTACTATTGGTGGTGGTCGTGGTGTCAAGTGGTGTAGGTTAATGTAATTGTGATAATTTTTAAAAGATAAGAGCTTAAAATGTTAATTATTATAATAAATGTTTAAAGTGATTCATTAAACGCAAATTTGGTATTTTATAAAAACTCTTTCCATAGTGGGTGTTTATTAAAGGTATTTTAGTAATTCTGCTTGTAACTATTGTGTGACAATTTCTAAAGAAGGGGGGGTGTGATAATTTTTATAAAGGAGTATAAATATTTATACTATTTGAGACTGTTTAGTAACTTATTATACTGTACAATTATCTATAATATCTAATAAAAAAACAACAACTTATTTTTAAAAGTGTTGGAAAGTTGTGCAATATTTTCATTTACACTACTCTTTAATATTAATGGTTAGATTAAACTATCATTCATTTTTATTTTAAAATATCTCAATTAATCATTTATATCATTACATTAATTATTTACACCACTTGATGCTGTTTTAACCACCAACAATCGCCCCACTACTACATCATCACTGCCACAGCCATCGTCATATTGTCTGTGTAACATGTTAGTTTTATTAATTAATATATATACTTTTTCTTTAAATAAAAAAAAAAGTTGACCACCACAACAATGCATACCGTGGTCATAGGAAACTAGAAAAGGAAGAAAAGGGTTGCGGTTAAAGACTCACACTTTGACTTTTCGGAGTTTTCTTTCTCTTCGTACAACTATGATCCCACCAATTTTACACTTTTAACCCCACAAACAACCAAAATAAAGGGCATTTTAGTAACTTTACCGAAACAAAATCCAGCCCGCCCAATTGCTTAACGAAAACAATTTGAATTTCAAGAATCTCACTCTCCTAATCCTTGTTGCACATGCTTACTAACTAATTACTACAAACCAATTCAAAATTAATCGCCTAATTTCGGAACGTTAACCAAAAACCAAAACTACGAGTATTATATAATACCGCCCAAAATTTCATTCAAAACTCACCATTTTTCACATCTCCCAAACGCTCTCTCTTTTTCTACTTCTTCAATTCACCCCCAAATTAAAAACACTCTCCACCTTTGTTGTCGATTACCCCCAAATTTTCAATCCAAATTCATCAGGTAAACAACAACTACTTATTCAGTTTTAAATTTAATTTAGGTTTTTCGTGGGTCACATTTTAAACCTAATTTTATCATCTGGGTATTCATAAAAATCAATCATTTTTGTAATTGTAATCTGGGTTTTTCATATCTTGTAGTTTTATTCAGTTTATAATAATTTATTTTTTGTAAATTTAATTTGGGTTTCTTGTGGTCACATTTTAAACCTAATTTTATCATATGGGTATTTATAACAATTAATCTTTTTTGTAATTGTAATCTGGGTTTTTCAAATCTTGTAGTTTTATTTAGTTTATAGTTTTTTTTTTTGTAAAATTTAATTTGGGTTTTTTGTGGGTCACATTTTAAACCTAATATTATCATCTGGGTATTCATAAAAATCAACCTTTTTTGTGATTGTAATCTGGGTTTTTCAGATCTTGTAGTAGGTATTCAGTATAATATCATAATTATATTTATTTTATCATCCTTGTATTTCTGAAATTTATCATCTGTACATAAAAATGTAATCATTTTACAGTTGATTAATCATGCCGGAAGCACGTGATCGACTTGTTAGGCCAAACGATGTTGCCGAAATATATCGTCTTCGTTTAACATCTGTCGGTAGAACACGAATTAGGCCAGATGAAATTGGTGATGAAAATCAGACACCGTTCAGATGGGGTATGACATCGTTGACCGGAGGTGGCTTAGGTCAACGCACTGGTGGTGTGGCACATTTAACTAGAGGAAGGGGTTTGTTTGAAAGTCATGGTGGCCAGAGACAGAACACACCACCATCGCGCAACGTTTCACGGCGTGGAAGAGGTGCAAATTCATGGGCAAATGGTGTATTACCTTCTTGGTATCCACGTAGGCCACTTGCCGATATCACTCATATTGATAGGGTATCGTTTCTTTCTTTCTTTTCTGTTTATGTATTGTTTAAGTACTACCATACATATTTTTGGATTGTCTCTATAGAATTCTGTTTTATGTATATGCTAAAAGGGGTTGTATGCATATATGGAATATTTGGGTGTGGCGAAATGGGATTCATAGATAATGTAATTACAAGTCATTGTGATTGTACTATTGTAACATGTTAATATAAAAAAAAATTCTGTTTAGATCAATGGGTTGATAGTTTTTGTTAATAGTACAAATAATCTTATTGATGATAAGTGGGCATTGTCAAATCTTTTTGTTAATGTGTTGATAGTTTAGTTTGATTGTGATCTTGTAAAAGTGGGGTGATGGATAATCTAGTTAACTATTATGTTCACAATTGTGCCTTTTAAGTGTTCTGAAGTTCTGATCATGTGTAAATATATTTATCGCTTATGTAATAGATGTTTAGGTCATAAGTGTGCATCATTGAATATACAGTTTGCGAAAATGTGTTTTTTCATTTCTTTACTGGTATATGCTATTTGTAATATTAGCTACTTGATGCTTTGAAATGTTTTGTATTTGATCTCTATGATTTTGAAATGTTGATTTAGGCAATTCAGAGAAGAAGGGAGCGATTGGGAAATGTTAATGGTCAAGTTTTGGAGACCCCGGCCCCAACAAGGATCTATCAACAACAGCCTGCTGATCAAGATCCTTCTCCATCAGGTGCTCACCTCGAGCAAGAGCTTTCTTTAGTGACTCCGAAGCCAAACATAGCATCTAAAACAAATAAGTCATCGAATTTGGGAAAGGTGCCAATGATATTTGCTGATTTTGTTAATCAAAGTGGAGGAGAATCAGAGTTTTTGACACCTGCGAAGAGGCTGCTGAACTCGATTGACATTGTTGAGAAAGTGGTGATGGAGGAATTGGCTAGATCAAAGAGAACCCCAGCTGCCAAAAAGGCTGAAAGAGAGAAAAAGGTCAGAATTCTGATGTCAATGCGGTAACCTGAAATGAAATTGGTAAGCTGATCAACTCTTTCTTAGAATTGATGTACAGTTGAAGGCTCTCAACTCTTGTTGAGCACAGGATTGATGAACGGGCAAGGTTGGTTTGGTTGATGGATCATCAACTGATGATTGGGTTTCCAGTGTTAATAGTACTTGTTTAGCTTTTCTTCTTGAAACGTTAGTCTATATTTAGTGTAGAATGATATGATCCCAGCTGTTAGAAGATATATCTTGTATCCATAGTTGATTTTGTAATACATTAGTTGAAACTGTAAACCTGAGTAATAGCATTCCGGGGACAAGTAGCTAATCGTATTTTCTTGTACCCATGAGTCATTTGCTTAAATATAGTATTTGTTGTTGAGATTGGATATAAGTAATAATGCATTTGTTATTGCTGTTTATTCTCAGAAGATAAAAGCATTAATAGGCTTATTGATGTTGTTGATCGCACTATGTTCTGGCTGTGCCTAGTTTATCAATTAGACTTATCTTACTAGTACTTGCTTTGTTAAGTTTGCTTAGACATGCTGTCTGACGGGTGATCCTTTTGTTAATTTATGAAATTAGCAGTTTTCTTGCACTAAAGATACAAGTAGATGCCAAACTAGCATTTTAGGTACAGTTGCTTCCATGTAGTATGTAGTGGGATTAGTCGTTACTTGCTGAAAAGTTAATAAGTGTTCTATTGGTTATGATACAAGGTGACGAAAGACCTGATAGATTTAATACGTATAAATGGCTGTATATGTCAATAGTTTGACTTCGTGTGATTTAATGCAGGTATACTAGTAATTTGTCTCCTGTTAATGTAGTTAGTATTGTTTTTGCATTATGCAAGCTATATGTAATATGGAAAGACGTGAAAGCTAATTAGGCCAGTCTTGTGGCTTACAATCGATTCTGTAGTAATGTAGTGGGATAGCTGTTACTTGCAGAAAAGTTAATAAGCGTTGTGTTGGTAATGCTAGAATGTATTGAAAAACCTGATAGGTTTAATACGTGTAAATACCTGTGTATATCAACAGTTTGGCTTGTGTGATTTAATGCCGGTATACTAGTAATTTGTCCCCTGTTAATGTAGTTAGTATTGTGTTTGCATTATGCAAGGTTATATGTGATATGAAGAACATGAAAGCTAAATAGGCCAGTCTTCAGGTTACGTACAAATGATTCGTAAACCATTGATTTGAATCTGATGGATTAAAATGATCTGTTTATTATTTATCTTAGTAAATCATGAAAAGTGTTAATTAAGAGCTTAATTTGACAGGCCACACTGTCACTTTTCTTTTCCGTAACACTTAATGTCCCTTTTTAAGAATACAAAAATGTGAAGTAGTTTTATACTTTTATTAGTAATGTACTCAGTTATCTGATTTGTTTAGATATTTGTTTTTCGAATGAACTTGGGCTTATTTATGATTTTTGAGGAATTTGGTAACAGTTTTATCTACAACTTTCAGATAAAGTTGTTGCTTATGCTTAACTGCCAATGCTTATAGACTTTGTAAGCATAAGTTGGCTTACCATAATACTACTCATGGAAAAAAACCATCTTCTTTGGCAAAGCATACCTTATGCATACAAGAAAACTGCAGATATATAAATTGGTTATTATAATAAAGGGGAAGGGAATATGAGGCTGTTAGGCACCCAAGTTAGGTGAAAAACCCCTTACATACCTTTTTTTAAAAGGTAAAAATCATGGGGGGCCATGTATTTATTTAAAATATTAAAATATTAGTATGTGAGGGGTTTTTCACCCAAGTTGGGTGCATAACAGCCTCATACTCACTTTTCTCTTATAATAAAGGTGGCTGAGCAGAATGCCATTCAGGTTGAAAATTCGCCTTCTGCCATGGCTATCAGTGTCCTGTTGCCTACTTTTTTTGTGGTTTCCATTGAACATACAGGGAAACATTTCTGAGAGTCAACAAACAAATGTATGAAAGATATAGACTGCAGTGCTTATGTAAGCTATTGAATCCAGATAAAGTGTATGCATTTCGATTGAATACATTATTGTAGGCCTCTTTTGACCCGAACATAGTTTCATAGAACCCATTTGATAAATTTTAAGAATCCGACCGAGAGCCACCCTTTTGTCAAAGCTAGATTCATTACTTGTAAATCATACATAAAATAGGTGGTAAAATGAACAGATCTGGTCGAACCAGATTTGGGTCAAAAGACTCATAACAGGTTGTCCAATGAGAGCAATTTGAGTCAAAAAAAGCTACGTTAAGTATGTGTATGAGTTACTATTTATTAAAAAGTACTTGAGGGCCGATTGGGCTGTCAACAATTTAGTAGGTTTAGAGTTGGCAAAGTGGATGGGGTGGGTCAAGAGTAATGGATTGTTGAGAAAGTATTAAATGGGCTTGGGTGAAAAATATGACACATGTCTGGTCCAAACATACTATCTTTTCCAGAAAACTGTATCAACTTATAATTTACTATCCAAAAAGATTACTTGAAGCCTCCGATTATTTTCTGGATGATTAGTTGGATACATGAGTCTTGGTTGCAGACTTAAAACAACACATTATTGCCTATACGGGCTATAGATACACTAATGCCTGTTAGTGATACACTCAGTTCTCCATAAATGCATATATTTCGAAAGCTTTCCATAAATTTAGAGTAATCCAATCATGACCTCAATCTGAGTCACATCTTGATTTTCGTAAAGCCTTTGTTTCCATCAACAATTATATGCTGCAATGAGATGGTCTGACAGGAAACTTATGTAACAAAATACTCGGCTAATTTCTTAGCTTACAATATAGCCAACATTCTCATCTAAAGGTCGGGAAGCAGAACTTAACTGTGCATGCTACTCTAGATAACACTTACAGAAATGCCCAAAACTCAATGCATAATCATGAACATTGTATGATAAGGCATCAATATCTTAACCACTGTACCTCTAGTTCGTTTACGGCCCTATGCATCATTAGATCCTCACTGATCATTCGCAAACGATCATGAAAAAATATAAATTATGTAAAACTAAGGTTAAAGAGGTATGAAATGGTCTTTTAACCTATATAACTTTCGCTCTCTGCTGTATGTCTCTACCACTAACTCTAAGTTTTCATCGTGTGGTAATTTTTAATTTTTTTTTATTGTAGAAGAGGTCTGCCCCATTAATAATGTTAAGTTCTTAACATTAAATCCGTCTTTAATATTCATGGTTAACCTACCTCGTAATCACACTTCGACCAAACCAGACATCATCTAAACTGAGCCTTAAAAAAAGTCACAACGTATCTACCAAAAGCTGCCAGCCATAACCTAAATATCAAATGTATTTGTTTAAAAATCCAATGGTAAACACTTAAAAAATTCTAAAGTGAGTTAATCTCTACAAATAAAAATTGCCCTAAAAACTCAGGTTATAATCAATTTTGAGGTTGCTATCGACGAGTTTAGTTGCAAAAAGTTATCTCCAATTTTCTGCCTTTGTTTTCTAAATAAAGGATATTGGAAACTTCAGAAACGCCAAACGCGCTCATTTTCGTGTTTAAAACAAAGAGTTCATTACTACGGAGTACGTAGAATTTTATACTTCATGTCTGTGTCATCATTTTTTAAAACGATATGAAGTCTTCGGCTAAAAGCATTCTAAATTTACAAGCCTTTCCTTCTCTTAAAATTTTTAATAAACATAACAAAAATTCTAGAGGTGTGGAATTAGCTTTTCCTTTCAAAAAGGAATCCTAGATTATAATTTCCCTTTTTAATTAGGCATTTGGGTTTCTGTTATAAAGCGGGAGTTCGGAACTTGTCAAGTGTAACTTTTGCTCCTATTAATCCTTAAGTTGTTGTGGGAGGAGTTTGCATGGAAAATTCCCTTGGCACCTTTTATGGTAGTAGGATCTGCTTTAGACAACCGATTGTCCGTAGTTAAGTTAAGTATTCACCAGTTTAGTTCATCCTAGTAGCGAAGGAAAGGGGCATTAATTCGCCGTAGTTAAGTATTCACCATTTGACACTAAAAATTGTATGTTTCCATTAGAAACTCACCTATACAAAAAGTTTTCTACATGCTATCCAAACGAATCCATTAAACCACCATGTATTCAACCCAAACATAAAACAATGTAACTGGATTATCAACAATCTCAAAAAGGACTAAAAAAGAGGAACACATTTGCAAGCCAACCACAATTTCTATAAATCACGCTAAGCATTATTTCATGGTAACGAAAATCAGCCAATTCGGTTGAGAAATCAGGTTCAGATCGGGATCGGTTGTTTCTAGAGACGAGTCGAACCGGAACATATTAAATATCTATAAACGGCTCATAATTGGGTCAACCTTGGTAAAACTCAGCCGATTGGGTCAAAACTTGGTCGATTCGGTCAAAAGTTGGCTTTATTCGGGTCGACTTTGGCCAACTTTTTTTTCTTTAGTAAACTTTTAAATTAGTTCTAAATTGGTTCAAGTTTATATTAATTGTTCAACTTTGAAGTATCATGTTAATGTTTCTAAACAATCATGTTTAAGTTTAAGATTGTTACTTTAATATATAAAAAATCCAATCAAATTTCTCACCGGTCCAATCCAATCCCGAGTTTTCAAAAAATCTCAACTCCCCCTCTCGCAGATTCAATCCTCAGTCATGAGATCCTTAACCTCATTATGTTAACATAACTATTAATAATTATTAACCCTAATTATTATCTAAAAATATATCTTTCCAAAGTACAATTATTTGCCAAAAATTGATATTACATTTTAATCATATTCGATCACGTACATCACTAATATTATTTTATCTACCATGAATGAATTGTGGTCCATTTTATAGAGGACCAGGATGTTAAAAACATTATTTGAATAAGATCAATAACTTGTTTATGACGATTATTATCGTAAATGTAAATGCTAAGAAACAATATGTCCATTTCTTTGAAGTACTTAAACATTATATGAACTCATATTCGTACAATTATCATCCTTCATATCGCAGTCATAGTGATCTGCTAAGAAATCTTAAGTTGATTTTCCAAATGCTAGATTACAACACAAATATTAATTATCATATCCTATACAATTAGTTGTGGTCCAACTTTTAGATGATCAAAAATTTCTATATCAAATAATCATATATTTACTCTTAAATTATACATATGACTATGATGGAATAAAAAACTTCTGAAAACTCCATAATAGTCCACCCCAACAAATGTGGAGTGAACTCAAACTCAGATAGATTCTCTCAAAGTTAAAGACTTTATCAATATGTCACCAACCTCATTGATATAATATATAATACGGAACAAATGATAAATATAACTAATTTGGTTTACTTAAATATTTAAAAAGGCGATCAAGCCATGATGTTGGGGTTTATAGGATACCTATTATAAATATGAATGTGGAATGTTTGTTTTGGTTCATTAAGAACCAATCATTCGAAATCATGAATGTTCTCATTTCCAACTGGTCGAGCGTTCAATCTTTGCCGGAAAGCTATATTTTTCCACCTGAAAGGAGGCCAGGAACGTACATAATTCCATCATCCAAAGACATTCCGCTCATCGATCTCGAAAACATCAATGGCCCTGAACGAGCTCTCATAGCTCAACAAATTGTAAAAGCATGCCAAAATTTTGGACTTTTTCAAGTGAGTAATAATATATAGTACAAGTTGCGAGTCACAAAATGTCGTTTATTCAAAAAAATATTAGATTTACATATACGATTTGCACAATTCAGGTGATCAATCATGGAGTATCTAGGGAGTTGATGGATCAAACAATGAAAGTTTTCAAAGAGTTTTTCGCATCCCCTGCAGAATTCAAAGCAATATTCTATTCCAATGACTTGAACTCGAGTTGCAGGCTTTATACAAGTACATTAAACTATGAAAATGAAAAGATTCATTATTGGAGAGATAACTTGACTCATCGCTGTCATCCCCTTGAAGACCATATCGATTGTTGGCCCGAAGACCCCCATTACAGGTTACTCATTATTTTTATTATTTTTTAACGACAAATCTACTAAACTCCTATAATACTACCCAAATAATCCTAACTAAAATCACTCATGAGTGATTGAACTCTAAACTTCTCATCCCCAAAAAGTAGGCGAACCCCATATTTGACAATTAATCTTTATCAGGATTGAGATAAGTATCCTGAAATGTAATAAACTTTGGACGAATGTCTATAGTAGTAAATAACTAAAGTTTTGTGTATTGTATGTAAACAACTTTAAAAAATATTTTATTGTATGTAAGAAAACATACGTGGCAACCATATAGAGATGCCACTTGTCTGATTTTAATTGGTTGAATACATTTTCTTACATACAATAAACATTATTTTCGAGATGTTTACATACAATACACACAACTTTAGTTATTTCCTACTATAGACATTCGTTCAAAGTTTGTTACATTACAAGATACTTATCTCGGCAGAATTTTGTGTTTTTCAACTAATATATATGTAAGATTAATTCATAGGAAAGTCGTCGGGGAGTACTCAATTGAAGTGAAAAAGTTTCTATTGACGATATTGGAGTTAATTTGCGATGGAATGGGACTTGAAAGAGGGTATTTCAAAGGAGAATTGATCAAAAACCAATTAATTTCTGTAAACCATCACATTCCTTGCCCTGACCCAAGTTTAACACTTGGAATGCAAGCACATTGTGACCCGAATCTTATTAGTATACTTCAACAAGGTAATGTGTGTGGACTTCAAGCTCTAAAAGATGGTCAATGGATCGGCGTTGAGCCTCTTCCAGACTCTTTCGTCGTTATTCCAGGACTCCAATTGCGGGTAACTTTTCAAATTAAATTTAATTTCTAACTTTAATTGGTTTCTTTTTTTTTTTTTTTTAAACCAAAAGTAACAAGGGTGATAATCATGAGTAGGTTATAAGCAACGGGAAGCTAAAAAGTGTGGTGCACCGCGTTGTGACTGATTCAAAGAAGTCCCGGACCACCATTGGGACATTTCTAATTCCTTCAAATGACATATTGATACGACCTGCGGATGCTTTGCTTGGTTCTCCTGATAAACCGATGTACCATGGTTACACATACAAAGAATTTTTTAGTACGTTCATCGGTAACAATTGCGAGGCGGAAAGGGCACTAGAATGCTTCAAGCTATGAGTACAAAGTTTGTTGGATACGGTATGTTCTCTAGTGTGTAATGGCACGTGTCTTTTAAGTTCTAAAAGAACAAATTAATGCCACGTATTGAATGTTATGAAAGGGTGAAGCGTATACTACAATATACATGCATGTGTGTAACATGCATTTACATTTTGTAAATTATGACTGGTGTATTAATAAATCTTTTGCAATCTGTTTAATTTGGCCCATTGTTGTTTCCTCGTTTTTTATTTTAAGTTAAAAGCAAAATTAAATCTAAGCCAATCATCATTATACTATTGTGGTTTACGCAGTTTTTATACATCCTTTAAACTGTAAAAAAAATTAGGACATAAAAAGACTCAAAACAATAACCACGAATCATTAGCCAACGGCCATCACAGTCGGACCATGAGTCCCATCATCATTTACTCGTGGTCATTACCACCGATCGACCAGTGAACACGACACTAGGCTGTCAATGGGTTCGGGTTGGCGGGTCGAAAACATTTAACCCTAACCCAACCTACTAAAAGTCGGACCATGATTCTCATCATTTACCCGTGGTCATTACCACTAATCGACTAGTGAACACGACACTAGGGCTGTCAATGGGTTCGGGTTGACGGGTCGAAAACCTTTGACCCTAACCCAACCTACTAAAAGTCGGACCATGATTCCCATCATTTACTCGTGGTCATTACCAATGATCGATCGACCCGTGAACACGACACTAGGGCTGTCAATGGGTTCGGGTTGACGGGTCGAAAATCTCTAACTCTAACCCAACCTATTAAAATTTTTAGGTCAGAATACTTAAGCCTAACCATAACCTGTCAACCCGAACACATCCCGCTAACATGAAATAAAATCAGGTTGACGGGTCGAGTCTCGGGTTGGCAGGTCAAATGGGTTGGTGGATTGGCGGTTCAACAAGTTGATTTCAGGTCATATTGGTTGTTGAGTAGATTTCATGTCAAATGGGTCATTGGTTGACAAGTTGTCGGGTCAAATGAGTTAATGGTTGACCTATTAAAAAAAAATATATAATAAGTTAATAATATATATATTCATGTTGACGGGTTGACATGTTAATCCAAATGGTCAACATGAACCCAACTGAAAAAATCAAGTTAGTGAATTAATGTGTTTTTGTGTTGGCGGGTCGACATTTCACAAGCTTAACCTGATTTTTTTCTAGTTGTAGTTGGGTCGAGATTAACACCTCTGCAGACACCAATAAGTAGGGCTGTCAATGGGTTCTGGTTCGCGGGTTGACGGGTCAAAAATCTTTGGCCCTAAAACTCACTAAAACTTTCAGGCCAAAAATTTCAACCCTGGCCCATGACCTGTCAACCCGAACCCAACCCATATGGGTTGACGGATTTACGGGTCAAATGGATTGGTGGGTTGACAGATTAAAACTTTTTATATAAATCTAAATTATTTTCAGGTTGACGGGTCGACCTGTAAACCCAAATGGTTAACCCGAACTCAAACATAAAATATCAGGTTACTGGATTAACGGTTGACGGGTCAAAATTTCATAACCTAATCTGATTTTTTTCGGATTGAATTTTAAGTTGGGTCGAAATTTACAGCTCTAGCAATGATAACCAAAAAGGGTTGTAGTTAAAAGACTGAAGTCACGCTTTGACTTTTATGAGCTTTTGTTTTCTTTTTCTTCAAACAAACTTGATTATGACGCACCAATTTGACGTATTCGCGTCACGACACAAATAGCCACACAAATGACAAATCTTCACATGAATGGCATTTTAGTAACTTTAGCGAAACAAAATCCAGCCCGCCCAATTGCTTAACGAAAACAATTTGAATTTCAAGAATCTCACTCCCTAATCCTTGTTGCACATGCTTACTAACTAATTACTACAAACTAATTCAAAATTAATCGCCTAATTTCGGAACGTTAATCAAAAACCAAAACTACGAGTATCATATAATACCGCCCAAAATTTCATTCAAAACTCACCATTTTTCACATCTCCCAAACGCTCTCTTTTTCTACTTCTTCAATTCACCCCCAAATTATAAACACTCTCCGCCTTTGTTGTCGATTACCCCCAAATTTTCAATCCAAATTCATCAGGTAAACAACTTTTATTTCATCTTTATCACTCTTTTTATTATATAACATTAATTATTATTATTATTATTATTTTTTTTTTTTGTAATTTTTATCTGGGTTTTTTGTGGGTAACATTTTAAATCTAATTTTATTAACTGGGTAACCTTTTTTATAATTGTAATCTGGGTTTTTCATATCTTGTAGCTTTCTTCATGGTATAATTATAAGTTTTTTTTGTATATTTAATTTGGGTTTTTTGTGGGTCACATTTTAAACCTAATTTTACCATCTGGGTATTCATAAAAATCAACCTCTTTTGTAATTGGAATCTGGGTTTTTCATATCTTGTAGTTTTATTCAGTTTATAATACTTTATTTATATTCATGTTCTTGATAATTTCAACTGGGTTATTTTACAGTTGAGTAAACATGCCGGAAGCACGTGATCGACTTGTTAGGCCAAACGATGTTGCTGAAACGTATCGTGCTCGTTTAACATCTGTTGGTAGAACACGAATTAGGCCAGATGAAATTGGTGATGAAAATCGGGCACCGTTCAGATGGGGTTCGACATCGTTGACTGGAGGTGGCTTAGGTCAACACAATGGAGGTGTGGCACATTTAACTAGAGGAAGGGGTATATTTGGAAGTCCAGTGGTGAATAGGCATAACGGTGGCCAGAGACAGAACACACCACCATCTCGTAACGTTTCACGGCGTGGAAGAGGTGCAAATTCATGGGCAAATGGTGTATTACCTTCTTGGTATCCACGTAGGCCACTTGCCGATATCACTCATATCGATAGGGTATCCTTTCTTTCTTTCTTTTCTGTTTACTTATTGTTTAATTATTACTTCTATACATATATTAGAATTCTGTTCTATGTATATGGTAAAACGGGTTTAGTTATTGATGCAATTAATATATTCTTGATTATTGTGGGTTTGTATCTATAGAATTCTGTTGTATGCATATATGGTATATGTGAATGTGGTTGTATTGATATTGATTTTGTAAGTGTAGGTTATGCAAATTGATGTAATGTTTTTTAGTTGAGGATTGTATCTATAGGCAGTTATTATAAGATGAAATGGGTTTTTGATAATTAGGCATTTACAATTCTGTTTTGAGTTTTGCAAAATAGCATATTTTGATGATGTAATAATGGTTCTCATAGACATGTAATTAAAAGTCAATGTATTGATTGTTTTTGTTAATAGGACAAATAACTTTTTTGATCATAACTCATAAGTGGGCATTGTCAAATCTAGAGTTTCTGGTTTGTATTTTCTTGATTTTGTTAAATTGGGGCTTGCTAGTTTGATTTTGTTGAGTATTTTGTTCACAATTGTGCCTTTAAGTGTTTTGAAGTTCCGATCATGTATAAATATATTTATCGCTTATGTGTTTTTTGATTTGTCTTTGACTTGGATTATGTGTTTTCTCGTTTCTTCATTGTTATATGGCTATATACTATTAATAATATTAGTTATTGGATGCTTTTGATTTATTAATAATATTAGTTATTGGATGCTTTTGAATGTTTTGTATTAATTTATTTGATTTTGAAATGTTAATATAGGCAATTCAGAAAAGAAGAGAGCGATTGGGAAATGGTAATGGTCAAGTTTTGGAGACCCCGGCCCCAACAAGGATCTATCGACAACAGCCTGCTGATCAAGATCCTTCTCCATCAGGCGCTCGCCTTGAGCAAGAGCTTTTTCTAGTAACTCCGAAGCCAAACATAGCATCTAAAACATTTAAGTCGTCGAATTTGGGAAAGGTTCCGATGATTTTTGCTGATTTTGCTAATCAAGGTGGAGGTGAATCAGAGTTTTTGACACCTGCGAAGAGGCTGCTGAACTCGATCGACATTGTTGAGAAAGTGGTGATGGAGGAATTGGCTAGATCGAAGAGAACCCCGGCTGCCAAAAAGGCTGAAAGAGAGAAAAAGGTCAGAATTCTGATGTCAATGCGGTGATCTGAAATGAATGTGGTAAGCTGATCAACTCTTTCTTAGAATTGATGTACAGTTGAAGGCTCTCAACTCTTGTTGATCACAGGATTGATGAACGAGCAAGGTTGGTTTGGTTGATGGATCATCAACTGATGATTGGGTTTCCAGTGTTATAGTACTTGTTTACCTTTTCTTCTTGAAACATTAGCCTATATTCAGTGTAGAATGATATGACCCAGCTGTTAGGAGATAAATCTTGTATCCATAGTTGATTTTGTTATACATTAGTTGAAACTGTAAACCCGAGTAATAGCATTTCTGGGACAAGTAGCTGATGGTTTTTTGTACCCATGACTCCATGAGTCATTCGCTTAAAATACTCATTTGTTGTTGAGATTGGATATAAGTAATAAAGCATTTATTATTGCTGTTTATTCTCAAAAACTAAAAGCATTTGTCTGACTGGTGATTCTTTTGTTAACTTATGAAATGAGCAGTTTTCTTGCACTAAAGATACAAGTAGATGCCTAACTAGCATTTTAGGCACAGTTGCTTCCATGTGTGTAGTGGGATTGGCTGTTCTGAAAGTTAATAAGTTTTCAGTTGGTTATGTTAGAATGTGATGAATGACCTGATGGATTTAATACGTATAAATGGCTGTCTATGTCAACAGTTCGGATTCGTGTAATTTAACGCAGGTATACTAGTAATTTGTCTCTTGTTATTGTAGTAAATATTGTTTTTGCATTACGCAAGCTTATATGTGATATGGAAAGACATGAAAGCTAGATAGGCGAGTCTTCAGGTGGCTTACAATCGATTCTGTAGTAATTTAGTGGGATAGCTGTTAGTCTGTTACTTGCAGAAAAGTTAATAAGTCTTGTGTTGGTGATGCTAGAATGTACCAACAAACCTGATAGATTTAATACATATAAATGGCTGTGTACGTCAATAGTTTTCGTGTGATTTAATACAGGTATACTAGTAATTTGTCCCCTGTTAATGTAGTTAGTATTGTTTTTGCATTATGCAAGGTTATGTGATATGAAAGGACAGGAAAACTACGCCAGTCTTCAGGTGACTTACAAACGATTCGTAAATCATCGATTTGTTTCTGATTTAGTAAAACGATCTGTTCATAAATTATCTTAGTAAATCATGAAAGTGTTAATTAAGAGCTTAATTTGACAGGTCACACTGTCACTTTTCTTTTCCTTAACACCTAATGTGTCTTTTTTAAGTATATAAACATGTGAAGAAGTTTGATTAGTAATGTCAGTTATCCGATTTGTTTAGATATTTGTCTTTTGAATTAACTTGGGCTTATTGATGATTTTGAGGGAATTTGGTAACAATTTTAGCTATAACTTTCAGATAAAGCGCCAATGCTTATAGACTTTGTAAGCATAAGTTGGATTACCATAATACTAGTCATGGAGAATAACCATCTAATTTGGCATAGCATATGTTATGCTAGCATACAGGAAAATTGCAGATATACAAATCGGTTATTAAGATAAAGGTGGCCGGGCAGAATACCATTCAGCTTGAAAATTCGTCTTCTGCAATGGCTATCAGTGTCCAGCTTTCCACTTTTGTTGTAGTTTCCAGTGAACATACAGGGAAACATTTCTGAGAGTCAACAAACAACTGTATGAAAGATATAATAAACTGCAGTGCTTATGTAAGCTATTGAAATCCACATAAAGTGTATCTGTGTATGCATGTGAATTGATACATTTTTGTTGGCCTCTTCTGTTCTGAACACAGTTCCATAGAACCTATTTTGATACTTATCTTAAATCACACAGAACATAGGTGGTAAAAGGACAGGTCCGGTTACTGATAGAACCTGATTTGGGTCAAAAGACTCATAACAGGTTGTCCAATATGAGAGCAGTTCGGGTCAAAAAAGGCTACGTTAAGTATATGTATCATGTATGACTAAAATTTTAATGAAAGAGTACTTGAGGGCTGTCAACCAATGTGTAGGTTTAGAGTTGGCAAAGTGGATGGGGTGGGTCAAGAGTAATGGATTGTTAGTTACAGGCTGTTTTAGAGAAAGTATCAAATGGGCTTGGGTGAAAAATAAGACACGTCTGGTCCAAACATACTATCTTTTCCATGTATCAACTAATAATGTACTATCCACAAAGATTACATGAAGCCTCATAATGATTTTCTGGGTGATTAGTTGGATACATGAGTTTTGGTTAGACTTAAAACGACACATTATTGCCTCTACGGCTAAACATACAGTAATGCCTGTTGGTGATACTCAGTTCTCCATAAATGCATATATTTCGACAGCTTTCCTGTATTTTAGAGTGATCTGATCGTGACCTTAATCGCATCTTAATCTTCATAAAGCCGTCGTTTCCATCAACAATTAGTATGTACAGCAATACTGCATTGAGATTGTCTGAAGGGAAACGAATGTAACAACATACTCGGCGTTTTATCTTACTATTAAGCCCAACATTCTCATCTAAATGTGGGGAAACAGAACTTAACCGTACATGCTATTCTAGATAACACCTTACAGAAATGCCCAAAACTCAATGCATAATCATAAACAATGTGCAATTAAGACATCAATATCATAAACCACGTCTAGTGCGTATTAAGCTCGCCACAAGCAAAAAATTATTGAACGTTTTAGGAACGACATTTTAAATCGACACTCTTTAGGGTCGAAAGAGGTTAACCTTTATATAATATACTAGTTGTGATTTATAAAAAGTTTGAAGTTAAAGTTTACCTATAATTACCATTGATGTACTAAATCGACTGTTAAGTGTATGTCTCTTCTTTCAGGCTAGTTTTTAAATGAAATAATAAGGGAGTGTTTGGTACAATGGAATGGAAAGGGTGGAAAGAGAATGAGAAAGACTTCTCATGTTTGGTTGTAATGGAGAATGAGAAAGAGAATCGAGAAGTGGGAATCGATTACATTCCCTCAATTCTCTATAAAATGTAGAGAATGGATGGGAATGATTTTGTTTTTTTTTTTTGGTTTTAGTGATGTTATATGTATTAAATTTGGTTATTATTTAAAATTTTGTATTTTTTATATATTCATTCTCTACTTGTACCAAACGCCGAAATCCATTCTCTTTCTAAATACTCATTCTCTTTCCCACTAAAGTTAGTGGATATATTTCATGGGCCATAACCAAATGTTATGTATTCTTTACTTTGAGTTTGTAGTTTTTCATTTGAAATACTTGGTTATGTTTGGGTGGAGAACTGAACTTTGAAAAATGAAAATCAAGATATCTCCAAAGCTAAGGATGTCCTTAGGCATGCCACATCATATCCTTATACATCATTATAAATCCTTCAAATCTTATAATTTTATCTCTAACCATACAAACATCCTTAAATATCCTAACATATCTCTTTACCACCAACTAAAAACAAAAATATATTAAGTAAGGACAAATAAGGGCATGCCCTTAGGTAAGGGCATCCTTCAAAAAATCCTTAGTTTTGGACAAACTTCAACCCTAAAGGATATCCAAGGGCGCCTAAGGGCACCCCATTGGAGATAGTCTCAATTCATTTCTCTTGTTAGATTAACCATGAGAAAAGAGGACATAAGAGATACTGATTTCCTTTGGAAATATCAAATATGTCCAAGTATTATGTGATTTTTCCACAATTTCATAGGGAAAAGTTAAAGGACACAGGAATATAATATACTCGTATTATTTTCTTATTTACCAGTTTAGAAAATTTTTACCAATTAAGAATTGACAAAGTCAAATACATATTTAAGTCATTTGTCCCAACTATCAAAGCCTTTTCAGAGTTCGACTAATATGTTATAGAGTTTCCAAAAAAAGAGAAATGTAAATATTTGAAGTTACCCACCTCAGCCGTTCGTCCGAAGAAATAGAATACTTGAGAAATGGAGGAAATGATACTGTATGATATCACTTTATGTGATGAAAGAAATTAAAATCGAAGGTAATGGTTCAGTTTTGTGAAGATAAATTGATACACAAATCCTCACATAAATTAAGATAGATCAGATGTAAAAATAGTTTAGCCGTCAAGAAAAAACCGATACACAAATTTTCACACAAAAGGTTCTTTTACTCAAGTAGACGGAAAATTTTTTATTTCAATAAAAACTAGTACTTCAAAGTTTAATACTGTACGACTTCTTCTAAATGAACATAAAAATACATATCGAATGTACATCAATATATTTTATTTTATTTTTTAAGAGTGAAACTTGAGACATGCCTTCCATCGTTAAGAATGAAGGCCTATTCAGATTAAGGTAGTCGGTTATTACCAGCCGATCCCATTTCATCCAACATTAAAAACCTGATCTAAAGAAAAATGAAATGTGTACTACTTTAGTGTTTATTGGGGATCGAACCTCCGTTATAAGTGACTCACAATTTTGAAGTTTGAACCATGTGTAATTGTCATCAATATATATGTTTACGTATTCCAGTTTAGGTTTTAGGTAAAATAAAACAAGTATTAAAGTAAAACAAATAAAATTTTAAGTGAAAATCACATCATGAAAATTATCATGCAACAATTGCTTCGTGAATCTTCGTGCATCAATTTGACCATGATCTAAGGGTCAAGATTTTTTCTTTTTTATTTACTTTAACATTTGTTTTATAATACCCAGTCCCTTCAAGTTAAACATGTGCGACCAATCACTACTAATTTCAATACGCTCACATGGTTATATAAATCATATACCTAAGCAAGATTACGTACATAGAAACAAACGTTTAAATAATGTCTAAATTGCGTGCGATCACATGCTTATATCATATCAAACATTACATCACATGCATTGTTTATCTGAAGTCCCATAAATTTCTTAATCAAATCCTCAAATGAGAAAATTTTGTAAAGATGAATTTTTCGAGTTTTAATGGTGTTTCTAGTGTTTTTGGGAAACCTTTTTGTAAAAGTAGGAACTCTGACGTTTGAAAGTCTTGACTTTACCACATAAGCCAAGGGAGGCGTTTATAACATAGATTTCTGCAAAAAGTAGCAAGAGTGGCGTTTAAAATGTCGGACTTGTCACAAAGGTGAAAGCTTCCAAACGCATCCCTTTGCCTTCATTGGCATTTTATGATAAGCCAAATGTTCTAAACGTCACTCTTGGTACTTTTAGCACAAGTCCAACGTTCTAAACGTCTCCTTTGCCTTACGTGACAAATTCCTGCCTTTCAAACTCTAGAGTTTGTACTTTTACCAAAAGATTTCCTAAAAACATTAAAAACACCATTGAGACCAAAAAAAGGTCTCATCCGTACAAAAAAAAACTCCTCAAATAATACATTATCATGTTAAGTAATTAATTAGTTACTTCCTTGCATTGTAAGAATCTTTGCCAAGAAGATCTTCCAAAAGTTGTTCATCAAAATACTCCAATTCGATCACCGGCTCCACTCTTTCGTTGTTGTCCCTCGAAGTCACTCTTGATGTCGAGTTTTGTGGCAATAATGGCGGTACTAAAGAAGAACTACTTGAGCTCGATGGGAGCTCCGCGGCCGTAGAAGAGGGATCAACATTATTTCGGTAATGTCCATCATTAGGAAAATTAAGAATGGCTTGATGACCTCTTAATGCATAGGCAGCTCTATCATAAGCCCTGGCTGCTTCCTCCGCGGTATCAAACGTTCCTAGCCATGAACGTGCCCCGTTTCTAGTCGGGTCACGTATCTCGGCTGCGTAACGTCCCCACGGCCTCCTTCGGATACCTCGGTATTTATTTTCTCTTCTTCCTCTTTGGTCATTACCACTTCCGGAACCTATATTATCTTGTTTTGCATCCATATGGACTATTTACGCACTAGATTATTCGTTGTTAATAATTAAGTGATAGTGTTATAAATATTATTGGTGAATATATATATATATATATATGTTGGTGTATATATAGCTAAGGAATATTTAATTTTGATAGTCACGGGTCGTATGTGGTGGGTTGAATTTATTTTGATTCAAACGTTTGAAAATCAACGACAGCCGCCATTTGGCACGAAGGTTCGTGAATAACCTGACAGGAGCAAAAATTATATGCAAGTTGATTCAGGTTCGTGCACTTGCACGTGGGGATACATTAGAATGATCTAACAAATATTATTTGACTTTATTCTTGAGTAATTAACAAAAAAAAAAAAAAAATTGACTAATGAAAGATAATCTCTAGCTCTATCTCTATACTAAATAAAATACAATTGTCTTTCAAAAGTATTTTAAGAAAAGATGTGATGTGACAAGTCTACATTTAAAAAAAAATCTTTATTTTAATTATGATGTCATAATCAATTTATAATATTTTTAATTAAAAATAACTCATTAAATGTTTATTTAAAGTTCATAATCTTTTATTACAAACCTTTTATGTTTCGTTAATGCAATATGTACTTTAATTTATAATTATTATGTTATTCAATTCACCATATTCATATCGATTTATAATATATTAATAACAAAAATTTCATGCATATTTTATATATAGTTCTATATTTTAATTAAAACACCTGGTTGAACTCGGATAAATTCGCTAGTATAATACAGTATATAAATTCGGGGAACAACATTAGATGTTTGGGTAGGAAAGAAAGGAATGTTTTACTTATTACCAATGATTCCTATGTAATATCTGTTTTGTCCTCTCTAGAGATGACTTGTGCGTGTTCTATTAAAAATTCAAAGGCGGTCGGTATTTAGTTGGGAAATTAATAAGTTTTGTTTTCCATTTTTGTTTTTTAAAAAAATATAGAAAACAAAAAACGTGTTTAAATCATAGTTTTTAAAAATGTTTTTTTACAAAAATGAAAAACATTGTTTTCTACTTTTCAATTTTCATTTTTTAAATTTGAAATCCTCAAATTGTTTTATATTTTTTAGTTTTGAACGCGTTTTTCAAAATTTTCATTTGTCTTATAGAGATGAAAAACTCTTTTCATTTTCTAAAAAACTATAAATAAAAAACTAAAAAATATTTTCCACAACTAAACACACCTTTAGCTATTGGTAATTTTTAAGAAAAATATTAATCTTTCTGATATATCCTCCAAAAAATCCTCTTAAAATTATGATCATGACACATAGCACAATCAAATGATGAATTTTGAAATAATTAGTGGATTACACTTGTCATGAAATGGATGCATTAGGAAGATTATTACGATGATGAGTTAGGAGAATCTATCATTACCCAATTTTTAATTATTAACTTGTTGAAAAATTAACCACTAAACCCAACACTAATTATTCAGAAATAAGAAACTTTGAATGTAAAATTCAAGGGGAGTCTATGTAAAATTCAAGGAGAGTTATGTATGTTTATCAAATTCAAAGGTTTAATCTGTAACTTTTTTTAATGTGGCAGTACCTAAGCTTAGTAAAGTCTGCAGTGCGGATCATTTTCCTTATGTTTTATTAGATTATTTACTTATTTTGTGAACAAAACGTAGTTGATTTGGTCTAAAATTGTAAGACGGTCGGGGAAAAAAAACGTTCGCTTAATTTAAAAGGAAACATTAATAAGTACATAAGAATTCTAGATAGAACAACAATCTATATCTATATCTATCTATATCTATATTATATATATATATATATATATATATAATTTTCTTATTTTGAGAACTATTTTTTTTTTAAGAACCATGAAAATCACTTTTTGTTTTCGTTCACATGTGAAATGATACACAAAAGTATGTTGTAGAAGAAACTTTTTTTCAAAACCTTATATATAGCCCTTTGTGAACTGACTTTGTTCACGTTTTTTGTTCACATGTTACAAACGACTATATATAAGGTTTTGAAAAAAAATATTCTTCTGCAACATATATTTTTATAACGTTTCACATGTGAATGAACAAAAAAAACTTGTGATCCAATATGAAATTTAGGAGTTCTCATGGTTGTTACAAAAAAATGGATTCTCAAAATAAGGGTCTCATATGTCTCTATCTCTATTCCTTAACAAAGCAAATCCCCCCGTTAAATTTTTCTATCTTTGAAATACCTTATTTGCCCTTAGACTTTTTTTGTTTTTTTCTTTACATAACTACCCAAAACTTTTAAATCTTCTAAAAATTTCTACTATCGCAATTAAATCAACCTACATCACTTGAAACCACCACCAATAGTATCATCACCGACACCATTATATCGTCTTTCCACCACCGCTACCGCATTGCGCGGATACCATGCTTGTATATATATGTGTGTATATATATATATATATGAGCACTTATTTTGAGAACATTTTCTTATAAGAACCTTAAAAACTCTTAAAATATGTATCGAAAACATATATTTTTTTGTTCATTCATATGTGAAACGTTATAAAATCCAATTGGCTAAACATTTTAGTGTATAGTAAGAGATCGATTTAAATTCAACGCTATAAACTTTTCTTTTCACAAAGCATATGTCTAGAATTTTTTCAATCTGTCTAAAAAAAATAAAAGTAGAAGTCTCATTTGGCAGCTATTTAAAATGGCCATTTATCTAATTTCCATTTCTGTACGAGGGAAATATTAGTAGCAATTTTCGACCTTAATTTCTTTCATTTGACATAGCTACTTTTTCGTCTCCTTAAATACCAAATACTTATACAACTGATTATCACTTTAATTATACAAAATGCACACATAACATACAACATAATGTATAATTGTGTAACGCATATAAATTATGTATCTTAATATATATTATAAGACAATTGAACTAATGACTTATTAACCAATCAAATCATTCAATTTTATCAAACTGACATTCACTTATGTCATCATTTAATTTAAATATCAATTAAAAATTCTAATAATCATTATCCAAATATATTATTATATTAGTATTTATATTAATTTGTAGAAAAAGTCCAATTAAATTACACTTTTTTGTTTTTCATCAATAATTTACACTTTTTAGCCTGAATACTCAATTTATATTTAATTTTAGTCATCAACTTGAGAGAATTTTTTAAAATTTTCAATCATTTAACTAATCAAAAAAATTTCAACATATGAAATATTGTCTATAAAAAATTATTCCAAAACATAATGACATATAAATATCATAAAATATTATATATTGATACCTATTAATGTCGTACATCGGTATTTTAATACAATATTGATAATGTCATCCAATTTAATAATATATTTGATTAGATTTTTATAAGATATAAATAATAATATTTAGTTTAATATAGTTGAATTAATGACTTATAAATATCATAAACTATTATATATTACCTATTAATGTCGTACATCGATATCTTAATACAATATTGATAATGTCGTCCAATTCAATAATATATTTGATTATATTTTTATAGATTATAAATATTAATATCATTAATTTTGTGTTCTGTATTGGACACTGGTCTAAAATCTAGTGCTATTTATAAAATAAAAAAGATTGTATTATAATTACCTCCCATGAACGAGGTAGTTAACATTAATTAATATTATCAAATAAGCAATACGTAAAAACTAGGCCAAACATTTAACTGGTTTTATGTTTATTTTCTTGTTTGTTTATTTAATTATCTTTTTGCTAGCTTATTGTTAGTTTGAGTTGTTCATAATACTTCATTGTTGTCGACTTGTCGTTAAAAAAAAAATAGTTAAGCGGTTTCAAACTTTTTATAAATTTTTACCGGTTATAAAAACATTGTAAACAAGGACAAAAGTCGTATTACTGAAAAAGGAAAGTCAGTTATTTATATTGAATGATACAAACGTATGAGTTTTTATGAATTAAAGGTTGGATGAGTCAAGCCACTGGTCCCAAATAGTATCGTGGGGTTGGTCTTTATCAGCTAAATAATTATATCCTGTCTCTTAACCGACGGTCTCCGTCGACGGCCAATCTTTCACGGTTATCCTTTGGGAAAATGATTTATCCTCATAAATATTAGTCTAAAAATCTTCCTAAAACTTTAAGAATGTAACAAGTGGATTCTATTTGATCTCTTTTTTTTTCCAAACATTCGGTCGGTATGTGACATCAGGGAAACATCACCGTATAATGGTGAAGCTTTGCACGTACCTTAGACAACGAGATGTTGACCCTAGCCCGTTACAAGTATTCGGAGGAAAAAACCCCAAGACTTATCATCCCTAAGGATCCAACTCAAAACTTTGGGTAAAACCTGAGATGCCTCTAACCAGTTGGACTAGTCATCATTGGCTGATCTATCTTTTAATCCCCCTTTAGTTTTCATATGTCACCATCCAATAAATTAAAAGAATTTTTGGGCTAATAAATTTATTAAGAGGATTGATCATTCTCCTTTCCTTTCTATAACAAGTGTTCGATTATATTTTGTGGCTCGATAAATATTGTATGCATATCATTATACATTTTTATTTTCTGTTAGATTTTTTCATTTATTGACTCAAAAATATAACAATTTAATCGGTAATTTTTTTTCCCCGTGAGACTGTGTTACTCGAAAATGGTAAGTCATTTCTTTTTAAAATGTAGCAGTCGAATTGGGTTTTTTTTTCTTCACATTTTCGTTTCTAGTTATTCGATCTCTATCTCTATATATAATAAGGCTAAGTGCGCCTGAATGCAGTTAACTAATCACCAAAAGTTATTGTGTACACGAACTCTAGGTCAGCTTTATTTTATTCAACAAACTTGTTCAAGAGTCCTATATTAAACAAAAGTTACTGGGTAAGAAGTTAGCTGGTCACCACTTTCAGTTTGACTCGTTGACTGCTTACGTGGCATGTATGGCTGACTTATTTCCTTGAATTTTGTACGTTTCCAAAACCCTAAAATTTGGGGATTTTACAATAAGGGCTATTTGTTTAAAAAGTCCTTCAACTTGTCCTAAATATCTTTTATAGGGTTCAAACAAAAAACTTCTCTATTATGAAGAACAAAACCGGGAAAACACCTATAAAAGGTATATACCGGGTAATGAATGATGTGGAACATGTCATCTCTTAGGTGGAATCTACTTAGCAGCCACGTGTACTATTAGACCCACTTAAACCCCTTTTTTTATTTATTTATTTATCTAAAAATATCCCACAAGCATCTTCTTCATGAATCCAAATCAAACATCATCAACTACTGATCAACTTCATTAACCCAAATATCACATCATCAACAACACCTGTTCATCATCTTTCTCAATTTTCACATACATTTTAACATATATAGTTAACCCTTGTTATATACATACATAAGATATAGAAGTATAAAACATACATATACATAGTTAAGCCCTATGAATCTACAACGCATGAATCTGCTTTCTTATCTTCTTCTCTCCATCCTGTCCCTTTCAACACCACCAGATACGGCCACTGAGTGAACCATCGACAACAAGTGAGCCACCATTGTCGGTCGGTGAACAGGGATAGAGGCGGAATAACAACAGTTGGAACCATTACCGCCACCATCAAGATGCGGCCACCCCATCGCCGCCAGCATCAAAATCCAGTCATCCCATCCCCACCACCATCAAGATCCGACGAAGTTACTGATTATATATATATCACCGTTACGGCATGTACAAACTTTAACACCAACGGCACAAAGAAGAAGCAGATGACTTTTGAGTGGTAATGTAGTCGGAGAAGATTCGGATAATGAATTTGAGGTTGTTGACCGGTCAATCGATAGTATGGTAAGGATATTAAAATTGATAAGTATCAACGGGGATGATGATGATGATTTAATGATACTGATAACTTAATTATATACAAGTAATTATGGAATTTATTGTTCTGTTTTAAGTTTTGTGTTGATTATTACTGAGCATTCAAAAGATCGACGTGATTTTGATGGTGTGTTTATATTGGATTGAATTCATTTTTGTAGTATGATTGTTTCATAACCTATATTTATTTTTATTTCACTTTTTCTTTTGATGAAAAAATGAGGTGAATAATACACATCATTATTTGACCAATAAAATAATTTAAAATTAAACTAAAAACAAAAAGTGACTGACTACTTGATGATAGACGTTTTAGCCGGTTTTGTTCCCCACAATATAGAACTTTTTTATTTGGACCCAGAAAAAATATTTGAGACAAGTCCGAAAAAATATTTGAGACAAGTCGAGGGACTTTCTAAACAGATAGCGTTACAATAACCCATAAACATTTTAAATTTAGATATGAAGCTTCCGTCCACATTAGATTCGTCTAACTTCCTTGGCCACTTGTTTCATTTTTATCTTTGTGTTTATCTCAATGAAGAAATTCCTCTAAATGTTATACCAGATCTGAATTACATAAAAAAATTTATATGTACCAGATTCATGTATGGAATCCGGTCGGTGCTGTTTACCAACAAATCATCATTTCCGGCGACCACCGATTTATCTATACCTATTTATCTTCAAATCCATACAAGTAATTTCATACTTCTATAACTATACCTATAAATGTAAAACTTCCGATGGCCGCCGATTCCTCTACTGCCGTCGCTATCGTGACTCTTTCCGGCGATAACTGTGATGTTAAAGCCCCGCATCCTCCACCACCAGAAGTGAGCCTTTCATTGGGTGCTGCTTCCGGCATCATCGTATTAGGGGAGCGAATTACGGTGGCTTTTCTTTTCTTCTTCGCTCTATATATGTATATGATGATATAGATCTTGGTGACGACTTGCAATTGGTGGTGGCCGGTGATGGGTGCTATGGAGTGTGCATCGAATAAAAAAGCATAAGAAAAAAAAGAAGAATGAAAAGTTGAATTCATGATCCATGGCTTATGAAATCTGGGTTTATTGATGTTAAATCTAGGATGAAGATATTAAATCTGGGTTTGTGATATTGATTTGGAATTTGTCATCCGTGGAGAGGTAACCGGTTCAGCAAAATCCACTTTGAGTGCCATAACTTGAAGTTTATTAAATACGCTAACCTAGAGTTCGTGTATACAATAACTTTTGGTGATTAATTGAGTGCATTTCGACGCACTTAGCCCTACATAATAAGACAAGATTGTTTCTTATAATTATTCTTAGAAAGTTTTTGATGTGGTAAATCCATATTACCTTAAAAACTTTTTATTTAATTATGATGTTATATATAAATAAAATAGAAATAGCCTTTTACATGTTTAATAAAAATATTGATCATTTATTTAAAGAATAAAAATTCTCTCTTAAGTTAACATATTTTATAATTTTGAACTTTTAATTAACATGCCCGGTTGAACACTACGTAAATTTGTTTGTCATTGTGGAATTTCTCATTTTTTTAATGGGTTAAGTCACTGGATGACCATTGTACTTTCCTTCTTGTACATGGTTGCCCATCAAACCAGAAAACTAAGTTGTATGACCAACATACTTTTCAAATTTGTACACTGTTGACCAAAAGTTGACCGATGATACCGGTTAAACGTATTTTCTTTTAGGGTTAAATCACTGGATGACCATCATACTTTTTTTTCTTGGACATGGTTGTCTATCAAACCAGAAACTAAGTTGTATGATCAAGATATTTTTCAAATTTGTACACGGTTGACCAAAAGTTTATCTTTTTACCGGCTACATTTTTTTTGATGACGTAGCAATGAACCGGTAAAAAGGTAAACTTTTGGTCAACCATGTACAAATTTGAAAAGTATGTTGGTCATACAGCTTAATTTTTTGATGGACAACCATATACAAGAAGGAAGGTATGATGGTCATCCAGTGACTTAACCCTTTTTAAATATAATTTTAAAATTTTAAAAAACATGCCCGGGTTGAACCCAAGTTGATTAACTAGTAATTTGTTATAATAGGATATGAGCTTATATTTTTTTGTGAATAAACTGTTAATTTTTTTTTATTGCAGTTTTATTTTAAATTGTATCTTAATTTGTTGGTGAAATATTTACAAATAGAAATAACCCTCTAAGAAATTTTTCTATATGTTAGTAAGGATATTATAATATCCATGTTCTTAAAAGGCTTTAAATTTTACTAACTCTAACCTGCAAATAAAACCCGAAAGCCCCAACTTTTAGCACCATAAGAATTAGAGTTGATTACTGAAATGGTACCTCATGTTTGCGCCATATTACTGGTTTCATACCTTTCCTTTCGAAATTACGCTGATCATACCCAACGTATGTAAATCTCCACTCGGACCATACTGGAGGCTAACGCCGTCAGCTGACCGTTAAAACCTCCCCCACGTGACTTGCACGTGAGGGGTAAATATGTAATATCGCATTTCCATTGCGGTATTTCCGGAATTTTTTTTTTTAAAAAAAATTTCCTCGCAAAATTTTTTTAAATTGTTTTATTACACTTTATTGCTATTTTTGGTTATTCGTGAACTTTAAAACTTATATTTTGTTATGAAATAACTATTTGGTATTATTTTTGAGTGGATTATAAGTGTATTCTGACTATTTTCATTAAATTGTAATAAGTTTTGGAGAATTTTTATAAAAGAAACATATAACAAATTAAAAAAAATTAAAAAAAATAAATAAATTAATAACTAAACATTATGTACCATTTAAGTAATTAAGAAACATATAGGTATGAAACCAGCAATATCGTGCAAACGTTAGGTACCATTTCAGTAATTAGGAAACGCGATATTACATATTTACCCCTCACGTGCAAGTCACGTGGGGGAGGTTTTAACGGTCAGCTGACGGCGTTAGCCTCCAGTATGGTCCGAGTGGAGATTTGCATACGTTGGGTATGATCAGCGTAATTTCAAAAGAGTAGGTATGAAACCAGTAATATGTCGTAAATGTAAGGTACCATTTCAGTAATTAACTTTAAGAATTATGTGTTCAGTTTCATAAAGGATAAATCAATTTGATCGTAACTAGGTTTCCCTATATCAGAGTACCTACTAAGAAGCTATGATAAAAATATTAACATAGCTATGATAAAATATTAACATGAGCAAAGTAAATTATCAACTAACAATAAATAAAATAGTCAACCATTAGAAATATGTTTTGCTATGTGTGAAAAATATAATTACTTGATATCTAACATACAAAAATCACATTATTTAATTCAACAACTATAGGCTAGTATTACCATAAATAATTTGAAAAAACAAGTTAGTAAAGTTATAGACTTATAGTATTAAGATTTAAGATTTAAGAACATCACTTCAGGAAAAAAAAAATGTCGCTTAGCTTATTTGCTGCGAAATGGGCGGAACGCGGAAATGCGGAATTGGACCCCAAACTTAGTATTGAACTTAGAGGGCTGCTTTATTGGGCTAAACATGTCATGAAGTTAATTGTGGCCTTGTTATGCATTTTGGAGCTTTTAGTGTTTTAGCCCATAGTTTATATATTTCATTAATTTGGAGAACAATCTATAACTCTATATTTTGAACTTACTAAAATTTATATAGATGTGAAGCTTATACAAAATGCCCCGATTTAAAGTCATAATATCCGGAAAATGTATACATAACCTGAAAAGTTACATTATTCTTTTTGGTATGTATTTCACATAATTTATGCTCTAAAAAAATATATTTAGGCAAGATAAAATTATCAAGTCTACTTCGCTCCTTAGGATAATAATTACATTTTATGTTAAATAAGTATTAATCATCCTGATAAGGCTATAAGTACCCGTTTTTCCAATATGAAATTTCTTTGTAATTGGAGTTGAATATATATAGAGGTATGTCGTTAAACTCAAATTTGTCGTTCAAACAAAATGGTTTGAGTTGTGAATAACGGATTGAGGTATTTTTTTTTAATCGATTAAGTGTCGTCTAAATCAAGTGTCTGTTAAGTAGTATTATTATTTGCTTTATGTGTTGAATAAAAAAAAAACATATTAAAAATAGTGACTTAATTGGCAAATACTAAACAAACAACACTTGAATTATTATTTTTTTCCCTGTAAAACTAAACATGATTGATCATGCTAGAATTTACGCGAGAGTAAAAGATAAGTGGTATTAATTGTAGGTATTTTCATTTAAATAATATTCTCATACTTACAAAATATGAAAATAATATAACCTATCGTATTTGTAATGAGCATGAAAATAATCTTCATCATAATTATATGAACTAAACAATCACTTGATAAGACTTGATAAAGGCAAATGATATTTCATTCCAGATGGTATAGTATTTCACCATTGAGTTAATAGCCTAATGATACGAAAGTTTCTTCACGAGGCTTGAAATTAAGGAGACCCATGTTCAAGTTTTAAAAAATTACATTTTCTCTTAATATGTTGTCGTGTCATTGGGTGCACTGCCGGAACTACACGTCTACACCCAGATAAAGAGTAGCCCGGACTACGGGTCCGTTAAAGTTTTGTAGTATAAATCATCTGAAAATTGATGTATTTTTATTGGTAATACGGGTCAAATAAATATGGGATACCGATCAATGTAACTAATTTTAAACTTTCTAAAGATTTTTCTTTCAATATAACTTATAAAAATGAATTTATAGTAATAAATATAAAAAGAATACTCCAAAAGTGCCAAAAACTTTTAAAAACCCACCAAAAAAGACAAAAAAATCCTTAATAAAGTGCTAAAATTTGTATTAGTCTAAACGTTACCGTTACTTTGCAACGATACGAAGCTAACGAAAAAAATTTATGCTAAGGGTCACGTTCAATCTTGGTTCCGCCACTGTTTGGGCGGTCTATTAGATGGTTTTCTCCCATTAGGTATTGGGTAAGAAGGCTCTCCAACGTAAATAAGATTAAGACAACGTAGCGTAGTCTATTATGATATTCAATTTGCACCTTAAAAATAAAAGATGGTATGGTACTTGCAAAGTTTTTGAAACTGTATGTATCTTTAACATAGAAATTATTTAGTTTGGATCAGATGAAAAATTTCTTATATATATTTGAGGGCAGAGTGGCCCAAATCGCTAGATGAAAGCGGGGATGGGGTACTTTCTTAGAAGGTTATTGGTGTTGCATTTACAAAATCTATTTTGTGTTTTTAAGATAGAGTTTGCGTTTAGCTTTGAAAAAGTGTGTATGTACATGTTTTTTTAAAACTGAGTTTTTATAGTAGATAATCACTTTTTTAATCCAAACATATTTTTAGTTATTTGTATTTTATAAACGTAATAATCAGATAGTCATTTCAAAACTTAATCACAAACACGCTCTTAAGTTAGTGATTTTGACAACTTTACTCGTATTTTGCTTTGTTTGGTTTTTACTATTTCAGGTTCAATGTCAAAGAATCAGATTCATTGAAATATTGGTATGCAAATTGCCAAATTCCAACGTGCGAACATAATTAAGGTATATGTTCAAATGAGTATAACAGTACAAACAATTCCTTGTTTCCCTAAACCATTTTAATTCTATTCCAGTCCCAATTAGACTAATCCAACACTCCATAAAACAACCATTTGGTATTGTTAAACATCAAAACTATCCAAAAAGTCAAATGGATAAAATTCTTTTGATTGACAAATGACTCACTTTATTATCACTTGTAATAAAACAAATAAATCGTACCAAATTAATCCATAGATGCATTGCACTTTGCTTGTAAAAGTTAAGTTATGGCATGAGTACGTCTTAATCCTATTGCTAATCCTAATTAGTAATTATGATTAAGCTAGTTTAGGCCACTCTCATTTCCAGGAAGGTACTCACGATTTATAAGAAAATTATTATTAGTTTTCAAGGGTAATTTTTCTTTTGAATGGTTCCAGATGGTGAGGTCAATGGGCCCTAAAATTCTAAGCCCTGTGTTTGTGAAATGGACACATTCATGCTTGTAAAAGTTAAGTTATGGCATGAATACGTCTTAATCCTATTGCTAATCCTAATTAGTAATTATGATTAAGCTAGTTTAGGCCACTCTCATTTCCAGGAAGGTACTCACGATTTATAAGAAAATTATTATTAGTTTTCAAGGGTAATTTTTCTTTTGAATGGTTCTAGATGGTGAGGTCAATGGGCCCTAAAATTCTCAGCCCTGTGTTTGTGAAATGGACACATTCATGCATCTGATTTTCAGACATACTTGAATAAAATTATATACATATATATGCCCTTTCCCTTTCATTTATTTGCAACTTGCTTCTACCTTTAATTGAAATCTATAGAATCTAGCTTCTAAAACGGACAACACTTTTTTTGTTTGTTTGGATTAAATACAAAGGTTTCTTTTTCATTTTTTTTTTTCTTTTTAACTTCTAACTAGGTCATTAGAGTCTGTGATTCTTAAAGATTAATTAAAGTTTACAAACTATATTTTAATCTTTACTACGAGTATATACTAAAACATCTTGGAGAATTTTGAATTTTTAAAATTTAACTATTTTTTAAAACAAAACTAACTTTTGTCAATTATTAACAACACTAAAATTTTCACCGACAACTAAATATACTCGTATGTTAAATTACCAACAACATCCAACGCGACCACCATCACCAATATTAGGTAATAATTGTAGTTTATTAATTTCATTTTTAGATTTGAATAAAACCAAAATTTATTTAATTTTTGGGAAACCTTCGATCATCATGCATTGCGCATGTAAGATTCTAATTCGGACAAAGATAATTGCCACTGTTGCTTTATTAGATTTATGCTCGCACAATACGACGGCGGTAGGGGTAACGATGGCAGAGGTGGTGGTGATGACGGTGGTGGGGGCAGTGAGGACGGCAGTAGGGACGGTGATGGGGACGACGATGGTGATGAATGTAAAAACAATAGATGTTAAATGTGGTATTGTATTTATTTTAAGTGTTGGATGATCTATACCTTAAGTTATTTCATTAAGGGTATTATAGGTATATTATATGCAAATGTTTAAATTAGTTATAAGGAGAAGGGTATTTTTGGTTTTTCAAAAACAGAAAGTTTAAAGAAAAACAAGGATGGTTTGTTTAATTAGATACTATAGATAGTTAGCTTATAATAACTAAAAAAGTTTAAAATAGTAATTGTTTGTTGCGATTATAACTTTAAACATTAGTCGTATGATACTTGGAACAAAAATAGCTTAGCTAGTTTGAACTTTTACAAACGTGTATCATCTAAAATGTTGTAAAATTTAAAAGAATATTATTCATTGATTAAAAGAGATTACAACAACTTAACTTACAAATATAAGCAGTAAGCTAGTATAGTTAGTGAACATGACATCTAATATAATTAGGAAATTAGGTCAATCTAGTAATATAAATACTTTTCTAATACTCCTCACAGTCTGAAGGGGAGGTTTTCGGACAGACAAGTGGAACGAATGTTAAAACTTTGGATAGTCGTATTTTTTTGAATATTAAAAGTCACTTTTTTCTTTCTTGTTGGCTTGTATTCGGAAACATAGCTTGAGGTTTTCTACTTTTCTTGTGATGGATGTATTTGATCGATGAATTCTGATCGGCATAGTGAAAAATGCTCTGATTTTTATGTTTGTTCCTTAATTTCCTTCCCACAAAACTAATACGGTAATATATTTATTTTTTATCGAACATTCCTAACCGTAGAATGGTGAAATATTGCATGTATCTTAACAACAATATATTGACTATTAACCGTTATAAGAACTTTGAATATGTTTTTTTTTAAATCAAACTTAATTTAGTTTCAGCTATTTCCAAGATACATTAATAAATGACGCATGATTTATATATGTGGAAGTGAAAGTAGTGCTGTTAGGCACCTAAGTTGGCTAAAATCCCTCTTACATTCTAATTTTTTAATCCATAAAAAACATGGGGGCCCATTATTTGTTTATTATATATTTATGGATTAAAAAATTAGTATGTGAGAGGATTTCACCCAACTTAGGTGTGTGACAGCACTACCTTCACTTTTTCCTATATATATTTTTTATAATGTAATTTGTGTTGCAATTCTTATTAGACATATTTTCAACCCATAACTTTTTGTTTTTTTAACCGTCATTCTAATCTATTTTTAAATTACATGTATGTTTGAGATAAAATTCAAGATTCTTATAAAACCTTATATTAATTTAACTACACATATTGGCATATCTCAAAAGTGAAACTCAAAATTATATCCTAATATTAAAAAAGGTTTTGCTAAACGAAGCCCTAAGGGTTTTCGTTAACGTATATTAAATAGATGTACACTTAACATAAAAT
Source organism: Erigeron canadensis (assembly GCF_010389155.1). Classification (NCBI taxonomy): domain Eukaryota; kingdom Viridiplantae; phylum Streptophyta; class Magnoliopsida; order Asterales; family Asteraceae; genus Erigeron; species Erigeron canadensis. Next base: position 6,666,488 of record NC_057769.1, on the reverse strand, counting down.
TCAGAGAGTAGACTTTTAATATGAAAACGTACAAATTTTTTATACACGTTAAGGGAGCCCTAAAGGCTTCATTTAACAATGACAATTAGACTTTCATTTTGGAATTACTGTTTTCGTATTAACGTGTATTATTCGTTAATGTTTTTCTCTTATATTTGCTATGTTCGTCCATTTATATTAGTTTATGACAATGACAATTAGACTTTCATTTTTGAATTACTGTTTTCATATTTTGAACGTTGTACAATACAGCAATACTAGATTTACATCGTCATGTTTTTATTAGTTTGTTTGTATTCACCAGCTTAGTTTGTATTTATTCACCGTGTTTATTCATAAAAAAATGTACAATACTACATCCGGTGTTCTATATTTTAGCAAATTATTAGCTAGTTAAGTTAAAAGAATAAATTGTTTGTACTACTTAAATAAAACATTTGATTTAGATGGGATTTGTCCAACGAAGGCCTAAAGATTTTCATTAAGATGCATTAATAGTTGTATATTTAGCATAAAATTTAAGAACTGAGCTTGTAATATAGAAATGTGTATATCTATATATATATTAAAACAGTAGTTATTCGAGTTTTTTTAGCCCTCCTCCACAATTCAAAGATATCTTTAAACATTGACATATTGGATTTGTCCTACGTGTCATCTCTATATTTTTTGCACAATATTTATTTTAGTTTATTTATATAAATATCTAAAGAAATCTTTCAAATCTCATAAATACAATATAATAATTCAACAAAATCCCGTACAAAATATATGAAAATTTATGAATTATATGTATTTCACTAATTACATCCAATTTTATAGGAAAATATAAATCTTCCACCATATTAAAAAAAAATTGCCATACACGTTTATCGTTTTCCATCGAGCACGACCACAAAAAGAAAATCTAAACAAAATAGCTAATCGTTAATTTTTATTGATTGCCATTCCAATTGATTTTTTCAAAAACTCTTATCAAAGTTCTACGATATATGTTACAAATTGTCGACACATATAAGTGTCTTTTCTAATTATATTTTATTGTTAGTTCATTATTCCTTCAAACTTTTTTGACGTATGGTTATCTTATAATTGCCTCAACTATTGTTTTGAAAGTATTTTAGATTCTTTTTTATTTGTTTTAATTATTCATTGGTCCATACAAAATTTTTAAAGATTCAATTATTAAATACATTACCATGAGCCATTACAAGTATTCAGAGGGAAAAACCCCAAGGTTTTGTCATCCCTAATGATCGAACTCAAGACCTTGGGTAAAACCGAGAGTGCCTCTGACCAGTTAGACTGAACTTAATATACTCCCTCTGTCTCACTAATTTTGTCCACTTTTAATTTTTCAAAGTCAAATTTTATAAACTTTGACCATATATATTTTTATTTGTGTTATATAATAGTTGATCAAAGTTATACCAATGAAACATACATTTAAAACAAAATCAATTCATATAATTTTCAAGCAATAATCTATAACACAAACAAAAATATTTATGGTCAAATTTCGTAAAGTTTGACTTTGAAAATTTAAAAGTGGACAAGATTAGTGGGACGAAGGGAGTAATACTTTTATAATTCATAAAAAAAAGCGCAACTATAGGATTGTTTCCTATAATGTAACTAGCAAATTCATCCGGGTTTAACCCAGGCGTTTTAATAAATTATAAAACTATAAAACATGTATGTAATTTTTGTTATTAGTTATAAATCTATATGGAGATGATGAATTGAATAACATAATAATTATTAAAAAAAATTTCTTTGTTTGTAATAAAAGATTAGTAACTTTAAATAAGTATTTAGTGAGTTATTTTTAATTAAAAATATTGTAAATTATTTATGACATCATAATTAAAATAAAGAGCTTTTAAGAAAAAATGTAGACTGCACATCACAATTTTTCTAAAAATACTTTTGAAAAATAATTATCTTTTATTTAGTATAAAGATTAATTATTAATTATATGTTTATATAACTCTACTTATGCTAAAAGTTTTGTTTAGATACAACCAACTTTAGTTTTTATTTTAAAGAAAAAAAATCCAAAATGAAACGACATTTGAAGTAATGGTAAAGAGGTTTTTAGTTTAGATGAAGTATTTCATTATTAAAACCACATATATACCTCTTAAAGTTGCAGCTAAAACTATCGTACCAAAAACCTCTAAAAAATAAAGTTTATAGCTAACAACTTTGCTTAAAAGCTACAACTTAAAGCTAAAATAAAAATTATAAATACAAGCTACAACTATTTTTGTCAAACATACCTTAGATATATAATTTTTATTCATATATTAACAAATAAACAATATATTAGCATTATACTACTAAATTAAAGAAAAACAAGATAACCAATACATTAGCATTATACTACTAGATCTAAAAAAAAGAAAGAAAGAAAAATAATTAATCATGATTGACGTCTACATTGTAAGCTTTACCAATATTGAATTCAATTATATTTTTTAATAGCCGCACATCGTGTGGGTAAAAGATCTAGTATATATATATAGGGACAATCAAATAAGAACAGTCTTAAAATAAGAACACGGTGAGAACACTTAAAAAACTACATTTTGATGCATTAAAAGTCCATAAAACCACCATAGTGCATAACTAATTATCATTACTTAAGTGTCTAACAACACATTGATCTGTCAAAATAAAAAATAAAAAATTTTGATGAATATGCATCCAAGATGAATGCACAAAACAAAAAAACTTGGTTTTTTCAATTTTGACGGATCAATGTGTTGTTTAATACTTAAATAATGATTATTAGTTATGTATTATGTTAGTTTTATGCACTTTTAATGCATCAAAATGATGTTTTTAAGTGTTCTCACCATTCTTATTCTAAGAATGTTCTTACCGTGATGTTACCATATATATATATACATAGATATACAATATAACTAGATTATTGTCTCGCGTAATACGCGGGTAAATATATTTTTTATACTCATATATATCTAAAATACTATTTTCTTAATTAATAGTTAACAAATTAAAATATTCAATTTCACTTTATTAACATTTTTTTTTTACCTTGATAATTTCACAACACTTATTTTGTTGCCCATTAAATCTTACTGATTAAATAAATTATTCAATGTCAAAAGTTATTTCTTATCCATGTCATCATAAATATCTCGATGTCATTCGGATTTTCATGTCATATCATAAAAAATATCAATCATGACACATTCTTTAGATAGTGCCAAGGCATACAACCTTCTAAACCGAGTTGCGAGATTTTCACCATCAAGCCAATGACCATTCCAAAATCTTGTCTTATTTTCACTCCCAACTGTTCTTTAATAACATCTTAAGGAGGCTAGCAATTGAGTGTGTCTCAAAAAATGAGGAACATATATTTGCCTATATATTATTACCATTTGTTTTACACAGTAACACAGACTCAGAACCACGAATCACATTGATGATTTTTAACCTAATGTAATTCAGATTTTGAACCACATGTCATATTCATTTGTACATATCAATGCTAAATTAAAAGTATCCAGACCACCAAAACCTAAATCACCCACTTTTTTACCTGACAATTGTCTTATAGTAAATCTATTACATTTCATTTCCGAGTTCGACCCCCCCCCCCCTCCTTACCCCTTCCACAAAAAAAAAACGAAGTTGTGATCTTTATCAATCGAACTAAAGAAAAATAATATATCCTAAATAGTTTGAATTGCCGAGTAGAATCCATCATAGACAACGCATTAATATTGAGATTAGATTTTATTGTATAATAACTTTACAAAATTTATGAAATATAACCATGGATGGAGTCCCCACTCCAATTTGGTGAATCTTGTCTTATTTTCACTCCCAACTGTTCTTTAATAACATCTTAAGGGGGCTAGCAATCGAGTGTGCCTTAGAGAATGAGGTTCCATATATTATTACCATTTGTTTACACAGGAACACAGACTCAGATTCATGAATCACATTAGATTTTAAACCTAACATAATTCAGATTTTGAACCACATGTCATATCCGTTTGTACAATATCAATGCTAAATTAAGAGTATCCAGACCATGAAAACCTAAACCACCCACATTTTTACTTGACAATTGCCTCATTTTCCGAGTTCGACCCCCCTCCTCCTCCCTTACCCCTTCCACCAAAAAAATGAAGTTGTGATCTTTATCATTCGACATAGAGGAAAAATAATATATCCTAAATATATTTTGAATTACCAAGTTAGAATCTATCATAAACATTGCATTAGTATTGAGTTTTGATTTTATTCTGTAATAACTTTGCAAAATTTATGAAATATAACCATAGATGGAGTCCCCACTCCAATTTGGTGAATCTTGTCTTATTTTCACTCATAATTGTTCTTTAATAACATGTTAAGGGGGCTAGCAATCGAGTGTGCCTCCGAGAATGAGGAACATATATTTGCCTACATATTATTAGTATTTGTTTTACATAGGAACGCAAACTCAGAACCATGAATCACATTGATGATTTTAAACTTAACGTAATTCAGATTTTGAACCACATGTCATATCCATTTGTACATATCAATGCTAAATTAAGAGTATCTAAACCACCAAGACCTAAATCACCAACTTTTTTACCTGACAATTGTCTTCCAATAGATCTGTTACATTTCATTTCCCGAGTTCGACCCCCTCCTCCCTTACCCCTTCTACACAAAAAAATGAAGTTGTGATCTTTATCAATCGAAAGAAAGAAAAATAATATATCCTAAATACTTTGAATTGCCGAGTTAGAATCCATCATAGACAACACATTAGTATTGAGTTTAGATTTTACTCTATAATAACTTTGCAAAATTTATGAAATATAACCATAAATGGAGTCCCCACTCCAATTTTGATACAATGTAAATTTTTTTAAGAGTATTTTTGTAATTTTGCTCTTACAAAATATTAATAAATAAAGAATATATACAAACATTGACTTTATTGTCATATGCCTCTTCTTTGAAAGTATATCACTTGGTTGGAAACATTATTTTTGAGATAAACCCCTCTATTGGCAGAGTAAAATTTTAAGTTGTTTTTATTTTTAATAGAATAGAAAAAAAAAGGGTTGGAAAAAGGGTTTTTTTTGTTTGGGTAATTGTACAGTACATTGATGATATAATTGTATGTTAAAACGTTATATTTTTTTTTTCAAATTCCTTTATAATAGTAATCACAATAGTCATGCATATTTAGAAGCTAAATTATATATCATTAATTTCGATAATTTATTTTATGTTGTTTAAAAGAGCGCAACTTTTCCGTCACCACATGTTCCAAAATTACAGATCAATGTTAAATGTTGACGTTCCCAAAGTTGTCACTCACCTAAGCTAAACTCGGCCTTCTCAAAACTGTCGTTGATAATGTCTAAACCCGACATTATATATATATATATTGTAGATACAGATTGTTACGACATTATTAATATTCAATTTTATTTTATTTTTGTTTAAAATACAGCTTACTATTTTTATTAATAGAGAATTGATCTATATATTTTATATGAAACATATATTAAATGTTTCAAATTAAAAATGATTTATTTTTTCCATATGATATTAACTACTCCTTCCGTTCCATATTAAATGTCCAATTTTGTATTGTTAAGTCTTCTGTTTGCAATTTTGACCATAAATATCTTTATTTGTTTTATATAATAATTGATAAAAGTTATACCAATGGAAAGTACATTGAAAACTCATTCCGTCTATATATTTTATATGAAGTTTTATATAATATAGACAAATATTTTTACGGTCAAAGTTTAAAGCAGAAGACTTGACAAGTCAAAAGTAGACATTTAATATGAGACGGATAGAGTATTATTCTATTGGATAAGATCTAAGATAGATAGTATTATTCTATTATTATGATATATATTAACTATTAATCTATTGAATATATTATATTAAAATTATTGGGTAAAAAGTGTAAATTTGTGATGGAAAAATCAAAAAGTATAAATTAAATATAATGGGGGATTATTTTGTATAGTTATAAAAAGTATAAGTATTAATATTGTCATTAAATAAATATGAAATAATTAAATTTGATCTAATGGTTCAAAATCAAAGATGGAATCCATCCAAGAGTTCTTGTTTATTTATGAATGAATTTAGCACCTTGTTATATATATACTGGTAAATATAATATATTAAACAATTATAAGGTAAGTAGAAGTTAAATAGGAATTTTAATTCGGTTTAATTGATTATATTAAAAGGGACACTTGTCACATAAGTAATTCGTCATGTGTCAATTAAATAATAACTCAATTTTGTTTTAATATATTGGTATATATTAGGTACCGAACAACAGTGAAACCGGCTTCCACAATCACCCTTTGCTTCGTTAATTTCTTCAGTTGGTTGACGGTTGTAGTTTGTTTGTTGGAGTCCTGGAGATATAATAATCGCGGGCAAATTAGGAATTTGCAATTGACGGCTGCAGGGTGACCCACATCCATTATCAAATTTGGATAGATGTATTTATGTAAAGGAAACCTGAAAGCCTTTATTGAAATTGAAATATATTATAATCTAACTAATAGTAGATTAAATTACATATATTTTTTTTATTGTTAGATATATTAAAATAAACCTAAAATCTAAGAAAGGTCGGTTTTCAATTCAAGGTCAAACACTACCATATTTTAGACCATCACCATCACCTTCCTATTTTAGTCCTCGCATTACCAAATCAGGATACGATCATACGATTTGCTATAATCATCTTTAATATTTTTTACTGTGAGCTTAGTTTATTTTATTGCTTAATTTTTGTCAATTGTCATCACCGATAGAGAGCCAAATTGGGTTACTAAATGCCGTTTGCGTTTATGCATTAGTTTAATATATCTATATATCTATTATATCTATTTAGAGAAAATGATCTTTATTGCAGACTTTACCTAAGTTTAGGTACTGTCACTTTAAAAAAAGTTACAAAATAAACCTTTAAATTTGATAAACATATATAGCCCCCTGAATTTAAATAATCTCCCTGTGAATTTTACATAATCCTGCCATGCTTTAGCTAAGATACGTACTACATGCTTTACATAACCTTTCTCCGTCTATATATGTATATTCAGAATGACAATTTTGATAAACTTACTTAAAAAATGGGGAAAAAAAAATCCCATACAACAAATGCCTTAGCTATGATCGATTTCTCGGTATATCTTATCTTGTCATTTGACATTAAAAAAAAAGTAAGTTGAAAATAATCTTCATAAAGTGTAAGCGTGTAACAACATAGATATATCTATCTATAAGAATTTAACTAAAAGTGAGGGTTGGGGTATACCCATAATCCATCTCCTCTAACTTATTAATCCTCTAATTTTTTGTTTTTTAATTAATCTGAATTAATTATACTTTTTGATTTTCCATCACCAATTTACACTTAAACACAATTTAAAAATAATTAATTATACTTTTTGGTTTTCCATCACCAATTTACACTTAAAAATAATTAGTTTACACTTTTTGGTTTTTCATCACCAATTTACATTATCACCCAATTTAAAAATAATTAATTTGCACTTTACATTTTTATTGATTATCTATAATATAACTCACGTACGACAATAACAAAAGAAGCTATGATCAACTAAAAAAGGGTTTTCTTTTTATATACTTTGCACATAATTAATCATCATTATTATTTTTTTAATATTGAATTCTTATGTTATTGTTTTTTTTTAAGGGTATACGGGTTTGGGGCGGGTTTCGAGTATACGGGGCGGGTATGCAGGTTTTCATCTAAAACCGTCCCCGGACCCGAAACCGTAAAAAAAATAAAACCATCCCTAGACCCGCTTACCCGGACCCATATCCGGCCCAAAAATGTCGGGTTTCGGATTTTCCCATCGGGTACGGGTTTCTTTGCCATCCCTACTAAAAATACAATGAAAATTTAAACTAAAAGTACTTAATAAAATTTAAAAAAACTAAAAGTAGACAATAAAACTTACTAAAACTAGTTTTACTCGTATCCATATTCGGCGCGAATTCTAGCCTTTTCCACCTCCAAAACAAATCGCTCGGTGGGAAATGAGACAAGTCCCTAGCCAAGAAATTCATATCTTTGCGTCGTTGTTTTTTTGTCTTGAGTTGAAGCTTCTTCAATTCGATCTCTTGGCGTTGTTTGGCCACTTCTTGCAAATTCCGCATATCCACTGCTATGTTATACGCCTCGTCATCCACCGCATTGCCCTTAGACCGTGAGGACCCCGCACGTCCAGCTTTTTAAGCCGTACCTCTCCCCACTAGACGGCTCAACCTAGACGGTTGAGGCTCCAGTTCCTCCTCCTCCGTATCATTAAGGTCGAATGCAAACCTCGCAGAAGACCCCACACTTTGTTGACCCGAACTAGATGAGGTCTTTGACCTTTTAGCACTCGGCTCACCATGACTATTCATCGCCTCCTAATTATCAATTCTCTCCCACTTCGAACTTCTCCTCAAGCACTGCCATTCTTTTTAAAAATTAAAACTCGGGTTTTTACCTTTATTCTCGCTAACAACATTACTAATCAAATCCTCTTGGTTTGAACCACTTTGATAACCCGAACCAGTATAAGAATTGAACTTGGTGACTCTAGTCCGAATTTTCCACCACTTCCCTTATAAGGCTGTAAGGACTCAATGCCTCGGTACGTCAACCTCTTCAAATTTTTATGATATGCTTCTTGAATCTTCAACCAAAACGTTTGAGACTTTTGATAATTTACTACAAAAAACAAAACAAATATATATATATATATACACGGTTTACAAAAATATAAATATAAACAAATATATATATATAGGTGGGTTAGATTAAGGACTCCTTATTTTAAGGACTGTTAGGGACTCGATCTAGACCGTCCATTTTCATCAGATCTAGTCACCAATCATCATCTCCGGCGACATCTCCGGCCATATTCATCTTCGGCAACATCTCCGGCGAGACTTACACATGTGTAAGTTGAATAAACATTATGATTCGGAGCGGGCTTCGCCCTTAGGGATATTCATAAACCAAAGCTGGTGTGGGTGATAGGTCATTGAGGGTGATAGGTCATAGTGTGATAGGTCATAGAGGGTGATAGGTCACAGGGGGTGACCGGTGATGGGTGATCTACCTAAAAAAAATTGTACTTAAAACACGTGTAAGTTACTTACACATGTGTAAGTCTCGCCGGAGATGGTCGCCGTCGTCGGAGGATCATGATGGTGGTCAGAGATGATCATGGTGGTGGTCAAAGATGGTGGTGATGGCCGGAGAAGGAGGTGGAGAGAGTCCCTAATAGTCCCTAAAATAAGGAGTCCCTAATTTAACTTTTCCCTATATATATATATTACTAAATATATAAATATATACGGTATTTATATATTGATATACGAATTACAGTAATATATATATATATATTACTAAAAGAGTAAAACTAATGATTTCATACCGCATTTGGGGTCCTCAAATACATCAACCCAAGCTCGACATAACACCAAGCTTTTCGCTTACGACCAATTAATTTGGGAGACGTTTTTCTTCGGCTCCTCGGTAACTCTCCTCCGATGTTTTCGTTTTCCGGGTTCTTTTTACGTTGCAGAAACACTGCCTTCAGGTTGTGTCTCTTGAACCGTCTCAACATCATCGTAAAAGGATCCCGTAGCCGGCGGTGTATTAATCATTGGTTGTGAATCTTAAAAACAAAAATATAAACATAACAATATATATATATTTTTATATATAACCGAAATATATATATATCTTATATATATTCGGTTTACTTATAAAAATATATATATATATAACCAAAAAAATATATATATATATATTTTCGATTTTAACAAACAAATAAATATATATTTTACCAAACATGGCGCCGGGTGTTTGACACAAACCGGACGGAGAAAATGCAAAACCGAAAGCATCTTGGTGAATCCACGGTGTTATTTATCCCGACGGAGTCATAGGTGATTCAATGTTCATTGTACCAAGTGAATGAATAAAATCCGGGTTATCATGAAGATTCAGATCATCAAAATCGGGTTGGATGGGTGGTCTTTGATTGTTACCCGCGTCTTGGTTCGTAAACAAGTTCAAACCCCACTGACTGGGATACATTTTGGGTTTAGATAGATCGATAGAAGTGTGTTATGGTGATTTTTTTGAAAGCTAGGAGAAGATAGATAGATAGTAGATGATAGATATGGTGATTTGTATATATATATATATATAGATAGATAGAAGAAGATAGATATAGTTGGTTTAAAAAAATATATAAAAAAAATTTGCTTTTCATTTGACCGAGGCAGTCAAACTGCCATTATTCCCACATAAGTCCAAAACTCCAGACGCGTTATTAACATGCGTTTTAAAAGGACGGAATGCCCCTGGGACCGAGTTTAGGTGTTCCGGATGAAATTTTCGAGAGGGAACGGGATACTCCGTTTAGGCTAATGCATTCAAAATGAAACGGGACACGCAAGTTGATGAGCCGGAACGCCTCCCGGGATTGAAGAGGGCGTTCCAACAAAAAAAACAAACAAATAATAACGGGTTAGTCCTTACGCTCTAAGCACCACAATAATACCCACAAACAAAGGGTCAAAATATTACCCTCTCCCCTAACAAAACTACAAAATGTCATGACTTTTGGATTTTGAGCCTCACTCAAAACACCACTTCAAACCCTACCAACTTTAAAGCATGTCATAATCCTACCTTGAACATATATAGAACATCCACTTGCTCCTACCTGACCCCCTTCCATCGCCCATCGGACTAGTCTAGTAATAGTTTTTCTAAATAATTGCACAAGTTGGATTATAATTCAAACGAGAGTGTGAAGTATCCATTACTATTATGTGTATACGTCCAAAAAGAAATAATAATTAAATAATATAAATCAAGTAATTGTGGACTCCATACGATGTATCCAAATATTAGTGGTAGGGATAAGTCTCCTATTTGCAAAAATAAGTCATGCTTAGATTGTGAATTTCAATTCGCACGAGGCAACTCCCTTTCCTTGAGGGGTTTATTTTATGTATTTCCATGTGATGTGTATGTCATAAAGAAGGTTACTCAATCCATTTTGTACTTACTATTTGATGTATAATAATATGATTGCCTAACTCTTTTAAAGCCTACAAGTGTCACATATATATATCTATCTATGTGTAATACGGACACTATCTAAGTTTTGTATTCATGACCGCTAATTTAATTTTTAACTCTACACGTAATTATATATAATGCCCTAAACATATTTGATACTCCATTTATCTCATTAAAAATTTGTAAAGTCTAATTTTTTCAACTTTAATTTAATCTTAAATAATTTTGTGTATGTTAAAAAATACTTGATTAAGGTTATATGAATATATTGATCGTATTTTAAAAATATCTTGTTTTAGAGTTGTTTTCATTGTTATAGTTTTCAAAAGTAATTAGTCTTAGAAAGTCATGAAAAATTGAGAGTAGTAGAATAAATAATTGCATTTACGGTACATTCCGTAAAAAAGTCATGAAAAATTAAAATCATATAACATTATATAAATGAGACATTCGATTCTTTCCTCTTTGTAAGTCACTTCAGGTTACAGTATGATAATGTATGGTTCATCGACGTTCTTACATAAGACAACAAGATAATAGCTAGAGTAGGTAAATATTTAAATTACTAGAAAGAAACAGGTGTGTTATTAATACACAATTTGGCTTTGTTAATATTAAGTTTGGTTAAATCCAATACAAGTAATATTGTTTATAATATTTGTCAACTAAATGATAAAATTGTGACATCATATGAAGATCCAAAAGAATATGTACCGTTAAAATGGTGACTAAAAGTCCAACACATGGATATCCTTAAAGAAGAGATAACTTATAAAATTTTCAAGTCTACTGTAGAAGGAAGTTGTGGGGTGTAAATCAAAACAGTGAAAAGTTAGGTATCGTAATCATGAAGTGTATAAAATTTTACGTGTAAAAGTGGGAGTGGTGGTGGACTTTTCAGTTTTTACAAATTTCTACCGGGCTTTGAACCTTGTCAAGATGTTAATGTCACTACACAGGACACACTACACACTCTAACCAGTTTACCACTTATACAAACACCAAATAAATACCGTCCCAATATTAACATTTTAGTTTGATTTTTAATTTTTTTTTTTTTTTTTTGCTTTGAACACAATTATATAATTGATTAATATACAATATATGATTGAAAACGATTATAAATATATTTGATAGAACTTTCATTAAGAATTATATATATAACCTAAAAATAATATTTATAGTCAAATTTAAAAATAACAAAAGATTCAAACTAAGATATTAAAAAATGAGAAAAATGAAGCATTTTTTTTCCCCCATTTTTTAACATCATCGGAGAAAATAACTTAAATGCTCAAAAATATTCAAAATAAAAATTATACAATAATAATGATCTAACATTTTTCAAGGTTTGCTAAATTTCTTGCAAACCATAACTTGTGATTCTGAAAATCGCAAAACATGGCTTGCATTCTTGCAAAATCACAAACCATGGAAAACTTTGACTTTTTTCTTTTACCTTTTTTTCATCCAAAAAATCTCTATATGTGGATAAGGAAAAGTCAAAATCGCAAACTATAACTTGCAATTTTGCAAAAAGAAAAGTGCAGGTCATGTGGTTTGTGAATTTGCAAAAATACAAACAATGATTGTGATTTTAAGAATTACTTGATCGGTATTGTGGAATTAGTAGAAACAATTTTATGGTTATGAGTTATGATGTTGAATGACTCACGTTCTATAAGGCTAGTGAAATTGAGTAGTGTATAGAACACTGAATTTAGACAATTAGTGTTCGTGTCACAATAGTTAACTTCCCTTTTTTACTTAAGTTTCATGTTTTCAGCTACTTTTTATTAACACTTTTCATCAGTATTTCGATCTTGTTACCATCATGAATCCTTGATTCATGAATCAGCCTGTCTTTTTGTATAGTTATTACATCATAAATTTGACATTTTTGTATGTCATTATCATATTACCGACTTTACAAAGGATATGTTGACTGACTGAGGTTTTCGAACAAAGAAGTATGAGGTGATTAAGGTTCACAAGTGTCTTGCGTATAAATGACTAAAATCACGTTGTATATGACATGATGGAGTACTAACAGCAACATTTAAGGAATAATATTTAGGACACCTTTCTAATATTTGAAAGGATATTTATAACATAACATTTATCAACCGTTATAAGGTGCAAGGGGAATTAACGACTGTTCACTAACGGTAACGCAAAGGTTTGACGGACAAGGGCCTAGCTAGCATGCCGGTAACATGGCTTGTGTTGGAGAAAGCCTAAGAGAGTGTTTGGGATTACGTTTTAAAGTGATCATCTGATTATTGCTTTTGTAAAACACAAATAATCTAAAAAGTGTTCGGATTAAAAGTGATTATCTGCTATGAAACGCAGTTTTAAAGAATCATGTATCTACATGCTTTTTCAAAACGCAATTTTAAAAACGAAAAATCTATTTTGAAAACGCAACACCTAACACCCCCTAAAATGTCATTTTTTATATTGAATGAATGATATGTTTACGCTTATCGCAAAACTGGTTGAACGTGAAAGAGTTAATTGCATAAATCATTCCCGTGGTTTACACATTTTCGTGGTTTTGATCCCTACAAGTTATTTTTAGTGGATTTCGACCTTCAAATTTACCTTTTTAGTGGATTACATCCTTTTGAAAGATGTAAGATGCTAAAAAGGTTTGAATACTTTTCGTGTTTTTTATCCCTTAAACGGATGTAATCCACTAAAAAGGCAAAGTTGAAGGACAAAATCCACTAAAAATAACTCGAAGGTTTGAATGTTTTTCGTGTTTTTTATCCCTCAAAAGGATGTAATCCACTAAAAAGATAAAGTTGAATGACGAAATCCACTAAAAATAACTCAAAGGTATGAAAATCTCAAAAATATGTAAACCACGAAGATGATTTGTGCAATTAACTCAACTTAAAAAGCTGAAAAACCAACCGGTTCGAAACAAATACAAAACTGGGCATTAAAAAACAGTCGTCCTTCAAAAACCCGATTCGAGCAATGGTTTGAAACGGTTTTAAAACATTCTACCACCACTCCGAAAATTGGAAAATAGAAAAATATAGATAAACACGATGTAGCAACTATAATAACGGTCCCCTCATGTATGTCCATGTAAGCTAGCTAAATCTATGCACGTAGGCGCGCCTCCACTAAGCGACAACTCAACTCACCTAATTCTATCTTTGCTTAAAAAATTCAAGCGTAGATTTGATTTGATTAGATTAGATTAACATTAATTACATCTCACTCTACTTTTTTCCAATAATAAACCCCCTTATTACTAATTAAAAACTTTAAATAAAGTGCAATTTGAGTACTACCTCTTCCAATCCAAATAAATCTCTATATAAAATACCACGTAAAATTAATAAGAGATGCTAATTATTACATAGTGTAATTATAAAATTATAATAATAAAATCGTCTTTACTCTTTATGCCGACTCTAACCAATGGTTTCTTCCCTTTTTTGAGTAGTTGTATAACAAGTAAAAATAGTAATGCTAATATTCTATTTTTTTGATGTTAATGTTATAATAGAAAAATAATAAACTATCTTAAAGATTAGCATCACCGTAAAATGAACTAGCCTAGCTTGATAATGATATCACAACACTAATAAAATGGCCCATACATCATTTTTATGTGAAAGCTATATGCCTGAAACCTATTAATTAGTGGATCAAGTTACATACCACCAGTCTATAAAAATTTTATGATGATATTTTAGAGTATTTTTCTTGATATAACAATATATTTGCAGAATAAATTTTTCATTCTTTTCATATTTCAGTAAGTTATTAACCGACTATTGGTGATCAAAATGTCAATTTTGAGAACAAGAAATTAGGAACTGACTATTTCATTTTTAAACGACTAATCCATTTTTAAACGACTGATTTTATTAAAAAAAAATAAAAAGACTTGGACACATATCAAAGATAAAAAAGAAAACAATCTATCTATCTATAATATAACTAAAATAGGGAGTTGGAGATATACTTGGCATCCTTAATCCCCCTCCTTTAGCCTAATCCTCCATCCTTATTAATTTTCTAATTTTTTAAATATTAATCTAAATTAATTTACATTTTTTGGTTTTTCATCACCAATTTACACTTTAACCCAATTTAAAACAATTAATTTACACTTTTTGGCTTCTCATCACCAATTTACACTTTTTAACCCGATATAAATAATTAACTTACACTTTTTGATTTTCCATCACCAATTACACTTTAACCCAATTTAAAAATAGTTAATTATACTTTTTGGTTTTCCATCACCAATTTACACTTAAAAATAATTAATTTACAGTTTTTGGTTTTCCATGACCAATTTACAATTTCACCCAATTTAAAAATAATTAATTTACACTTTTCGGTTTTATTGGTAATCTATAATATAACTCACGTACGACAACAAAAAAAGAAGCTACGATCAACTATAAAATGGTTTTTCTTATATTATTGTTATTATTATTTCTTTTAATTTAGTTTTGTTGTCCATTATAGGTTCGTTATCACTTTTTCTTCAACAACAAAAAATATGGCCACATAAGTTCATCTTGAAGATTTTAAGCCAACACTTGTTAGCTACCATTTACGACTCCGTGTTGTGCATGTATGGACTGTTTCGGAGTGGAACAACCCAAAGAAAATCAAAACGTTGAGATAATCTTTGTTGATGAATTGGTATGTATTTTTCAAATTATATAGTTTACACTTTTAGAATATAAGAAACTGTAAATTTATTTAACTAAAGTTGAAGAAAAAGGGGTAAACTGGATACAATATTTATATGAGTTAATTTTCGTATGTTTCTTCTTTAGCTTTCTTATTAATTAAATTATGATATATGACTTAACTAATCTAAACATTATATATTAAATTTTGTATTTGTAACCTATATTAACTCTTAAGATTTACGATTATATCTTTCTATGACCTTTTAGATATAAAGTCTAAATGTGCTACGAGTAGGGTTCTGATTACTTTAATGTATTGACTTTGATTATTTTGATAAGGTTTTGAAAGTAGCTCATTAATGGTATATACTTAAAATTTACGATTATATATTGCTTTTAGATAAAAAGTGGAATTTTGCTATCATACTTTAATATATCAACTATGATTATTTTGAATCTATTTTGAAACTAGCTCATTAATGGTGTAACTTTTTAGCCGCTGTTGGGAAAATGCTACATGTTGAGATGGTGTTGAATGTTTTCGTATGATTATTTATCATGGTGGAACAATTCATCGTTTTAGTTTGTGTATGACAGATATAATTCGGATATTATGAAAAAGATGATATCAATTTTAGGAGTATTTGACTGATGGAGTGGTTATTCAGCTAGCAAATTTCCAAGTTGATTTCGGTATATCTATATAATATATTTGAATTCCAATTTTTTAGCTTTGATTAATATATTTTGAGACTACCCGTCCATTGGACAGACCTGAACACTAGTTTCAAATAAATAAGGACTCATTAACCACAAAAGTCAAGAAACTGTCGCGTGTGTTTCACATAATTTGATGGAATCTGATGGAATTGGAATTGAATTTCATTCCTTAGTGCGTTTGGTTGTTCAAAAAAAGAGGAATCACATTGCGTAGGAATGTAAACATTTCATCATTTGATGGAATCTCCATTCCTTGGGCATGGAGGAAGTAATTTTATTCATTCCGCCACTTGAATTATCAAAAAATCAAAAATATTCCGTCAAATTCCATTTCTTCAGATTGCAATTAATTTGAAAGATTTTATTGCTTTCAAAAACATATGGTGAACCAAACGTGCATAAGAGATACCAAAATTGTTAACACGAATAAATACACAAATATAAGATAGAATAAAAAATGATCATGATATGTGTCCGAACTAGTGGTAATTGATAACTTTTCATTGATATTTAACGACTAATGGTCACTAGTATTTAATTATTAATAAGTTAATTATCAAAGCAAAAACATTGAATCAACAAACACTTTAAACTATCTATAAATCGTGGCCACGCGACAAATAACTAAAATATACGGTAATTCTGATTAAATACGTAAGACGTTTTGCTAAAGTATTATAGTTGGAATATAATATTTAATGAATAATATTTAATTTACAATGTTTGGTTAGATTCAGGGGTGGAGAACTTGGGACACCAGGGTGTTAATAAATGCCGTCAAAATATTGGTCTGACCCGCCGCCTTGCGTCATTTTGACTCACGTGCTCATTTTTTTTGCTATTCCAGACGAATGGTTTTTAACTTAAATTTATTTTAAAACTTGTAACAAATGCATATTATCTTGTACATTACTTAGAATCTAATAATTTTAAATCTGGAAAATACTAAAATAGCTCACCTTTTCTTGTTTATTATTTAAAATTCAAATAATCCCCAATTCTAATTCCATGAATCTAGCAACCAAGGTAAATATAATAATATAAAATTCATTATATTTTATTCATTTTTCTAAAGTAGACATCTAAAATCTATTAGGGAGTTATTAAACATAACTAATTTTGGTATAATAAATATGCTGATTGAAGTTTAGTTATTATAAATTCATTATCTTTTTGTAAGTATTTTAGAGATTTAATAGTAGTCAAATATTTTGATTATGCATAATTTGTGATGATATATTTGACTAATACTTTGATTATTGTCACTCTATAATACATTTGACTAATCATCTAATACCTATGTGAACTTTAGACTTGCATTGTTATACTTTTTATTATCACTTAAATATAATAATAAAAACAATTATTTATTTAGCTAAGTTAAAGTTTATATTTACCCAATCGTAAAAAATAAAATAAAATAATAAATATATCTGTTTTTCTAATCTTTTGGTATCATTATTTTATAAAGATCTCAAGGATCGAACATGCATATTTTTTAACTTTTCAAAAGTAATACTTTTGATATTACATCATGAGAATCGTTGTTGGATTTACCATTATAACAAATCTATTTGATATGGAATCAATCAAAGTGTATTATGTCGATTTCTTACTATAATAGTTATATGGTAATCGTTTGATTTTCGGTTTCTAGTCTGATTTTATTAGTAGCTAGCTATGGTTGGGGCAAATATCAATCGAGTAGATCCGTAAATTCGACCAAAGAGTACCTGATATTAGTCACATTATACATGTTTAACATATCTATTTGTTGAGTAATATCTCTTACTTTTATGCATTTTGTATCCATTTATTGTAATTTTTGATTACTTATTGCTTTTCATGAGTACTTGTAGGTCCAAAATGTCATCTTGCTATTTATGGAACTAAAAAGGAGTTAAAACGAATAAATGATGTTTTAAAATGATAAAGTAAAATGGTGATTGGATACATTCAACACAAAATTATGGCGTGAGTACCATCTCTATAGTCCATACCCAAAATAAAAAAATTAACACCTGTTTTAAACTTGCCAAGTTCGTTGTTTGCAAATATTATTGGGATACCCCCATTAATCACATTTTTCCTTAGCTAGATTTGTTCCCCGTCATAATATCAGTTTATTTCATTATAGGTCTAAATAAAATCATAAATGGTGGTGACATAGTAATAAAGATTTAATCACTAAAGTAAAAATAAGTAAAATAAAATAAATATGAAATTCCATGCTTTATGAGAAAAAAAAATATACACCTTATAATTAGAGAGGTTTACTTGCAACAACTTCAGACTATTCGTAAAAAAAGTTGATACACTTGAGATTATTCGATTAGATTAACTAAAAATAATAATAATAAATAATCAAGTTTGAATGTATTTGCAATCATAATCACGTAATATATATAACTTAAATTTATAACCTTAGATTGGTCGTTTAGTCTTCATACTTGACTTGAGAAAAATAAACAAAAATGATAAACATTCAAAAAAGTGCATCATATCATTTTATATACACAAACATAATATTCAAATATATGACATGTCTTGTACCCCATAAAAGGGTATTATTTCCATCGCCATGTAAGACATGTATTGAGACGTATTTTTGGGAAATTTGGGATTCATATTCAGGAAAAATTTATACGGATGAGACAAAAACTACCTCAATTGGTGTAACTAGGAACAAGATTCAATATATTTGCAAACTAGGAAGTCTGGTGTTGTAGACATCGAACTTGTCCACGTGGACAAAAACTACCTCAATTGGCATCAAACCGCACATGCTTTCTGAGTGCCACCTAGACCAAGTTCGGTGTCTACAACACCGGACTTCAATGTACGTGGACAAGTTCGGTGTCTACAACACCGGACTTCCTAGTTTTACAAATATATTGGGAGAAGTTCCTAGTTACACCAATGACGGAAAATATAGTCATGTCCGTACAAACAAATTCCATATTCAGGCTAACACTATGCAGACTATTGTGTTGCGCACGAAACAAAATGACAATTAGGCATATATATTTTTATTACGTTCCATTTTATAAATAAATTATATATATAAAAAAAAAAGCAAGAATGATCTTAATTAAATAACTCACCATATTTCAATTATAATATTTGTCTTTTCTAATGGAATATTTAATTATATTTCTCTAGAAGATCAAGATTTTCCAAGGGTATATAAAGGCAGGGGACTCTGTTTTCTTTAGTCCATCATCACAATACACAAACCATGGCCAATATTTCATTCATTCCACAATATGACCAAGCCTCAGATTACTCACCAGAGTCATCCTACTCATGGGATGAACTTCTTTTTCACCATAATTCATCACTTCCTTTCAATTTCAATGATTCTGAAGACATGCTTGTTTTCGATATGTTAGCCACAACCAATTATAGTCCATCAATGGGTGACAATTCGTCCGAATCCAATACTTCAACGACCGTAATTGTTAAAGAAGAAGAAGTGACATCCGAATCCAAAATTGTGAAACTTCATAAAGAAAAGTCGTATAGAGGAGTAAGAAGACGGCCGTGGGGTAAGTTTGCGGCCGAAATAAGGGATTCAACTAGGAATGGAATTAGAGTATGGTTAGGGACATTTGATAGCGCCGAGGCGGCTGCTATGGCTTATGACCAAGCCGCATTTTCAATGAGAGGAAATGCAGCGGTCTTGAACTTTCCAGTTGAGAGAGTGAAAGAATCGTTAGAAGAAATGAATTACGGGTTTGTAGAAGGGTGTTCACCCGTTGTGACACTTAAGAAACGACATTCTCAAAGGAAGAAACCAGTTAGAAAAAATAAACCAAGTGTTGGTTCTAGCTCTACAAAGGTGGAACAAACGAATATGGTTGTTTTTGAGGATTTGGGGGCGGATTATCTTGAAGAACTATTATCTTCATCGGATTGTAGTACAACAATTTCTTGGTAAATACAACTTACAAATCTCTTGAGTTTAAATCTTACGGTTGAAAACTGTTTAGAACCAAGTCGTTGTAGATTTTTCACTGCCCTTAATCTTTAGATATGGTCTTTAGATATGGTCAACCCCTTGTAGCCCACAAACCGTAATGGTATATTGTTTTATTCTGTTTTGTTTTGTTGTAAGAATATGAATACATATTGTTTGTATCTTCATCTCTTTGTAAATTGCAAGTTTCTTTTTTTTTCTTTTTGATATCTTAGAAATTTGATCTCTTAGTTTTGTCCATGTGTGTACAATTTGTGGGCCTTATGATTTGATGCGACATTATTTGAAAGCATTGGAAGAAACTTCAAAGAATGACCATAAATAGGTTGTTTGATAATACTAAAGAGTATAAGATGATCGGACCACGTTAGGCATGATATATGTAGTCATGTTTTTGGGCTTCCTAATGTTTCCGGATCAAAATGTGATGCCGAAAGCCTGAAATATCATACAAGATCCTCGAAGGCATAAAAGTGGACATATATTATAATTTTATGTGATATAGCAATAGTCATTATGTAGTAAATATTTTATGATTTTTAAGCCGTTTTTTTATCCGTTTAAGGTATAGTGTTTGGTAATAATACCAATCTTTGGGTTGTTATATCAATAACTTTTTAGTCATAATTTTTGAACCGTCAAAGATTCTCATCGTTTAAAATTTGATAAATGATGATAGATCTATTTTGACGGCTGATTATTTTAAAAAAATTAATAAAAATTTAGAAATGACATACCGTTTGTCTTTTAACATATGTCATGCTCGTATCCTATGACAGATTTGAGTAGGTTTTGTTTGAGTTTTGACTATGATGCATTTGTTTCTACTTTTTTTCTTCAATCATGGAGACAATAATATTCAAACTTGGGAATGGTAGAAAATTGTGGCCTCAAAGCAATCGTGTGGTGGTTTGGTACTGTGGAATCTAAGTTCTAAAATCCTACCCCGTTTTTCACTTATGGTGGTTAACTAGAAGTTACTTATATGTTAAACATTCTTCATTGGTAAGGTTTTAGATACTTAGAAATCCATGAGAGTTTGAATCTCACTTTTTACATTTGTAAGATTGGATTATTAAAGGAGTTTTCGAGAATTTTGAGTTTCATCTCAAACATGCGTGATTCAAGCTCTGCATACTGTTCAATTAAATGTAAATGTGGTATTAACTACTAACTTATTGCTAAAAAACTTATTTGCATATTTAACAAATTTAGTTGGAATTAGAGGCATGCCTTTGAGGACGGAATTGATTGGTTAGTCATAGGCAGGGCAAATGTTTTTAGTTGTTTAACTTTCTTTTTAGTAATTTTTATTTTTTTATGTATAGGATTAAGATTTTTTTTAGACAACTAATTAAGTATGATTTTTTTTACATTTTTACAAAACAAATCATATCTCTTTCTAAAAAACTTTTCAACCTTTAAATATCAAACTACCCCCTAATTTTTAACTCTTTCTTAACCCATCCAATAATATATCTACCCAATATAACTCTAAAATTAGATTAATCAAATGTGTAATACGCGGATAACTATATTTAACTAATCACATATTTTATGACAATCATAAACCTTAAGAATTACCCTTATTATATTATTACCTAAATAATATTTTGTACTCACTATTAAAATGTAACATAGCAATAAATGTAAATACTTTATAACGTAATAACATTATAATTTCTTCTTCTACATGCCTATCAAGGACATTGAACGATGTCAACCGAATTTTTTAAGCGTCTTTCCTTACTACACAATACCTTGAAATTCATAAGTGGAATACGTTGGAAGAATTTTATATTAAAATATTACAGTTTTCCAAAAATATTTTAATATAATTAATTCTATAACTTAATTTATTTATTAAGGGGTCAAATAAAAACTATTGATATTGAAGGACTAAGTTGGTTTTGACTAAAAGATTAGTCAAAAATGACATCATATTTCTTGATCAATGACTTAAATTTAATAAGGAAACTTCATCCAATGGTTCATATTTTTTTATTTTTTTAATTTAAAGGGTTCCTTTTGTATTATTGTTAGATATTTTTCAACTCTCATCAAGCTACCATTTTTTTATTAATTAATAAATATCTTCACATAATATACTTATAATGAAATGATTTACAAATACCGTTGTTGATGGGAATAATATCGTATTATCGTTGTTAAAGGTCTAGTTTTGGAAAGCTTGCAAATGCCCTCAAAAATACATTTGCATTTTGCAAACCACAACCTAAGGTTTTATTTTTCTTGTTAGCTTATTTTGTATGTTGTTTTGGGAAACAAGATAATAGCATAATATACAATACAATACCTTCTTTTCCTATCTTGGATTCTTATGTTTCATTAAAAAAAACTACAACTTTTGTGTAAATATTTACCAATAGGTGAATAGGACGAGCATCTGTGGAACTTGAACATTATTACATTATTAGGGGGTCAAAAAATTTTTGACACAAAATATATTTTGTTTTCCAATCTTTAAAGTAGGGGTTAAAATACATATTATATTGTCTTCTTACCTTCAAATGCTGAATAATTACTAATTACAACTCAAAATTATGAAAGAACCAAAACTCCTGTGTGCCCTTCCGCCATTGAGGGTAGGTTTCATAGGAAATAATAGGCATACTCTTATACCTTGCAACTTAAGAACTGATTAATAAACTCAATCCTTACAACGAAATAATAATAATAATAAAAGTGATAGTAATATAGATTAAATATTACTTCTTATGTCTCAAAATAAGCGTGTAAGTGAAAAATAAGACTTTTGTGAATTATTACTATATTACTCTTTAGTTTAGGAGATACATAATCACTGTATAGTGAGAAATTACTATATTAGGCCTCTCCTTATAATGCTTCTACCCCGCGTCTGAGAGGCGTCCGACGCGCAAGCAAAAGCGGAGGACGCTACTAGCACCGTTGCGTCTAGCGGGTGCGTCCGAGGGTTGCTTCCAAAATCGAACGCAGAGAGAAGTGGGTTTGGTGGGTCCCTCTTGTGTTTGTATTCGTTGCAAAGTAAAAAAAAAAATTTCAAACAAAACGGCTAGTTTTGTTGATTTTTTTTTCTTTTCCTATATATATCACTATCACATTACCCTTTTATTTCACACTATCAAACATACATACTTCTATCTATCTTAAACCATCTCAAGCACATACCATCCCAAAAAAATGTCTAATTCATCAGCATCCTCCTCCCCTAGCTCTGATTATGAATCAACCGAATATGAATCCATTAATCGGGCTGTATCCCAGATGAATGCAGTTTTCAATCCCGAGGCCATAAGCGCTTGTCTTAACGTTATCTTTGACGAAGAAGAAAACCAGAGCTAAGCAGCTTCAAGTTCTTCAGCACCCAAGTTGACTAGAAGGGTGATCCATCGAGATCACCTTGGTGCTGCAAAACTTTTACACGATCATTACTTTGCGCCTAACTGCACTTACCCACCCAACATGTTTCGTAGAAGGTTTAGAATGCGAAAGGTAATGTTTCTCCGCATAGCGCGGGATATACACTCCTTTAACAGCGTTCAACCGCTACCGAAGCACTTTCAGTTTTTCCACAAAGCACCGACGGATGCTTCTGGTCGTCCCGATTTTAACATTTTCCAAAAATGCACTTCTGCAATTCGCCAGTTAGCTTATAGCTATAAGGCTGATGCTTTCGACGAGTACTTGCAAATAGCGCAAGATACAGGGTACCAATGTTTAGATGCTTTCTGCAAATGTGTGATACACCTGTATCAACACGAGTACTTGAGAAGGCCAACGGAAGCAGATAACGAGCAGTTAACTGCTAAACATGAGCAAGTTCATGGTTTTCCGGGTATGTTTGGTAGCATAGATTGCATGTATTGGGGTGGAGGAACTGTCCGGTGGCATGGCAAGGCCAGTACACGCGAGGCGACAAGGGCTATCCCACAATCATGCTTGAAGCGGTTGCTTCCTATGATTTGTGGATCTGGCATGCTTATTTTGGCCTTGCTGGTTCGAAAAACGACATCAATGTCCTCAACAAATCAGATTTGTTTGACGATTTGCTTCAGGACAGGCTCCTAAAGTAGAGTTTTCGGTGAATGGCCAGCGGTTTGTTAAGGGATATTACCTAGCAGATGGTATTTATCCTGAATGAGCCACTCTTGTCAAGTCTTTCAAGTGCCTGATGGAGCCGAAAACCACCAAGTTCAAGAGATACCAAGAAGCTGCAAGGAAGGATGTCGAGCGAGCATTCGTGGTTCTTCAAGGTCGTTGGCAGATTGTTGAGCAACAAGCCCGGGCCTACAGTGTGAACAAGATAAAACGTATCATGTTATGTTGTTTGATTCTGCACAACATGATCGTTGAAGATAACGGCCGCACAATTACAGAGTTTGAAAAAGAGTTGATAGCTAATATTGTCCTCCCAACCCGCACGTGGTCTGAAAGGTGTTCAACACAGCTTCGTATGTACGGGGAGTTGCGCGATATAAGGAGTCATCATGAACTCCGCAATGCTCTGATTGAACATGTTTGGAACCTCCCAGAACGCGGCCGTCAACGTTGATGCGTAGTTTATTTTTGGACTAATTACTTGGAAAGTCATCCAACTTGTCCTAAATACCTTTTCTGGGGTCCTAACAAAAAAAAGTTTTAATGTAGGGAGAAAACCTGGCTAAAATCTCTTTATTGGGTTTGTGACCTGCTAAAGCTGATGTGGAGTCTAATTAACCAATTAAAACTTATTTTTTTCACATAACATCTGTTATGTTGGAGCCTATGTATGCACCTATATTTTCACACTCTTTTTCTAGTTTCTAGATCTTCAAACATCTATAACTACACTTACATCTTTATCTATATAAATCAATAGAGTTTATATATCAAAATATTTCTATACATAAATCCATCGATCCATTTTTACAAATCCTAATCACAATTACTAGAACTCAGTCAAATCCCAAATCAACAAAAACCCCAGATGTACAAATCCATCGATCCATTTGTACAAATCCCAAATCAACAAAACCCCCGAAATTGAATTCCGGCTACCATCGATGTCGCCCTACTTCGCCGGAGAATTGGGACACCCCATGACGCCACTAAAATCATCTCTATCATCACCTAAACAACAACGGACAAACATCGAGATGTATTTTTGAATAAGACCCACAAATCTAATATTTTTTTGGTTGAGATTTCAACTATAAATGTGTAATAGTTGTGTGTTTAAAGTCGTTTTGTATGTGATGTTTATGGATGTGAGGATCCTATATTGCAAAGAGGATGATGATGATGATAACTGGTGCTACTTCCTGGCGCTTAGTGGTGTCCGAAAAAAACGGCCGGAAAAGGATTTGGGGTTCTCGGTGGTGGTGCTTCCATTTTGGGGATTAACTGTTCATGAATGAGTAAGTGGATATTTTAGGGTTTTGAGTAATGAGGATTTTGAGGGAAATTTGATCGATAGATATAGAGATAGAGATATAGATACAGGATTTGATGTGATGAAGTTAAATGGAGATGTTTTCCATTTTGTTCATCACTTGCACCATTGTAATTATCAGGGAATGTATATAAACCAACTTGTTTCTCTTTTGTTGGATTATTTTATTTTCATTTTTATTTTTTTTTGTCTTGTGAATGTGTACAACGATTTTGATTTTTAAGAATTAAATGAGATGAACAAAGTACTTGTCATTGTAATTAGTGATGTGGAACTGTTTTTAAAAGAAAATGACATGGAAATTACATGTAATCAATAAATGGAATAAAAGAAAATAAAAATAACTTTCAAAATTATTTTTGACTGGCTACTTACTCTCAACCCCATAATAGTCATTTTAGCCGGGTTTTCTTCTTACATTAAAACTTTTTTTTGTTGGGACCCCGAAAAAGGTATTTGAGACAAGTTGGATGACTTTTCAAGTAATTTACCCTTTTTTTTTCTTCTGATAATGTGATTTTTCACAATTTATGTTTTCTAGTTTAATGTTTAAGTTTTAGAATAAATGTAATTTGTTTTATTTTTTTTTAAGTGTTGTAATGTGTTTTTCTAATAATAAAATGTGTTTTATTTATAATAAATTGTGTTTGTTTAATTTTGTGAAAAATAAAAATGAAATAATATAATAATTGATGAATAGTGTTAGAAGTGGCTTAGAAATGGGGGTTATAAGGAAGGGGTGTTTTTGGTGTGTCTAAAAGTGATAAATAATGTTAGAAGTGGATTAAAAGTAGTTCCTTATAAAGAGAGTTACTCTTTAGTTTTTTAGAACATCATATCAAAGATAAAATGATAAAGTTAAAGTTTTATTTTTGAAATGAATTTTTATTTTGAACAAAATAATCTAAAATGAAAAAGTAGTACTTATTCAGTAATTCCGAAGTGAGTGGCTTTTTTGCTTAGTGTACTTTGGTACTTATTTTGGTGGACTTGTGCTCTTCCTTGGAGACAAGTTTCTTCTCTTGTAGCACTAAATTACATCGATTATAAAAACATTAAAACAAGGTTTTATCGACACATGTCGAAATGAGTATTCATTGAATGTTGCTTATAATTTTGGATGAATGAGAGTGCCCAGTAGAACAATACTCGGTCGTTCACCGAGTTAAAAACAATAAATATATATTTTAAAGTACACGAAACATGTTTAATTTTATGTATAAAGATACAATGAATTAACAAAATAAAGATACAATGAATTAACAAATGAGCAAGTATCCGAATTTTATTAATAAGGTGTAACTTAAACATTGTTGTAAGTCGCAACCGTCTAAATTCAAGCATAATTTCTAACATGTACGTCTCGCATCATCCCAACACTTTGGTCGATTAACCATACATTTTTACCTGCCTGTAAAAGAGTAAACCATACAATTCAATCAGTTTCATCATGAACTGAAATAGACAGAAATACTTATACGATGACACGATTTTATAGGTCGCCAAACTAATGCTCCAAATATGAAAGTGATCTTTTTAATTATATAAGCCTCCTATTCACATGTCACAGCTCGTTCACATAAATAGGCAACATTCATCACTTTTCCAGTCCGCATTTCCATCAATAACCTCCTCGCTATTTTAGAAAATAGCTGGTCAAGATGCCTATACATGGACTAGCATGTAGAGGGTTTCACACACATATAACAAAGCTACTCCCTCATCCTAGTCGTTAGTCCCTTGCTGGTTAGCATGGTCACAAACCCACTCGACCTTAACAATAATGAAAAAAAAGTTAAAATTTTGACCAGAACCAGTTGTCCCGTTACCCAGCCGTAACCTACACATTTTGCAACCATTACCCTATCTCACTGGTGGTATTTATGGTGACCCTTCAATCAATAGGTTATGGGTTCCCTTGATAGGCAACTTGTAAATATGTGTCGATCTAGTGCGAATACGTCGATAAGAGTCAAATAAAGCAGCACAAACATATAAAGGCACAGTCAAATAAAGGCCAAACAGCACTTCATGTTATAACTAACTATTTGCAAAAATTTTCTAAATCAGCACAAACACATAAAGGCACAGTCAAATAAAGGCCAAACAGCACTTCATGTTATAACTAACTATTTGCAAAAAATTTCTAAATCAGTCATTTTCAAAATGCACATTCAAACACACCTTAAATATAATAGCAATGTATAATGGAAATTTGTCTACAGTAATCAACATATTTCACATCCTCGGAAATCAGCTTTCTAATTTTTTATCGTGTGACTAAGTTACCAAGAAAAAGTAAAGAACGAAAGATCTAGAGTACCTTTCATGAACATTAGGTGTGAAACGGCTCTTGGATGGCCCTGAATCAAACTTCAAGTTGAAAATTTGGACAGTTCCCATGTCACTTAAAACAGCTTGCCTTTCTGCCATCGAAGACAAAGCAATACGTAAATACCTGCTCTACCTAAACTGCTCCTTTTACCTGTATTTAGTGTGTGAGAATCAACTATAAGCCATAACGCCATATCATCATTGCTAATTAATAATACATGATACTGCCTCACCTTTGTACCACTATAGTCATTGCTTGTTCAATGATAGGGGCAAATGATGTTGGTCCTGTAATTCTACTTAATGAAATGAACCGCGTAGAGCGGTGCTTGTTTCGACCCGTTACCCAAATTCGCCCATTTTGCCAGGCGTAATTCTACTTATCAACATAAAAAAACGGCTAAATTACTATAAGATGATCGATGATGTACATGCTTGAGGCAATCAATCTGAATAAAAAATTAGAAAAAAAGGGGGAAAATAGTGATACCTTTCCCTTTGGCATCTTCATTTACCACAGCCATGCCATGAGCAAAATATTGCAACAAAACTTCAAGAATTTACCAATTTAAAAACCTAGAAAAGCCAATAACTTATTCATATATTATAATTTAGCAATAACTTAACAAACGTAATGCATCTATATCAAGAAAAGACTTTTTCTGCTTAAAGACCTTGAACCTATTTAGCAATAACTGGTTAGCCAGTTTCGTTTGCAGTATTGCAACGTAAATCGAATATATGTGTATATATATATATAATTTAATACAGTATTAGTAATAATTACCCGTCCATTCATTGCTCTTAGTGAAGCAATACCAACATTCAGATTAGAAGACTCGAGCCCTGCACGAGCAAGAGCTTTGGTCAGCTGTAGAATACGTTAACGTCTCATCTCACTAACATATATCAAGTACAATCAAGTCTCTTGTATATAATGTTAGTTTTGATTAAATTATATGATTTCTATATATTTTTAAGCTTTTTAGTGTATCAAGTTGAAGCTAAGTTTTTATGCGTTTTTGGTGATGGGAGAACAACTATTTTTGGGTCTATGAATAAGGTCAATGAAGCGTATGAAAAAAAGCAGGCCGACCCACACCCGACCTGCATTAATGAAATGAACCGCGTAGAGCGGTGCCCCGTAGATTATACTTTTTGTCACTCGGCCATCCATATAGTTTAACTAAGTTGCAACAACAAATAGGAGCTCACAAATTGATTACATATGCTTATACAAAAAACAATGATTTTTAAATGAAAAATAAAACTAATTAAAATGGAAAACAAAAGATAATAACCTTTCGTATCCCTTTTCCTCTTCCTTTCAATCGCATCCCTAATTCATCAAAAGAACCAATTTTGTATACCCAAAAATTTATAGCATCTGTTTGGCTTCCCTTTTTCGTATTCCTTTTGTGTCTTGATTTAATTTTTCTCCAAATATGCAATACTCTCCAAATCTGGAATACACATGTAAACGAAAGGAATCCTAACTCTAATAATCAAAATATGAAAAAGCTAATATATTGGATTTTAAAAAAGGATCCGATGATTGTACCAACCTTTGCTGCCGCAGATGGTGGTGTCGGCGCCGATGGAGGCGTACGGCGGAACATATGGTTTTGAAAGAGACACTGATGGTGGCGGCAACACAGATACAGAGGGGTGGAGGTGATAGATTGTGTCGATGGATGGTGATGTGACAGAGGGTGAAATATGCCGGAACAAATTTGATAGATGTGTTTTATTATAGCAGAAACCTGTTTAAAAAAACCTTTTTTTAGTTTAAAGGGTTAGGATTAAGTTTAGTTATTAATTTAGATGGTCAAGATCAAGAGTTAAATTTATTTTTTTTCTTTGTTCTACCAGCAAAATATATATATATATATATATATATATATATATATATATATATATATATATATATATATATATATAATTCTACCTTATTGTCAACTTCCACATAATGACATGGTTAATAATTGAGTCATTTCATTTCGAAGAGCCCATTGGGCCAGTTCCGACCGATTATGTTTGGCATTAACACAGTAGCACAATAGGACATAGAGTGTTGGGAGGTTGTCTAATTACTTCTTCTTTAGAGGTCAAGATTTTCAAAGGGCGTTGTTAGGGAAATACTTCATTTTTGAATAAATAAACATCTCTTGTACACACTGTGAAGGTTTGTACGGAGCTTATAGGTGGTGTATAGGTTCATGATCCCTAATAAACGTTACCTAAACATATGTTATATACTTATATGACCAGTATCTAAACTTCTTTATAAAAATTAATACATCCCCATTTTTAGAAACAGTTACACAATAGTTACAACGAAATTACTAAAATACCCTTAATAAATACTCACTATGAAAAAAGTTTTTATAAAATACTAAATTTGTCCTGAATGAATTAATTTACACTCTAAACCTTTAGTTTAATAATTAACACTTTAAGTCCTTATCTTCTAAAAAATTTACACTATCACAATTACATCAACCGACACCACTAGACCGTCTTCCCCACCACCGCCGCCCATTGCGCGGGTACCATGCTCGTATACACATATGTACATGGCATATAATTTATATTCACATCGATTATGATTTTACAAATGTCGCTAGATGTTCATTCTTTGTTATATGCAGTCAATTTGGTGGTTCAAAACAAAAATTGTTTTCGGGTCAACTCATAAGAAACTTTACTAAAAAGTATAGTACACAAATTTTAGGGAAGGAATAAAATTAAGAGTGTGATAACTAGTAAGTATGGAATCTCACTCAATTTGATGTAAGTTCTTGATGCATCATCTTCCAATTTTGTATACAATTAACTTGCTGAAATATTCTTGTTGCCACTGCTTTTGAAATAAGTACACCAAATTTTCGCTTGTTTGGATTTTGCAAGCGTTAGTTATGAGATCCTTTTGAAGATCACATGTCTAACTTTTATTTGCGAAATGTGTCTTGTTTTCTGCCTTTTTTTAATATACTTTTCTATGACCTAATTTTAGAGAATAAGGTTGAATTTCCTAATTTCCTTGATCATCTAATTGATTGCATTTTTTTTTTTTTTTTGATGTTTGAGACATCGGCAATAACTAAGGAAATTCTTGATCGAAAAAAAAAAAAGAAAAATGATTAATCCTCCTAAAACTTAAGCCTAATAGTTAATCTTCTTAATAGTGTAAAACTTTTTGACATGTGTAATCCACTAATTATCTTTCCTTATCACATCCTTTGATTTTTTCCATATGGTTTGATCTTATGATTAGGAGAATTATTAGGTTGATTAATTAGGAGGATTTATCACTACTTAAAAAAAATGCAATAAAAAATTGGCAATTTTCTAACTAGCGCTCTACAGCCACTTGTAAAAAAATATTAATTAATCTTACTGTTTCTGTTTATAGTTTGTCACAAAGAAATGAATGAGGAATTCTAATTTTTTTTAGTTTGCTCATAAATTATATATACGTATAAGGGTAATAGGGGAACCCTAGCCCCGGTTACACAATTGGATACCCACCGACCCACCTCGTATGAGCCATATGATGCAGGTAAAATACCTTCATCCTAATCCCTACATGATCTGGGCACCCCAAATGATCGAACCCGTGTATTTAAACTTCACATATGCGTCCAGGCTTCATTGGTAACAGGTACCTTAAAGGAATTATTTTTTGTTCCTAACGGGGATCGAACCTGAGACCTTAAGGTCATCATATATATATATATATATATATATATATATATATATATATATATATATATAATACATCAAAGACCAATTTCATTTAGATATAGGGCTGTCAATGAGTTCGGGTTCGAGTTGGCGGGTATGGGTTCGTGGGTTGACGGGTCGAAAATCTCTTACCCTAACACAACATGTTAAAAGTTTCAGGTCAAAATTTCAATCCTGACTCATGACCTGTCAACCCGAACCCAATCCACCAATCTCAAAAAAATCAGGTTGACGGGTTGATGGGTCGAGTTTCAGGTTGACAACTCAAATGGGTTGTTGGCTTAACGGGTTGATTTTAGGTCAAACATGTCATATGGGTCGTGGGTTGGTGGGTTATTGGGTAAAATTCAGGTCAAATGAGTCATGGGTTGGCGGGTCAAATGAGTTGGTGGGTCGATCTATTAAAAAAAATTCTATAAATTTTAATTATTTTTCAGGCTAGCGAGTCGACCTGTTAACCCAATGGGTTAACCCGAACCCAACCCCCAAAAAATTAGGTTAGTGGGTTAACGTGTTGACGGGTCGAGATTTAACAACCCCAACTTGACTTTTTTCGGGTTGGATTCGGATTGGGTTTCGAGTTGGGTCGAGATTGACAGCCCTACGAGTTAGATATGGTACCCCAAAAAAAGTAACTTACCACATGTTTTGAGATAAAAGACATCATTTTTAGATTAAATCATCAAATTTCCACTAATGGGCTTAAATAAAGTAAGTTTTTCAATATAGATTAAGCTATTAGATACTCATGTGACAAGCACGTTGTGGCTTAGTGAAATGGCACCCCATAGTGGATTAGTGGGGTGTCCAACTGTCCACTCATCGTTTCTTCGTGCACCTTTTTGTTTTCATTTTTGAAATTCTAGTAATTCATCCAAAAAACTAAGTAAAGTAACGGAATATAAACCCGAAAAACAAGTCCAATATAAAGGTAAATTGACTAAAACCCACAAATTAATGAATTCGTTAGAGTATATTTATCCCCAAACTGAGGGGATATGTATCCACACACATATCCAATAATCTACTTGTAATTAACTAGATAGAATGAGGCAATATGACCTCGGAAATATGTCTAATTTGAGCTACATAAATTACACATCGATCCTTAAGACTTATGAGTTAGTTAGAGTATATTTGTCCTTAAACTGGGTAAGAAAAAAGAGAAGCGTATCCATATATTTAGACGTATAGTTCCAATGGTGGCTCTAGGGTAAGACAAAGAAAACAAGAGCTTTAGGTTTCGTATTATTGAAAGCCTCAAATTTTATATATAAGTTAAATATATCAGTTTATTTTATGTATGGAGAGAAAAAATCATTTAAAAAATTTAAAAATAAAACTAAGAGAAGCTTAAAAAGTTTAAATTAAGTGTAGTTTAAAAGGACTTTTGATTAAGTGAATTGTAATACGTTTTGGGTTTTTTGTTCTTCTTTTTAAATAAGTTTTAGTTATAAATAGGTCACACTTTTTTGTTTTGTTTTAGACCCCAATATGCCTTGAGCATCTATTGTATAGTTCACATTAGTTATCACATACAGCAATCAACATATGCAAGAGCGTATCCATTTACTTCTAAATTAGGTTTACGGACTAGGTTATATTGGAAAATAATGTAGTAATCATTAGCAACAAATATTCTAGACATATGTTGAATAAGGTTTAAGACCTATGTAAACTATGTAAGACTATAATATAGTATATGATACTTGGCCCATTCTTTTATATGGAGCCCAGATGATTACTAGCCCAAAATCCCATATCTAATGACTAATCTAAGGAAAATGATAAATCTTCTTAAAGTCTAAAACTATAAAAAAGTGACATGTGGTATCCACTAATTTTCTTTTATAATTTTGTCTACTGATTTTCACACATGTCATCATGTTATAATTAAGCGGATTTTTAGGTTATTTAGTTAGGAAAATTAATCATTTTTCCTAATCTAATTGTAATTCAATGTGATATTCTAATTTTCTCCGTCTCCAAAAATTTCACGACTTGTTAAGTTTGTAGTGTGTATTCAGAGTCGCAATGGTTGTCATGGTCAAAAACCTCCATCGTCACTAAATTTGTCATTTCCTACTTAACTAGAAAAAAAAATAAAATAATATACGGAGTGTTTAATAAAGCAAAGAGATCATCACATGTATGAATCAAAGAAGATACCATGCGTTTTCTCAGTCCTATTTTAATTATATTGGTAGACATTTGTATCTTATTTAGATCGATTAGATTTGGATATAAAATTGTAAAAGACTATTAGAAATTTAATCAAATTATCTAAAAAGAATTATATATATTTCTGGTAATAGTTAATGAAAGCAACGGTGAAAAATAGTACAAATTTACGAGTACTTTTTTACCCACTCTTTTATAAAGGCTCCCATAAATTTAACTTTCTGAATCAGTTAGTAGATATTTCCCAAAATATCGGAAAGCATCACGTATTTAAAATATATAAAAAAAGAAAGAAATTAATTAATAACGTATTGAAATCCTAACAATATATGCAAGAAAATAGCAAGGCAGATCCAACTTTTATTTCGGAATCCGGATTGTTTGTTTGTTTCAAATATACTATGCATTTTATACTTTTTATTATATTATATTATATTATTATTATACAGTCTATCATATATGATCAGTTATTGTCTTTATCCAACACTAACTGTTTTTGAACGAATCCTACACTAATTCGAACTCTCTTCTTCTAATACGAAACAAATATAGTTTTGTTTCATTCGATATATTCACTCGATCACTATATATATATTAATTAACCTATCAATCTTCACATACCAAATCAAGAGCATGCTGTAATATTAATCGGATATATTATTAAGGTTTGCGATTCTAACTTTGTTCTTTATTTATTTATATCAATCATAATAATATGCTTGCAATTTGTATCATACATGCATTGTTTTCTGTGTTTTTTTAATGCAAAGGTAACTTTAATTTTATTTTATTTTTTGTATCGTGAAATCTTCTATAAATTATATTTAAAGATTGTAAATTCTTGGGTTTTTGTAAAAAGAAAGTTTTGTTTTTTGTATCTTGGAATATCGTTACATGCAATGGTTATCAGATGAAGTTGTGGTAAAAGTCTTGAAAAATTTAGTTTTGAGATAAATATTTATATCACATGAATTGGGTCTTATATGAAAATTCAATATCGTTAAGCACAAATTTACAATTTGAAAAGAAATTTTTTTATAAGAATAATAGATGTTATATATGATTCCAATAGTTCCAACCTTAATTAGTAGTTAAACTTCTGTCACATGATAAGATTATAATGTCTAATTATCTTTTGTGATTTTTGTTTAATGCAGGGAAAGAAAGATCAAATTGAGATCTAACTTTCTCAACAACCATGTCATCATCAAATAACAATTTACAAGTATTCAAGGCACTTGATGGTGCAAAAACCCAATGGTACCACTTCACTGCAATTGTAATAGCTGGAATGGGCTTTTTCACTGATGCTTATGATCTGTTTTGCATCTCTTTGGTCACTAAGATCCTGGGCCGGATTTACTACCACGTACCGGGCTCTCTCAAGCCCGGAAGTTTACCTCCGGAGGTCTCTGCTGCCGTTAACGGTGTCGCCCTAGTTGGTACGCTAACGGGCCAACTCTTTTTCGGGTGGCTTGGTGATAAACTTGGAAGGAAAAGGGTTTACGGCATTACACTAATGCTTATGTGTTTATGTTCCATTGCTTCGGGCTTGTCGTTTGGGAGTAGCCCGAAGTCGGTTATGACTACTCTTTGCTTTTTTCGGTTTTGGCTTGGGTTTGGGATCGGTGGTGACTACCCGCTTTCGGCGACTATCATGTCTGAGTACTCGAATAAGAAAACCCGAGGAGCGTTTATCGCGGCGGTGTTTGCTATGCAAGGTTTTGGTATTTTAGGAGGTGGGGTTTTCGCGATAATAATCTCTTCGGTGTTTGATGCAAAGTTTAAGGCTCCGCCTTACGAGGTTGACCCGATCGCGTCGACTGTTCCCGAGGCGGATTACGTGTGGAGGATCATTCTAATGGTGGGGGCGCTTCCGGCCCTTATGACTTATTATTGGCGAATGAAGATGCCCGAAACAGCCCGTTACACTGCCTTAGTCGCTAAAGATGGTAACAAGGCGGCAGAGGACATGTCAAAAGTTTTGCAAATGGAAATCAAACCCGAACAACAAAAGATCAACCAAGTTGTTGGGAAATCTGGCAACGATTTCGGGCTTTTCAGCAAGGATTTCCTTAGACGACACGGTTGGCATTTACTCGGAACAACCACCACTTGGTTTTTACTCGACATCGCTTACTATAGCCAAAACCTGTTTCAAAAGGACATATTTAGTGCCATTGGTTGGATTCCAGCAGCAAGTAAGATGAATGCGATTCACGAAGTTTATCGAATCGCAAGAGCCCAAACACTTATCGCGCTATGCAGTACTGTTCCTGGATACTGGTTTACCGTTTTCCTAATCGATAGGATTGGTCGTTTTAAAATCCAGCTACTCGGGTTTTCAATGATGACAATCTTTATGTTCGCATTAGCCTTTCCTTACAACCACTGGATTCACCCACAAAATAACATAGGATTTGTGGTGTTGTACTCATTAACATTCTTTTTCGCAAACTTTGGGCCAAACGCGACAACTTTTGTCGTCCCCGCCGAGATTTTCCCAGCCCGTCTACGTTCCACTTGCCACGGTATCTCAGCAGCATCAGGCA
Organism: Erigeron canadensis; assembly: GCF_010389155.1. Taxonomy (NCBI): domain Eukaryota; kingdom Viridiplantae; phylum Streptophyta; class Magnoliopsida; order Asterales; family Asteraceae; genus Erigeron; species Erigeron canadensis. Next base: position 6,629,719 of record NC_057769.1, on the reverse strand, counting down.
AATTAGGCGCGATTGTGGGTGCTTTTGGGTTCTTGTACTTGGCTCAAAATCAAGATCCAAAGAAGGCAGATGCAGGGTACCCTGCCGGTATTGGTGTCAAAAACGCGCTGATCGTGTTGGGTGTGATCAATCTTTTGGGAACATTCTTTACGTTTTTGGTGCCCGAATCGAATGGCAAGTCACTTGAGGAGGTGTCTGGCGAGAATGAAGAAGAGGAACTTCCAAATTCACGTTTACCAGTTTAAAGTTGAGCCTGCCGGCCATTCTTCTATTCATTTACTTTAGTTCACAAGTAGGATTAAGATTCTAGGTTTATTTTCTGGTTTGTTATGTTTTATAGTTTTACTTTTTGGTAAAAGATGGTATGAGGATTATGTTAAATTTTCTCTTGGGGTATAAGATTTTAGACTAAATTCGCAAGCTATGTAGTAACATATGCATATTGTAGTTTCTTTTGCTGAAACATCACTCTTGTAAGGTTTTGATAATTTGTTCTTAACATAATCATATCTTTGAATATAAAAAAGACCAATTTTTTTATCATGACCCATCCTAAATTTTTTTTTTTTTTTTTAAAAAAAAGGGTCTATTTTAGCCTTACTTTTTAGTACAAGTAAATTTTGACAAACTCATTATTATTTGGCATGTGTTTATGTTTAATTATGATGCTGTCAAATAAATCAACTGTTTATATGTGTTGCATATATAGTAAAGTTATACATGTTTGGTCTCAATGCTGATCATAAGTTTTATCTGTAAAACATTACACTATAATTGTTTGTGTATATGTTGTGTTTGTTTGAACAATTTGAAAGGTAAAAATACACAAAATTAATGTCGACAAAGTAAAAGTATTCTCGATTTGAAACTATACATTAACCCAGTCAATGAGATCAAAATCAAGTGATAATATATGAAGACTAATGTAAAGGTATGAAGTTTTCATTTAAAAACCATGGTTTAAAATCTCGTTGGTTTTTTTAAATTTTTAAAATTTTTTTTATGTATTAATAATGTATAAGTTTAGCCTTTTAAGGAAAAAAAAAACACCTAAAGTCGAAACACTTGATATTTTAATTTTGCTTTAATTTTAATATTGTTTCTCTTGGAATGGTTGTATTTCGAATGAACTATAAGGGCGGTGCTTATAGGGTTTTCTTCGCGCGTCCCGATGCTCCCAAGACGCAGACTCCTTATTGAACGTGAGCTTCTTTCTTCTGCGTCCTGCCAAAACTTCTTCACGGGGAACACTCTTGGACGCTTCTTATGGGCCAACTTCTTCACGTGTGATCCAATTAAAAAAAATAATTTGAATTTAAACGGCTATATCGGTTGTCTTCTTCATTTGTAGCACACTACACTGTCAAAAAAAAAACATACCTCTTCCTTCTTCACATTTTACAACCGAAAATCTAACACCTAAAATCCTCAACCAAACCATGCCTAAGAAAAACACCCAAAATCAAAACAAAAACAAGAACATTGGCGATGACATGCTTCAAAATCTTCTTGACTTTCCTACACCCAAAATTAAGTATGGTGTGGTTTAATAATAAAATGTGTTTTTTCAATTAATTAAGTGTGTTTTAATGTTAAATATATATAAAGTTATAAAAATGTTAAAAGAATTGATAATGTGGTGAAGAAATTCTGAAGAAACTGTCCTTATAGGCAGTGAGTGTCCTGAGAAATGTAATGCTGACGTGACAGGCAAGAAGTCCTGAGGACGGCCTGCCTATAAGTACAGGCCTAAGCCCACCACCATGAAATGGTGACGCCTATAGCCGGTGTAAGGAAGGAAGTTGTTTTAAGTGGGTTTCGCTTCGGCTTTCTGGCTAAGGCTTTCAAGGAAAAAGGTTCCTAAACCACTTTAAAAATTTAAGACTTGTTTGTTTTGCGCAAGATTCAAATCCCTAACTTTTTGACTCAAGTCAATTGATTTAGTCATCATTGACTTAAATCTTAATCTTGTTAAATAATTTTAGTCTAGAAAATTCTTCTAAAGGAAAGTAAAAAAAGCATGAGAACGAAAATTTGAAAGGGTTACTGCATATAATAGTGTTTAAAATAAATTGATACCATTGAGTTAAAAGACTTATTTAATGAATAGGTTAGAGATTTTTCAACCTTTTGACAAAATAGCTTTTTTCCAAATACATGTGGTTTTTTTTAAAAAAAGGCTTTATAAAATGCTTTTTCATTAAAATTAATGATTTTTTAATAGGTTAAAAAAGCTTTTAAAGACTTTTTATTATTTTAAATACTCTTATTTAAGGGCAAAAGTTCCAAGTTTTATCAGAAATTTAATAAACCATTGACAAAATAATATAATTGAACTTTTTTTTATCTCAGAGACAGAGGTTTTCATTTTCCATTTACATATATGTATTAAAAAAAAAAAAAATGATTAATCAACCTAACTTATATGCCTAAAAATAAAAATCTTAATATTTTGACTGACATGTGAATTCCATTAATTCTCTTTCCTAATTTTGTCCTTTAATTTTTTCACATGTAATCATCCTATAATTAGGTTAATTTTTAACATACCAATTAGATTGATTTATCATTATCCAAAAAAATTATGAATATAACACTTTCCTATTATATATATAACATTGAACCCGTGCCTTGCACTACCTATTATAAAGAAATTGTCACCCCTTTCTCTCTTGTTGATTGCGACCCAAAACCCTACCTAATTCCTGTCATGTTCGTTCATCATTTAAGACTTTGTTGTTCAGAAGGAGAAAATACTAGTGTTCAATCCCAACAAACAAAGGTTAGTCTTTTCCCGTAAGTTTTATTAGTCGGGAATGCTTCACTATTATTAACCCATACTTACACTAATGAATATATTGATCTTGGTTTGATCAACAATAACAATGACACCAACAATTATGAACAATGATAATAGTAAATAGTAGATGATGATGAAGTGAGAGAGAATAGAATTTCTCTATATGTGTATTTAACTAGTAGGGGGTTTAACCCTTATATAATGTACATTAGCTTAAGTAGTAATATAGGGCAATTAGTCTTTATAATATATATAACCACTGGGTTGATAGCCCAGTGGCCACCGCCGCCTTCACAAGGGATCTAGGAGCCTGTAAGGTGCGGGTTCGAATCTTGACGGAACCCAGTATTCGTTATTTCCACCTACTCCCTAGGGAAGTCATCGGGATGCCAATGTGCGGAAGTGCGGCATGGTATCCAAAGGGTACAAGGGGCTAAGTGGTTCCCTCCCAATTATCATTTTTTTTGTCTTTTATATATATATATATATATATATATATATATATTTAGTATATAACAAATATTATAATTTTTAAACCCCTAACTTAGTTGGGAATGTTTCACTATTATTAACCCATACTTTATTTATAATTAAGCTATCTCCAATGGGGTGTCCTTGGATATCCTTTACCGTTGAAGCTTGTTTAAAACTAAGGATTTTTTGAAGGATGCCCTTACTTAGGGGCATGCCGTTATTTGTCTTTAACTAATATTTTTTGTTTTAGTGAAGGTAAAAGAATATGTAAAGATGTTTGTATGGTTGGAGATAAAATTATAAGATTCGAAGGTTTTGTAAGGATGTATAAGGATTTGTATGGATATGATGTGACAGCTCAAGTACGTCTTGGAGCCGACAAAATTAGCCCAAAAGAAAACATTTGTATCGTATTGGGCTTATAAAAGAAACAAATGGACATAATCACACGGGTTATGTTGGACAAAAAATAAATTTGTTATCACCTGATAACGGGTCAGAACGACGGGTTGCCCTAGCTAGCTGAAAGACTCCATCACTGTCTCCTACAAGGGTACAATCTTGAATTCATCTATCTTGGTTTGATCAACAATAACAATGACACCAACAATTATGAACAATGATAATAGTAAATAGTAGATGATGATGAAGTGAGAGAGAATAGAATTTCTCTATATGTGTATTTAACTAGTAGGGGGTTTAACCCTTATATAATGTACATTAGCTTAAGTAGTAATATAGGGCAATTAGTCTTTATAATATATATAACCACTGGGTTGATAGCCCAGTGGCCACCGCCGCCTTCACAAGGGATCTAGGAGCCTGTAAGGTGCGGGTTCGAATCTTGACGGAACCCAGTATTCGTTATTTCCACCTACTCCCTAGGGAAGTCATCGGGATGCCAATGTGCGGAAGTGCGGCATGGTATCCAAAGGGTACAAGGGGCTAAGTGGTTCCCTCCCAATTATCATTTTTTTTTGTCTTTATATATATATATATATATATATATATATATATATTTAGTATATAACAAATATTATAATTTTTAAACCCCTAACTTAGTTGGGAATGTTTCACTATTATTAACCCATACTTTATTTATAATTAAGCTATCTCCAATGGGGTGTCCTTGGATATCCTTTACCGTTGAAGCTTGTTTAAAACTAAGGATTTTTTGAAGGATGCCCTTACTTAGGGGCATGCCGTTATTTGTCTTTAACTAATATATTTTTGTTTTTAGTGAAGGTAAAAGAATATGTAAAGATGTTTGTATGGTTGGAGATAAAATTATAAGATTCGAAGGTTTTGTAAGGATGTATAAGGATTTGTATGGATATGATGTGACAGCTCAAGTACGTCTTGGAGCCGACAAAATTAGCCCAAAAGAAAACATTTGTATCGTATTGGGCTTATAAAAGAAACAAATGGACATAATCACACGGGTTATGTTGGACAAAAAATAAATTTGTTATCACCTGATAACGGGTCAGAACGACGGGTTGCCCTAGCTAGCTGAAAGACTCCATCACTGTCTCCTACAAGGGTACAATCTTGAATTCATCTATCATTCCATGTTTCTTCAATCCCCTCGTCATTTATCAGGTTTTTAACTTTTCATGTTCAATATTATATACATATATTATAATTATTTTTTAAAGGGTGTTATATATATATATGTATGTATATATATAGGGAAAAGGGAATATAAGGATGTCCCACATCTAAGCTTAGGTGTACAATCCATCACATACTAATATTTTATTATCTCTTATTTAATGAATAAATGTCTCGGCCCCCATGATTTTTATGATTTAAAAATATGAGGCTGTTAGGCACCCAAGTTGGGTGAAAAACCCCTCACATACCTTTTTTTAAAAGGTAAAAATCATGGGGGCCATGTATTTATTTAAAATATTAAAATATTAGTATGTGAGGGGTTTTTCACCCAAGTTGGGTGTATAACAGCCTTATACTCACTTTTCCCTATATATATATATATATATATTATATATATATATATATATATATATATATATATCTAATTATTAAAACAGTAGTTAAACAGACGATTTTAGAGCATCTTCAACTTAACACTATCTTATAAGATTGCCACATAGGATATATCTTATGTGACATCTTCATATTTAATTTACTATATTTATCTTAAATCAAATAAAATACTAAATTCTATCTATATAAAAAATATATACATGTAATATTTAAAAAATGATTCATGTACGTATATATATATAAAAAAAGAAGCACCCCTATATGATCCACAAGATCTAAATTTGGTAAAAATATTCGGTAATTACGAATTTTTGGTGACCATCTTAATATAAAAATATTTGTTGTCACTATTTTGGACATAAAAAACTCAAAAATCAAACTTATAGGATGTATTATTTATTTATTTTTATAGGATTACCATATTAAAAAGTTAATTAATTTGCCGATTATATAATGTAAAATTCATGAATATCCTTGCTTGATAATATTTGCTTAAAACATATGATGTGTATATAGTTTTTGACATAACCTATTCAAAGACCCACAAGTTATAATCAAACAATTAATATATAGATAAGCAATCTACTTAAAAATCGAAAGCAAAACTTTCATGGTTTTACAAACCGTGAACTTAGTGGTAGTCGAAGCGGGCAGCCATTTGGGCGTCACCCATTAGTAATGTATGTTATACGGTAATATAATCTTTTAATATGGTTTCTAATTTAATACTTATGAATATTTTTGTGAATTAAGTTTGTGATAGTACATTAATTTTAAATTACCGCACATCGTGCCGGTCAAAAATCTAGTATATATATATATATATATATTGACTAACGTTAATATAGAATTGAAAAAGGTTGGATTATTGGTTTTTTTGCTATGTCTACTTCTGTGTTTTTTCTTTAATTTCTCCATTTGTGTTGTGTAATAGCTTTATATTGATTTTATTATTATTATTACTATTTTTTGAACCTTAACTTTATATTGACTATATAGTGGCTTATTTTGTCCTTTAAAAAAAAGTGTCTTTCATTTTGTATGGAAACCGCTCATGGAATGGACATACAGACTTGACAACAATGTTGTACAATGTTTAGTTTGGAATTCAGATGATTATAATGTATTATTATATATTTGTTATATTATTATATGTCAAATGGAGCAGAAAAAGCATGAGATTTTGAGTGATATCGCTTCAGTTTATGTTGATAAGTTGTCCATCTTTAGCTGCAAAATATCCATGGTTTGTTGTTCAGGATCTTCAAGACCTTCATACCCACCAGTTTTTCTCCACCCTTCATAGCAGCCCGTTGTTTAAGTATCGTTGTCAAATCCATGAGTTGTCCGGGAAATGTATCCGAGGGTGTTTCCATGGGTGGATCCCCTATAAAAACGTTAATAACTTATTATAAGTAATAGGAGTTGAAGAAAATTGAGAAAAAGAAAGAGACAATGAGAAAAAACGTTAATCAAATGTGTTATGTATCTATATAAACCAGGAGTTGAATGATGTACCCATCATTTGATTTTGTTAACCTTTAATACGGGTTTGAATGATGTTATTCTATCATAATATCTTTTGATATCCTACTACATTATTGTAAACTATGCAATCCTGCTTCATATAGTTCTGCAAAGTTTACTAAAATGCAATCAATAGTTGGACACTTGTATCATTCACACACACAAAAAAAAAACTAAAAGCAAAGAACAGAACTACAAAATACAATCTAATGACCTAATTCCAAATAATCATAAGAAAAACCCTCAAAGTAAGACAAACACTCTAGTATCTGATGACCCAATTCCAAACAATCATAAGAAAAACCCTCAAAGTAAGACAAACACTCTAGTTAAATCAAATTATCAGTACAGTTGTTTTTTGTTTATTAAGTAAAAAAACAAACACTTTTAATGACCTAATGAATTAGGTATTTTTGATTAATTAACAATTTCTTATCAAGACCTTAACAAATACTAATTAAAAGCGTATTTAACTTAAAGTATTAAGTGACTGAATAAAAAATGTTTGTATATATATTAAATATTAAATTTATATATATAATTTAGCTTTGGTATATTAAATCACAAAACAGTAGTTTTTATTTTATTTACTAAATATAAATAAATGAATTAAGTATTTTAATTAAGTTTATCAAGTATCAAATAAACAGCTAAGTCTTAAAATAAGTACTAAATCGACAATGCCAAAGCACACGTGTCCTTTTTCTACCACTTTTATTGAAGGAAACTAAGTTACTATTTTTATTCTCAAAACATGGAGTATAATAATTTACTGTTCAAAAAAAAAAAACACATCTATACTATATTATAAAAAGAATAGCTTTTTTCATTTTTGGTAATGTTGAAAATATGTAATATTTTCACTTAACACCCCTTAGAATACTTTCATATACACTATCCTCTTAACATTAATGATTAAATTACACTGCCAGTCCTTTATCATTTAAAATATGTCCATTAACCTTTTACATTAATTATATACACAATTCACCGCCGCTTTACCACCAACAGTCGTCCAACCATCACACCGTCGCCGCCACGACCACCACCGCATAGCGCGAGTACCGTGCTAGTATATAATAAAAAAGTCGTTAAAAACTATGTTATTATTAAAAAAATTATATTATTATATTATAATAATTATTTATTTTCTTTATTAGACTTCTAATTAAATTCCATCTCTTCGGTTATAAATACAACTAGCTAATCACCCCGGGTTCAACCCGGTCCATTTAATTAAAATTTAAGCAAAATTTATTTATAAAATAAAATGATACAGTATACCCTCTATAAAATAATACTTAATAAAATTAATAATTTGTCCGGTTATAACTTGAGACCAATGCAATATTGAACCTCAGTTGAACCTCAATTGCAATATTTTACTGTACCATATACAAGGAACGATAGACAAAATAATAATATTATTATCCAAATCCAGTGATATGATAGACAAAATTTTGTATGCAAAATTACCAATACTTTTCGTACAAACACATGAACAAAAGTAATGTAGTGAATCAGAAGAAAGACTTGGAAAAACATATGCATGCTTTTCCCCTTATTCAAATTGAAGTAATTTTTATTTATGGATCATTTATAAAAGTGCAAGAAAAATAAAAATAAAAAATAGGAAAATAAAAAATTATAGAAAAAGCTTTTGATGGAAGTTGAAAATGAGAAAAAGGCATGCCACCACGTGTAGCTGTTTTAAAAGAATTTTAATTTAGGATCGAAAAAAGATTTGTCAAACCAGTCTCATAAACCCTAAATCATAAACTAAAACCGATAAAAGTTTTGAGCATTATCATCATACGAATAACAGTCTTCCATTCGTGATTAATTTTCGGTCAAACTCCACTGCAAATTTCGGAAGTTTTAGGTATAATTTTCTGTTCCCAACTTTTAGTGTTAGGTATAATGTTTTGTTCTCAACTTTTCAATAATAATACGAGTAACTATATACGAGCATGGTACCCGCGCAATGCGGCGGTAAGCTGAAGATGACGATGGTGGCGACATCTATTGGTGTAGTTAAAGGTATTTGATTTAAAGGGGTTAGTAGAGGTATTTTATAGTAATATAATGGACTAATGGGGTAATTTAATATTAAAGGTTGATGGTAATTTAATTCATTAAGGGTATTTTGGTCAATTCACATGTTCCATTTTTATAAACTTTCAACATGGGGTTATAATTTTTATATAGTAGTATAGATTACTCGTATTAATTATTTTTTTTCCAGAAAACATCATACATCATCTAATATGTAATGTTGGTTAATTTTATTATCGCATTCTTTTAATTAAATACAAACAGAGTTTTGGCTTCTTTTTTTCTTTCATTGGGACACCCTCATACAACTAAAAACTAAAGTAACAATGAGTTTTTATCTTTTATTTGATGAATTTTTTACAGTTAATAATTATTTTGTGTAGTAAGATATATTATATTAAAAGTTAGTTTGTGATTATATGTATCAGAACAATAGAATAAAACTAACACTCGATCTTTTCGACAAAGCAGTTAGAGGCTTAGAGCTCTTTGATATATACATCCAAATTCGACAAATTTGGGTTCCAGGTACGAAATTTATCTTTAATGTATCATGTATAATATCCCTAGCTAGTTTACATGGCAGCATAAACTTTTCAATTTCATACGTGTATGTACGCATGTATAATTGATTATCTTCGTCTTCTTTTAATTTATCTTAATCTTAATATCTATACGTGTATGTCTAATTAGATGATCTTAATCTAACCGGCCACAAGGATATTTTCTTTTTAAAGATCAGGGGATTTCCAAATGCTTAATTATATTCATAATACATGTAATCTTTTTAATTTCGCAAATTTTGCTCCTTTATTAAATATTCGTCATTATTATATCTCAGATGGAGCAAAAAGAGGATGAGGTTTCGAGTGATGTTACTTGGGTTTGTGATGATAAATTAGCTGCAAAATATCCATGGTTTGTTGTTCAGAACCTCCAAGACCTTAGTACTCACCAGTTTTTCTCCACCCTTCATAGCAGCCCATTGTTTAAGTATTGTTCTCGAGTCCATGAGTTGTCAGGGAAACGTATCCGAGGGTGTTTTCATGGGTGGTGGTTCTTTCCAACCATCCACTTAATGATACTTGGTCTCTTTGGAACCCGTCATCCGCTTCTAATAACATCATATCCCTTCCTACCTTGACTTTAGAATACGGAGATTATGATTCTATCCGAGAATGTTGCTTGTCTGCTCCTCCTGATGATCCCTCTTCCGTTCTCTTATTAACAAGAAGGACCAAGCCTACATTTGTCTTTTGTAAACTATCTCCTCCTAAAAGTAAAAAACTAAGAAAGAAGCCAAGATGGACGGGGATGTCATATGCCTACCAGCTCGAGAGAATAACATCGGATGGTGATTTGTTACATAGCCTGACTTGTTGTAATGGTAAAATATATGCTCTATGTACCGACAGTTTTATTGCTAGATTTGTAATACAGGTTGAAGTTATAGTCAAGGATAAACAAGTGGTGATACAACTCCTGCTATTTGGGTCGGTCCCTTTTGCTCCTTCCTTTCGTTGTTCTAAATGGGTTCCTTTTCTCAAAGGATCTGGTACTGAGTTGTTCTACATTACAGTTGGTTTTCTCAGAGAAACCGACACTACACCTGGTGATGTGTATTTGTTTAAATTAGACACGACTAGAATAAACTGGAAAAAATTGGAAGGCCTGAAGAAGTGGGATATATCAGGTTTGATATTAGATGAATTGGAAGAAAAAGGTCGAGAAAAGACTTGGGCATTACCAAAAAAATGTGGAAACTAGTAAAAGATGTTAAAGATGCCATCTTTTTTTTAGATCTTGGTCGTGATAACTCAATCTATCACAACCCTTCAATTGCTTCGGAGTTAGGGGGTTATATACACATTCGCGGGAGAGTAGATAACGTACTGTATTCCTACCACCTCAACAAGACAACCATCGTCACATCTCTTATGCCTTCTCCAGTACTTCCAACTAGCCACGTGTCAATGTTGGAATGCAGGTATTTCCATTACTATATGGCTTTGTATTTATTAATGATGTGTTCTATTCCAGAAAAGGTATTTTATAAAATCATAATTTGTGTAGGTTAGAAGATGATCACGTAGAAGCCAAGTGCGCGGTTGATACTAAACAAGAAGAGGGTAAAGTTGCAGTAAGATCAGTCACAAATGACCAGGCTGGATTTAATGAATCACCCCTACTTAATATTCCATTTGATGTTCTGAAGATGATTATGGACTCTTGTGTTTGTGTGGAATACATGAACTTTCGTGCTACATGCAAACTTTGTTATCTAGCAGCACCTGTGGTAGGATGGGGCAGCAAAAAAGTGTCAAGGAGATTACAGAAGTATTCATTAGTTTCACCCTGGTTGATGGTTGTAGAAAAATACCGAGGCATCATCACATTTACAGATCCGTTGTTGGGTGACAAGTACTTTATGAAAGCCAAGTTAGATATTGATGAGGACACGATACATTGTTCCAGATTTGGTTGGTTGTTGTATAAGACGGGTAACTTACCTGTAGTGTTCTATAACCCCTTCACAGATGATTATCGCGAGCTTCCAAAACCCAATTACTGTTTATATGGCCTATGTTTCTCGGCACCACCCACTTCCCCTGATTGTATGGTGGTTGGGTTTACATGTGAAGATGTTCTCATCCATTTTGTTGCCCGCCCGGAACAAGCCTGGCATATCTATGTTGTAGGTGATGATCCTCGACAACGTTCTCTTTCTTTTCCAACATTCTATGACGGAGACGTTTATGCCTTTTGTGACAACCGAGAAGTAGTCGCATTCCAAAATGTGGGTAAAGAAGATCTCTCTCGATCTTTTTTTGATGCGGAACCCCCAACAAGTATTTGCAGATCCAAGGCACAATATTTCTTGGCGAATTGTGATGAACATCTTTTACAAGTCGTTTTGGGAGGGTTTGGAGAACCCATCGAGGTATTCAAGCGTAATGATTCAACACGGCAATGGGAGAAAGTAAGTAATATAGGAAAGCACGTGATTTATATTTGTAATACAACGTGTCTGTGTACTGAAGCTAAAATGCCAGAAATGGAGAACAAGATCTACCTTCCACAATTTAGTTCTACAAACAAGATAGTATTCTATTCACTTGAAACATGCACATATCTCTCATTCAGTGGAAAAAGTATCCAAGAGAAGTTGGGAGATTTCTTTACAACTTCACATCTTTCAGCTCAAGCGTGGATTGAACCTAGTTGGTTAAGAAAAAGAGTCTCCAGGACTTAGCGCATTCGGTTATCTTTTAAAGTTCCTGCTGCTAGCTATTGGTATCATTATCTGTTTTAAACTAATTGTTCTGTTTTAAGCTTACAACAGATACTTTATGTGTTGGGTATTATTGTGTGTGTCATGCATATACAATTCTAGGTGTTTTTTGAAATTTTGTTACCTAGTTCCTAGGATATTTTCAATGTTATTGGTTCAATGTTATGTGTTGGGTATTATGATAAACCTAGAGCACTCAATTGGAAGTTAAGTACGTACGTATTAGTTAAGTAGTTTTCCTCTTATAATCTAGGCCTAAACTTTTATTCTTATATTCTTCATAATAATCAAACTTTATATAATTATACTTCTAATCAGAGGCGGTATCAGAAAAAAATCTTAGAGGGGTCAAAATTAAAAAATCCGTGAAATATAAATATAAAAGGGGTCAAAATGTTAAAAACCTATAAGAAATTTTTTAAAATCGATGAAAAATTTGAAAATACATGACAAAATCTAAATTTTGAGGGGGGCAATTGCCCCTTTGCCCCCCATGTGGTACCGTCCATGCTTCTAATTAGTAATTACAAAACTAAAAATTCCTTCTCATTTTGTTTTTCAAGTAAACAATAGTCTTTACAACTCAAGTCAGCTTGACTCAAACAGAAAACCATTTATCATTACCAATACTTATTCTAAATTATTGTTTGTCTATTTTATTTGTACCATCGAAACATCAGAACATATAACCAGATCAAAGTAATTTTTTATTTTTTTAAAGCATGAAAAGGCTCGTATCCAACTGATTAATGGTAACATAAGTATAAATTGGTTCTAACACATGTCAAATTTATGGTGCATATTCAAAGAGAAAAATTGAATTAGTGTATATCATTACCAGACTATTACTCGTATGCGATTTTTATATGTTGAGAGTTTCCAACTCTCTTATTAGTTCCTCGCATATTTCAAGGGTGACAAAGTACATATGTAGAAAGTTAAGGGGGGTAAATTCACCTCTTTTAAATCCCTTGGAATGGATAAAACACCACCGGAATTTGCAACCATATTCACTCTGGCCATACTTCACCGGCGACAAAACGCCGTCGTTTAATGCCATGAATTTACTGGTCAGCCCCCCCATCCTTCCTCTTCCCCCAACCATAATTCTCTCTTTTATTCTCTTCATTTCTTACATTTGTCTTCATATTTTCATATAGCAGGAAAAGATAAAATTTCTGAATAAAGACGCCGGAGCTCCGTCAACGGAGTCATTCCCCGTTCCGCCCACCGTCTCCTGGACTGAAACCTCCGACACCCTTTCTCGCCGCTTTCAGTTTGACCCAGATGGCGAGCTTTCTGTCAGTATTTTCTTTACACCCTTTACCTGTTCGACGAAATGCCACACACACAAATTTTGCATTTTTATAATGGGTTTTCATTATTTTCAATTCTTATTAAATACCCAGTTCTTAATTCAAGTTTTAGAGCTCAAAACTTTTTTTTTTTTTTTTTTTTTTATAATTAATTTTTAATTTTTAGTGTTGAATGAATAGTGTGTTTTTTTTAGGTGAAGGTGCTTAATGATTCAAGACCAGTTATTCATAAGGTTTCCGAGTCTTTTGTGAATACTTTTTTTTCCTTCAGGTTATCCATATAGGTAAGTAAGTTTATAATACATATGTTTATATTGTTTTCGTAACATAAAAGTGTTGATTAAAGTGTAATTTATGCAGTGTTAATGAAGGTTATCTTAGATACACACAGTTTCGAGCCCTGCAACATTTCTCGAGTGCAGCATTATCCGTTTTATCTACTCAGGTTTTCTACATTGTTACAGCTTTGTAAATACTTGGGGTTTTGTAAAGGCGAAAATTGTTGTATATTAACTGATGTTACTACTTTGCAGTCACTGTTATTTGCTGCGGGATTGAGACCGACCCCTGCACAAGCGACAGCTGTTAGTTGGGTGAGAATGAGCTCTTAACAACTACCGATGTTGTAGAAATGTTTAACTGATTTTGTTTTTGTTGTGCAGATACTAAAGGACGGCATGCAGCATGTGGGAAAGCTAATATGTAGTAATTTGGGTGCTAGAATGGATTCTGAGCCCAAACGGTGGCGGGTTCTTGGTTTGAATCATTCTAATATATGTATTTGTTTTGTTTTTCATTACGTTATCACTGAAAACATTGGTTTTCAATGTGTGTTTTGATTTGTAGCTGATGTGTTATACGACTTGGGTACTGGTTTGGAAGTTCTTTCCCCATTATGTCCGCAGCTTTTTCTTGAAATGGCTGGACTTGGAAACTTCGCAAAGGTAAGGTCGTGGTTAATCATGCTAGTCATGCTTTTACATTATAATTATTGTGTTGAAATATGTCTTTGTTTTGTATTTGACAGGGAATGGCCACGGTTGCTGCAAGAGCTACAAGATTGCCGATTTACTCTTCGTTTGCCAAGGAGGGAAATCTTAGTGACTTGTATGCAAAAGGAGAGGCGATTTCTACTGTATTTAATGTGGTTGGGTTAGGTGCAGGGATTCAGTTAGTTTCTACAGTTTGTTCATCAATGCAAGGAAAGGTATAATCTTAACTCAGTTTTTATGTTTACATGCTTCAAGTATTCTAATTGTCATGATAATATTGCAGATGGTTGTTGGATCTTTTCTTTCTGCACTACATGTTTACAGTACATATGAAGAAATGCGAGCTGCTCCAATCAACACGCTAAACCCACAGCGAACTGCCATGATCATAGAAGATTTCTTAAAGGTTGGTAAAACAAGTTTTATGAATACTGTGTGACAATACTGATGTCATTACCATTTAACTTCAGGTATACTTCTAATGATGAAATATAATACAAAGTGATCATTTTGTAATTAAACTTGTATGTTTTAGACAGGAAAGGTATCAAGTCCCGCAGACCTGAGATACAAAGAGGATCTTTTGTTTCCAAACAGAGTGATAAAAGAGGCCGGAAATGTTAGAGTGGGCAGAGACTTGCACAAAGCTATGAAGCCTTCAAGGCTAAAGCAACTAAAAGAGCTATTTCCGGATGAGAAATTTGTTTTAAATTTTGGAAAGAAATCAACAGATATGGTCTTGGAGCAAAATGCTAGTGGGGAAGATGCATTGCGAGGATGGCTTGTGGCGGCCTATGCCTCTCAGGCATCCAACCGGGATGTAGAAATATTAGAAGAGGCTTATGAAAAGATGAATACAGTGATGCCTAATTTGCTGTGTGGATTACAAACAAACGGGTGGCATACTGATCGTTTCTTAGATGGAACAGGTAGCCGTTTTGGTTTTTAGTCATTAGCATTTGTTGGATGTTAATGTTGTAACTATTCTTCACTTTATATGCATGTTTTAAAGAAAATCTGTAGCTCTATGAGTCTTCTTGATCCAGGTAAGAGTTATGTTTTGGGAACATTCGAGCTTGCATAGCTGAAATTTATCTAGCAGAAATATGGGTCTGGCAATATGGGACTGATAATTTAGGACTTGTTAGGGATGACCCAAACTTAAAAAAATACCCCGAGTCCGAAAGTCATTCTGCCTGTTTAACGAAATTTCAATTCTTATCCTTTGTATTTGGTCATCCGACACGTTATCAAAACCCATGCTACCTCAGCGGTTTATCCAAGAGGTTACACACATACAAGAAAGTTTGAAAGTTTGATGTATACAATAAAGTTTTTGAGAGTTGAATATATATACAATGGCGAAATGTGACAGATATAATGCTTAATTGGAAAGATTTGAATATGAATGTTAATCTGTATGATTTAAATATCTCCAAGCCAGCAGAGGTTCACTCTTTCAAAGTTCTATTGTAAGCAATGTGATTCAAGTTTTGAAGGTTGGCAATTTGATTTAACATAAGTTGCAATTGTTAGCCATGTACTTTCTTCAAGCTCAGGTGTTCTCCACATGTTCTAGTTTTAAGGTTTGACTCTGTTCAAATTATCAGGTCAACAAAATTTGAACAGGATGGGCATGTCCATCTCTGTTGGAATTCAAAAGATGTAATAATTTTGATGATTAATAAAACTGAGGAAGCAAAAAAAAAAAAAAGTTTTTAGTTTACAATTAAGCTCATTTTTTCCTTTTATGATTGCTAGTGTGCAGGTCTTATGATGGGCAACCCATGGTTGATTGGTTACTTTAAATGTGTCAATGAAATGACAAGCTTTCAAGTACTTGGTGGTAGCTTCAAATGAATCCAATTTATTTAATGCCAAAACAGTAGTTAGATTTGCGACATGATGATAAAAGGTACGAGTACATTGTCACATGCATACGCAAAGGGCCTGGTTCTTTATTTATTCAAACGAGCATCATAGACCTTCATTGTGTCATGGATTTCAGATGCTCATCAACAGCCAGCAAAAACTTCTATTCTTAAGAAATTCATATCGACCCTAGTACAAACAACAGATCTACATCCCGGTTATGGGGGAGAGCAAATGATATTCATCCCTGGTATACTTAGTCTTGATGCTTCTTCCCTCGATATCCGGCAAGCATATTTAAGAACATCCACTGGCAATGCCCTCATAGCCGTCCAGCCAAGGAGTGCATCATTGCATTTTCATTGGTCAAAAAGGATATCCATGCGCACACCCTTGGTAGTCAGCTTGTTTCACCACTGTAAAACTCTGTGGAACCACTATAAGCTGTCCTTCCCAGATTTTTGTTCGTTGAACACTTGTTGACCCAGGTCATTCACTATCTGCATCCTCATGTTCCCGTATGTCACGTAGATTATTTTGTGTGCATTCATCATCCAATGTGGTGAAACTATACCATGCTGCTGCAAATGAATCAACAAACTAGGTAAATTAGCGATCAGATCAAAATCGACGTCCTAATTGTATTCCAGGTCATATCTACGTGTAGCCTACGGACTATGGGGGAGACCCATAGATATAATCATGTCAATAATTTCAATTTAGTTTATATACTCGTTTTATATAGTGATCATATATATGGAACTAGTGAGTGTATTGGCTTCTTACATTGTAAAGCACACCGCGCTTGGCGCTGAGTTGTAATAGTTTGAGAATGGGGAATATGAAGTTAGTTAGACGGGTAACCCAGGCAGCGTTTATTGGGTTGTATAGATCAGCACTTGAAGCATCATCGATCTGTTTCCGGAGCTTCATTGAACAAATGGTTTCTTCTAAACCACGTTCCGGATATTGGTGCTGTTCTTGACCACTCCCCAAAGGCTGGACAAACCGAAGGCCTCTTTCCACCTTCAATGTGTCCCCTTTGGTCTTGCTCACCTCTAAGCATCTCAGCCATCTAGCTCTTGGTCCACAATAAATGCCTCTGCAAGAATATCGACATCGAATCCTAGCTTGGAAAATGTTGTTGGAACCCTGTTCTAGCTTGTGATTGGATTTGCGAACGCTGTCCCCATGTCCTTGGTTGCCATTGTTGCATGTACGGTGTGCCTGCTGTGAGTTTCCAGCAAGGAAGAATCTCTGCATAAGTCT
Organism: Erigeron canadensis; assembly: GCF_010389155.1. Taxonomy (NCBI): domain Eukaryota; kingdom Viridiplantae; phylum Streptophyta; class Magnoliopsida; order Asterales; family Asteraceae; genus Erigeron; species Erigeron canadensis. The sequence goes on along the minus strand of NC_057769.1, from coordinate 6,612,112 downwards.
TCGAAAACGCTTCCACCTTGACTTCCTTCAATTCAAACTGTTGCTGTGATACTTCATAAGTCTCAGGGCTGTTGGATAGTAATTCATTAATCCATGTTTATGAGTCGTGTAATTAGTTTGTGTATTTAGAATCGTGTATCTAAAGTGTATAAGTTAAGGGGTCTAATGTGTCAAGATCAAAGTTAATAACCAAATGGTAGTTTTTGGCTACAAGGAATTATTTATGGAAGGGTGTGACTTTTGGGAAAAGTCATAATGGTAGTTATGTATGGAAAGTTGTGACCTATAATGAAGAGACACAATGGTTAGAAAATTTGTCTATATATAGAAGTGTCTACGTATTGTAAAGACTAACAAAATTCATTATATACAAAGTATGAGTTTGTGTGTTTCATTATATACAAAGTATGAGTTTGTGTGTGTGAGTTTTTTTCATTAGATATGTTTGATTCGAGCCCGAGATGATCTGGATGGGGCCAACAAAGGCAACCAGGCAACATTACTCCTTGAACACCATTTCCTATTCCAAACCAAAGGGATCGATTCAAACTTAAGATCTATAAATTTTTTTAATCTTACACGTACACTTAAATACACATATCCACACGTACACTTAAAAATGAACTTTGTTATATAACACATTAATTTGATGTAATGCACCCAATTAAAATTAAATTCATTTTTCCTAGCGTATATATATATGTATATATGTACTACAAATTAAGAAAAGGATAGTCCGGGGTGTTTGTATATATAGGACGGCAACAGAAGTCCATTGGGTTGAATCTGATGGCGAACAACCGAAACGTACTGTTGTTCAATTCATTGGAGTCAAAGAAGTCGGTGAAACCGGGACTCGATCACTAGGTACTAGAGCATTGATTCTTTGAAACTGGCACTGATTAATTTTGTTGACCTTGACATTGTTGACGAGCAAGGCAGCAATGGATATATATGATAAGTAACAAGAATGCTAATTAAAGAAAGAAAGAGCTTATGCCTAGCTAGCTAGCCTAGCCATGGTTGTTTGTACGTAGTGGTTAGGCGATATGATGGAGTTAATTGGTGGCACGCATTGCATTTATTGCGGTGGATGGTACGTGGCTGAGGAGTTGACACATATGGAGGTCGTGTCACTGTGTCAGGAAAAATTAATGGAGCCAAGTTTCAGCTTGCATGGCATGCATGGGAGCAAGGTGGATGTTTTTTTTTTCTTCATCAAACGGTATACGTGGTTGATGTGTAGTTTGTTTTTTTCTTCTTAATGACTAGCTGGCCTACACTAACTAATTTTGCGGTATGGAAAATGTACAATTGAGAGAAATTCAGACTGTGTATAGTTGGAAAATGATTTCCTTCATAACTATCCTAGTTTATATTTTAGTACTAGTGGTCGTACAAGTAATCACAATAAAAAACTTATAATAATTATAAAACAAAAAGTGTATGACCAATATCACAACTTAATAAATATTAAAGTTAAAGAAAAAACATATGAAAATTAACTCTAACTCTATATAAATAATGATCCAGTTTACCTTTTTTTTCAACTTTAGTTAAATAAAAAGAGAAACAAAAGGTGTATGACCAATATCACAACTTAATCAATACGAAAGCTAAAGAATAAACATATGAAAATTATCTCTATATAAATATTGATTCTAGTTTATCTTTTTTTTCAACTTTAGTTAAATAAAAAAAGAAACAAAAAGTGTAGAGTATATAATTTGAAAAATACATACCAATTCATAAAAAACTAAATTTAAAAAAATAATAGTAACAATAACATAAGAATTCAATATTAAATAATAATAGTAATAATAAAATACGAACAAAGTATATAAATAAAAAAACTTTTTTTTTGTAGTAAGTAGTCGATCGTAGCTTTTTTTTGCCGTAGGTTTTTTTTTAGGGTTGAGAATATGTGAGGGTTTTTTATGTGATATATATGTAGATAATAATAATAATAATAAAATTTTTTAAAGGTCGGCCATTTTTTATTAATAAGGAAAAAGTATTAAGCTAAAGGAAGTGAATTAGGGGTGCCAAATGTACCCCCAACCCCCTCTTTTAATTATATTATTATACATATAGATAGATATTACTCTAATAGCATAAATTTAGTTTTTCAATTTTCATTGCCAATCTAATTGATAAAAATAGATCTAATTATATCATTAAATTCGACCAAACCCTTGTAACTTAGACTATGACTACATATATTTCTCGTGGATACCATATCCATTTACCTTTTTTTAATATAAGGTATTTAGATTCGTTTGTTATTGGTACTTCGACGCCAGTCACATTCATTATTGACAACCTATCGGTTTTGGTGGGATTAATATAGTTCAATATTTTGTTGTCATCCCAACTAGGAGCATTTTCCCTAAGACACCCATAAGAGTGACTGCCCCGTATTATACTATGGGGCATCGAATCAGCTCAAAAGAGTGTGTAGTTAGTACTCACAAACCCGTATTATACATGTAGCCATTGTTGTAAAAGCTAGCTGGTCAAGAAATTGGGATCGGCTCAGGAATCCACCGTCTTGGAACAAGAGTCGGACCAGATCAGATTAGAAATTGGTCAACAACTCATAATCAGATCAATTTTGTTAAAATTTGATTGACTCGTTCTAAACTTGAGTCAACTCTGGTCAACAATTTTTTCCTTTAATAAACTCTTAAAATAGTTTTAAATTTGTTTAAGTTTATGTTAATTGTTTGAACTTTGACATATTATATTTAAATTTGAAGTTTTTTACATACATACATTAATATATAAAATACTCAAATCGATTTGGAGTTCTCGTAAATTTTTAACTCCCCTCACCCATCTAATCCCGAGTCACGAGTTCCCCAACATTCTTTGTAGCCGAGTTGGTTAAAAGGTGAAGAATTTTTCACTTTTTATAAAATTAATGAGATTGATACAGTTTTCACTGTTTATGAAATTAAGTTGGAACAATTTGGCATGAACCGGCCAAATTTCCACAAATAAACTTATGTCCTTTTAATCAATATTACAATCACACATATAAATGATTTAATAACACTAAACACACCAACAACCATTCCAGGTTAAGAGATAAAGGTGTTTTCATGGACGGTACTAGATTCGAGTTGCTTAAAATGTGTCGTAAGCAAAAAATTGATTATAATGGTTGTTGGTGAGTGTGATAATAAAGATCGATTAATTGGTGCAAGACTTTCGAAAAATGTGTCTTATAATTCTGTCTTCTATATTTGGTGAAGGACTTTCGAAAAATTTAATTATCAATGTTTTTGTGGCCGGACCGGACTGGCCGGTTATATCGGACCCGGCATGCATAACGGCCCACTTCATGCTGTTGGCTCGGATGTGCACAGGGTCCGCCGATAGGGCCATGGGCTATTTTTGACTTGGGCTAAAACTTGGCCACTGGCCAGTCATATATTGGGCTAGCAAAAAAAAACGTGGGTAGCTTTTCAGGTATCACATTATCACTCAATTCAACAATGGATATCTTTAAGTCCTTTCAAGTTTCAACTGAATCTTTCATTAAGTAAAGCAGCTTCTCAATAGACGAGAGGCAATGCACTTCCTTTCTTTTAAAAAAAAATATCGTTTATAATAATTATCTTTATAGTTTTTAATTATTCCATTGATTTTGTAAAGTTGTAAGTTGTATAACTTGTATGAGTTGTATATATATTTAGGTTTAATAATCTGGTTGGTTTAAGTTTACATGGGAAGTGTGTTATTTGTAAAATCAGTTTATGCACTTATGGTGTTTGATAAAATGCCAAAGTGAAAATTGAAAAGTATTAGATACATGGGTTCTGTCCAAACTTCAAACTTGTTGAGAAGGTGACGGTGTTTTCTCCAATCTTAGCTTTAGCCCATATCCTAAGTGTACGAGATAGCATGTGTTATTGATATAATCAAGTTGAAGGGCTGAAGCGTATTTTGCATGAAGATGAGGGGTCAAAGTAGTATGGGTTGTAACTTCATTATACCCGTTAGTGTACTGGATTCAGTAACGGATAGCTTCTCATCCCTTTTATAAAACACAGAAGCAGATTATCACTAGTGATACGTTTCTTTCTTTTGAGAAATTCCTTCTAGAACATATCACAATGTAGATCCCTTTTATTTTTCGTTTTTGTTAACAATCTGGTTACTAACCATCAGATTTGTGTCTTGTAATTAAGATTTATCAATTAATGGGTAGTTTATATGACTAGTTACTTAAATCTCTTCTGTTCTTGTTTCCTTTTGATAATCTTTTCAAAACTATCGACTCTACTACTGACTGACTTGGCATCTTCCAATTTTTTTAATAAACTAATAAACCATCGACTCTACTATTGATTTGAAACTAGTATAAATATTCAAAAACTGTTTGTTTTTTTTTTGTAGAGCATGAATCTAGAAGAACCTGTACTAGGCCCGAGCACCCAATCAAGTCATCAGTTAAGAAAGGATATCACCTGAGATCATGTTAATGAAATAGACGATGGATCAGGGAAACAAGTGTTTCAATGTAGACATTGCAAAAATATATTTCGTGGAGGGGGCATTAACAGAATGAAACAACGTCTTGCTGGAATTAAAGGAATTGCATCATGTAAAGATGTCCGGGCAAATGTTAGGGACTAAAATGAAAATTGCTTTTGAAGGGTCACAAAAACCAAAAGAGATTCGTGGCAATGGAACAAGTAGAATTCAAGAAGAGCAAACTGGTAGCACACAAAGAAGTGTTGGTACTAAAAGGAAAGCATCTTCTACATCCACAACACACAATCATATTTTCCAAGGGGTGTGCATGATACTTCTCAGCCTTCACTTAAATCGGTTTGGCAAAGTAAAGAAAGGCTACATGATACCGATTTAGCTGTTGCTATGTGGATATATGATGCTTGTATACCGATGAACGCTGTTAATTCTCCTCTATTTCCGATTGAAATGAGCAAAGTAGCTTCTATGGGACATGGATATACTGGACCTTCCTATCATGCCGTTCGTGTGAGTTTGTTAAAAGATGTCAAACAATCTGTGAAACTCATAGTTGATTCTTATAGAGAATATTGGTCAGAATCAGGTTGCAGTATAATGAGTGATGGATGGAAGGATGCTAGACAAAGACCTCTAATTAATTTCTTGGTTTATTGTCCAAAGGGGGTTTCATTCATCAAATCTGTTGATGCGTCAGATGTTGAGAGTAATACAGAAAGCTTGTGCATTTTGTTTAGTGATATAGTCGAGATTGTTGGTTATAAGAACATTGTTCACTTGGTCACTGATAATGCTGCAAATTACAAGGCGGCGGGAAGATTATTAAGTGAAAAATATCCAATGATTTCTTGGTCTCCATGTGCAGCTCACTGTATAAATTTGATCATGAAGGATGTTTCAGAGATAGAGATACCTGAAGTGGCTAATTTGATTCAACTTGCATCACGGATTACAGTTTTCATGTATAACCATAAATGGCCCTTAAATTGGTTGAGGTTGGACAGAAATCATTCGCCTAGGAGCCACCAGGTTTGGTATCTCATTCATTGCATTAAAGAGTTTATATGAACACAAATCTGATTTGCAAGCTTTAGTGACGTCTAATGATTTCAAGAAAATGTTAAAAATGCCAAAAGCTAGAGATGTGAGACAAACTATCTTTAGAGGACAAAGTTTTGGCAAAATTGTTTAATAACAGTTAAGGTGATGAGTCCAATCTTGTTGAGCTGCGAGTTTATTACTTGTTACTATACATATCACTCATCTGCTTTTATTTTTATATATCTCCAATTTTCAATTTCAACTTTAATTTGTATCGTTAATTCACAAGCAACCAAACTGTAACAATTAAGTGATAAGTATGATAAACTAAACTTGTAAAGGTAAAGAGTTTTCTTACACATAATTAGACAGAAATTAGATGAGTTTATTATAAGTCGTTAAGCGCATAGTATTACTCTTACATTACTTAAAACTCTTATTATTATTATTAATTTACAAGAACTGTCATCATACGCTTTTATTTTAACCTCTCAACGAGCATACTAAACTTAAGCCTCAGCCTTCTGGATTTGTTCCCTGGAATAACCTGGGGTAAGCAAAACAGTCTCGGGCTGGTTATACTTCAAACGTTGAGCCTCTTGTACCGAAATCTGATATGAATTCGCAACCACACCGACGGGCATGCTCCTGATGGCTGACAAACGACCAGCAAGGTTCGAGATCATGGCATTCTCATTTGTCCTGAAAGAAACCCATCTGGCTCCTTGTTGACCAGCTCTCTTGATAACCGCAAAGTTCTGAGGAATGACCACAACTTGTCCTTGGTTAAGTTCGTCATCAAAAACCGAGTTTCCTTCATGGTTCACGATCTGTACCCTCAAGGTTCCGTCTGTTACGTAGACAAGGTTGTGGGCGTTGAATGTGTAGTGTGGGGCCTGAATTGCATTTGGGTAGAGTTCGCCTCGCTCCACGCTGAGTTGGAGTAGTTGAAGGATTGGGAATTTAAAGTTGTTGAGGTTCGAGATTCGACCCGCTTGTGGGTTCACGAAATCGGCGTGGGTTGGGTTGTCAATGTTTTCTTTAACCTTTAAACTACAGATGGTTTCTTCCAACCCGTTTCTACCGGATCCACCTTGTTGTTGTCGCCCCCATGGGTATTGTGGTTGCTGTCCTTGTCCCCTTTGTTGCCCCCATGGGTATTGTGGTTGTTGCCCCCATGGTTGTTGTTGCTGTTGCCCCCATGGCTGTTGTTCTTGTTGGGGACGGATGATTTGAAGTTGGCCTTGTTGGACATTAACAATGTGGCCCCTTTGGTCTCTTTCTCCTTGAAGTTTCTGGGCGGTTTCTTGGTCGACGTTGAATGCTTCTGCGATGAATTCGGTGTCGAATCCTCTGAAGATGTTGCCGGCGTTCTGTTGTTGAGATTGTTGTTGTCGACTCGGACGTTGTTGTTGTTCTCGTGTGTGTTGTCGTCCCTGGAATTGTTGGCTTTGATCTTGTGGGTTACCAGCCAAGAAGAATCTCTAGAAAAATATAATAATGTTAGTCAATCATTTATAAAAAGTTTAATATATATATATATATATATATATATATATATATATATTTGAATTCTTTAATGGTCAGCATTTAAAAAAAACATTTAATATATATTTGAATTCGTTAAAGGTCAAACTTTTCTTGTCCTCTTAACAATATGTAAGTGCTGAGTGTATTAAGTGGCTAAATACATAAATAATGTCTGTATGTATTAAGTAAAATATAAGTAATTAACGGTTATTTTTGTTTATTAAGTCAAAAAAGAAACATGAAATTTGACTGAATGATTAAGTTCTTAACTATTAAGTTCATTAAGTAGAAAGTAAACAAGGCCTTAATGTAATAATGTGTATATATATGTATATATACCCTGTGGTTAGGATCGAGCTGGTTATCGCTGTTCTGAGCATCAAAGAAAACGACAACAACAAGTTCGTTATCACCATCGTTGTAAAGCCAGTGGGCAGCACCAGTGGGAACAGCAACGACATCACCAGGGTACAAGTTCTCTACTTTTTGATGACGATCTTGTTGATCAAATCTCTGGCCCTGTTGCTGGCCCTGTCGCTGGCCCTGGCTAGAAAACTGTTGCTGCTGTGAAATTTCAAAGGTTTCTGGACATCCTGGCAATATAACTCCTTGCACAGCCTTACCTGTATATATAGATCATATAATTGAGACAATAACATATATATATATATATACCTATTAGTTCTTTTTCTTAGAACAATTAATGTTAGTTAATTTCAAAAGAAATTTTAAGTGTTAAGTTTATAACATTGGTTGTCATTTATAAGCCCTTGGGGTGATAGCCTAATGGTTAGAGAATGTTCCATTTTGTTGTTTCTTCTTAGGGGTCAAGGCTTCATGCAAATGTGGTGAGTGGACTGTGGGCCTTAGAACCGCGATACTCATCTACACATGGGAGAGCAAACCTTTTAATTAGGACGTTGCCGGGATTCAAACCCGGTGTGGCCCACCAAAACTGTGGATGTTAGCCAAAAAAAGTTGTCATAAATAAAAAAATATGTATTGGACACTTAAATTTTCAGTACCAGCTGTGATAACAATGTTACACATTGAGACATGTTATATGTTCAAAATATATGTACATATATATACCTTTTTCGACGAAGGCCAAGATGGGGGTGTTGACATAGGAAGGCAAAAGTAGGCCACCAGGTTGGATCCTGTGACGAATAAAGTCGACACCAGCACACTGGAACTGTTGGTTGTTAGCGTCCCAGAACTCGGTCAGACCAGCTTCAGCTTGGACAACATAGTTTGGTTCGAGAGCATCGATGTTTCGAAGCTGACAAACATTTCTTAGTTGTTGCTGCTGTTGTTGCTGCTGTTGGTGTTGTTGCTGGCGAGCAAGGGAAGTGGAAACGAGAAGAAAAAAAGCTAAGAACAAAGAAGCTTTGTAAGCCATTGTTAATTGTTTTGTGGTGGTGTGGCGAATAGAGACTGCATAAGGAGGGTTTTATAGAGGAAATGAAGGAGGAAATGACATGTACGTATGAGGTTATGCCATGAAAATTGTTAACACTTGGAGGAGTGGCAGTATGTATGTGTACAAGTGTGTTTTCTGTATCCATGTTAGTGCTTATCATGAAGAGTAAAATTGAATTGTAATGAACAACGACTCATATTTATGCTAGATACATTTTTTTTTGTTACTAGCTAGTGAGTAAGCTGGTTATTTGTTAGTGTATCTTAGTTTTCTTGGCTAAAATGAATGAAAGTTATGGTAAATTTATGAAGTTTGTCAATGGATTTTATTACATAGATAATCAATTCATTATTGGCTTTTTATCAATGGGTATTAAACTAGTACTAATGGTAAATAAGTAATCTGGATTGAAAAACGTTTACCTTCGAATAGCTGGAGGTCTTGTAAAAAATACGAGATGGGTACCCGCCCAATGCAGCGGTGGTGGCGGCAACGGGTGACGGTGGTGGTAACGATGCGATTATTAATCTAAAAGTAATTGATATAAATGGTATTTTAGTTATTTTATGGTTGATGAATGTATCTTTTGTAAATAATTTTGTTAAGAGTATAGAAATATTTTAGGGATATATTGGATTAATTTAGTGTGTGAGTTAGGAATATGTTGAAAATTAAAGGTATTTTGAGTATTTTAAAGGTAGAGAGTTGAAAAGAGGGGATGGTAGTTTATTTTAAAATAGAGAATAGATATAGAAGTATATAGAGATTCAATCAAATATCAACAATTGAACAATAGAATTAAGATAAATTTACGAAGAAATCAAAAGATTTATTATAGATAACTTATGTTCAAATACAAAAAAAATAAAAATAACTATTAGAGGGAGCAAAAATACAATAATGATCTACATCTAAAATATTTTGGTATTTTCAACATAAAAATGGATTACTTATTCTTATGCTAACCGTTGCAAAGGGATGTTAGTACTCACATGGGTTTTATTTTCAATTATCAGACGTTATAGTTGTAACCCACACATATATTACCCTTCATTTCCAGGATAAAAAACACTTCAGTCCTTCAACTTGATTACATCAAATAGCTACCATCTTGTATATTTTTGTATAGAACCAAAGCTAAGATTTAAGAAACACTGACACTTTAGAACCCCTTACCCACACACAATCTTAGTGACGGATAACTCGAAGAATTCTATTACAAAAAACGAATACAATGAAAACCTTGTTCCAGGAAGCAAAATAAGAAGACTAAAGCATTCATGAAGTGAAGTCTTAAAAAAAAACAAAAGTTGGTTAATAAAGACCGGAACATTTAGTCACACAGAAGGCCTTTCACCCCAAGTGCACTAAATGTGGGTAGCCGGAATGTTAGTCACACCGAAGGTTTTTCACCCCAAGAGCACTAACACGGGCTAAACCAGATTAAAAAAAGAAAAAAAAAAGTAATTGGATGGAACCCCCCTATCTCATGTATCATTTGGTACCCACTAATCCCCCAGCTAGCCCAGTGTCCAGGTAAATCTTAACCACTTAATAATCCCTTGATTATCCCAAGTGTCTTTGGCAAGACTTGAATGCAACAAATAAACTCTTACTCAGAATAATAGAATATAAAAAAAAACTTTCATGAAACTCATCAACCCTTCTTTTTGGAAACCATTCATACGTTTAAGTCTTACCAATCACATCCCTAACATCACGAGGTCTCATTATACTTAATATCATCACTCTGTCGTGCTTTAAATCACCCAAAAGTCAAGTAAATTTTTAAAACCACAATCTATTAGCTCTAGTTCTTTACAACTCTACACTACCTCTGTAATAGACTCAAGGTTGTACGAGCTCTAATAGTAGTTGAACCGAATACACATTCGACGCTACTCTCAAAACTCTCAATGGACCAAAAGTACTTTCTAAAATTTTTTGTCGTAGCTAACAAAGAACTCATATAAATTTGGGCTCTAGTCTTTCTTACTTTAGCCGGATCGAATTTGAAAGCATCATCATAGTTCAACAAGCTCATTTCATGATTGGATATTACTCATATCCTTTTAAAACTAGTAAGCTCAAACTATCCTAATATTATTATGTTCTAACTGGGAAAATACTTTAGGCTCAAAACTATCATGCTTTCCATGTCTCTCATAGCACATGTTTCCCTAAAAAAGTTATCCATAAAGTCATATATCAATCATCAATCTCACGCCTACTCCATCTGAACTTTTCATTATACCAGCAGTTCAGCCAAAAACCAAAATAATATAACAAGCTTTTATACTTTTTACCACAAAACCACCAACATCTCTTTACATCTCCTCTCATTTACTTTCCATTAACCTCGGTTCTAACAGCTAGGATCCAAAACAAACCAAAAGCATTTATCATGCACTAACAGTAGCAAAAGCTCAAAATTACTTTTGATCGTGTTCTCCTAACTTACATACACTTTTAATATCAGATATTGTTGAAAGAACCCCAACGGTCATAAGAGATAGATGCACACCTGCAAGAGCTCAAAAGAGTCATTGCAATCGAGCATCTTGAATAACTATAAAACAACTACAATAACTATAAAACAACTACACATGAAGAATCGGAAATCAAGGGAGTAAGGATATGTGAATTATGAGCACACATAACCAAGAGTATGACACAAACAACCAACCAACTGAAGCAAACAGAAGAGCAAGAGCAAGATTAAAAAAAAAAAAAATTTAAAGATTTAAGATTATACATAGATTAGCTCAAAACTAAAAATAAAAAAGACCTCCCTATTTTTTATATCTATAGAACTTACATGAAAATGTTATTTATTTTTTATTTTTTTTTAATTTATAGAATTGACTCACTCTGCTCCACTCAGATGCAAACCAAACAAACACAAACACTTCAATATACTCAAATTCTTCCCATTCAATCTTGTAGTTAGATACAACAATTGAATATCAAAATAAACAATTGAATATCAACAAAAGTATTTAACAACACGATTGAAGAGGCAAGCCGAAAAATAAAGAAAAAATAGGTATACAAAATACTTCCCCGAACACCAAAGTTTAGATGTTGTAAGCATAATATGCAAAGAAAAACAACTCAACATGTCATAATCAAAACATAATCTTTCCAAGCAAGAATAGAACACAACAATATCATCATAAATGTCTGAAACAACATCGGACGTATACTAAACAATTAGAATTGAGAGAAATATATATACTAATCCAACTTAACCAAAAACTTTTACAACATCACAAGGTAAAAAACAAAACATGCAAAGAACATGAAGACTATTTTGAGTTAAGAGAAACTTTTATGACATTATCACAAAATAGGGACAATTTTAACCCAAGCCAAACATCCATCAATAACGTAAAGAAAAAAAACCTAATCATTTTTTACATCAATTTGGATTACAATCTCATAGTCAACAAGATAACATATATGATCCAATGAATTGCCCTAAACAATAATCGTACTAGTCGGATCCAAAATTACAATAATGATCTACATCTTGAATATTTTGGTAGGTTGTAGGTAAAATAAAATAAGTATTAAAGTAAAACAATAAACAATAGGTTTTTCTTCACTGAAAATCATCGTGCATCATGAAAATCATTGTTCATCATTAGAATACTTGTGTTTTGTGATTCTTCATTCATCAATTTTATCAGATCTAAAGGCATAGACGGAACTTCATTGGGGCAGGGGGCGGGTCCCGCCCCCAAACTTATGATTTCGCAATGAGACTTGTATAACTATTTTAGACCTTAAATCTAACAAAATAGTAGATCAGTTGGCAAAGTGCTTCAAGTATGGTTTTTGACTTTTTGTGATGGAGTTGGCGGGGGTTCCAATCCCTTTACTAGCCCATTTTTTGTTTGAAAGGTAACTTTTATTCGCATTCCCCAACAAATAGTCAAGGGTATATACACATCTTTACAATTACAACAATTCAAATCTACACCAATTGCGCCAACTAGTTATTACATTCTTTTTTCGATTCCTATACCAAAGAAAACCCATTGATCTAATGCTTTGGAAAATTGCCTCCACGTTTAAATGAGTGTTCAAGAAACGCATCTCATTTCTTGTTAACCAAATGTACCAATATGCTATCATAACGATTACATCATTTGATATTTTTTGGTTTGTAACTTTTCCAAAGTACTAACTTGTTGTATACATACATCACTAGTAATAATTTAGGGAAAATGATCCGTACTGCACACTTTACCTAAGCTTAGGTACTGTCACTTTAAAAAAGTTACAAATTAAACCTTTGAATTTGATAAATATATACAACTCCCTGAATTTTACATAACCTCCCCCTGAATTTTACATAATCTCCCCCTGCTTTACCTAAGATAGGTACTGCATGATTTACCTAACATTCCTCTAATAATTTGATAATTTGTCCTCAAACTTTTCAAAAAAAATATGTCAATAAATATATCTTAAAAACAAAAAATATCTTATAAAGTGATCGTTTTATTACTACAAGTGTAATAAACATTAACGTACGAGAGTAAGTATCCGCGCATTGTGGCGGTAAGATGGTAGGGTGATAAGTCATAGATTATAGGTCATGGAGTGTGATAGCCAAATGCCTTAGTCGTACGGGCACCACCATCGGATTAAAAAATCCGTCAAAAGTATATCGAATGACATCCCTAATGAAAAAACATGAAATTTTAAGAACACTCCTATAATTTTTATAATTTATTGATTTACGGTTTTTGAGGTAAAAGATTATGAATGAATTAGAGAAATTTATGGAGGAGAGAGAAAAACGAGTGGGTAAAATTTGAGGAGAGGGAGAAAAATGAGTGGTTGAGATTTATTCTAAGGGTATTATTAATAAATGATAAGAGTATTTTGGGATTTTTACTTGTGTAAAGTTGAAAAAATAAAAAGAACAAATGCTTTATAATGTAGTAGAGATATCTCTTATATAAATAAAACAAAATTCTTGTGACATCATTTATTTCTAAACAATGCTTATTTGTCATTATCAAGCTTCTTCATATTAATTATTTCTTTTTTATTATCTTGATTTATGACATCATCTTATTTGAAGTTTAAATTATTTTTTAATTGGTTTATAATTTATTTCTTTTATAGCTTAAGTTTCATGTAAATTAAAATGTAACTATCTAATTTATTTTTTCTTGAAACGACTATTTGTCAATTTTTAAAAATAGTATCACCATTTCTTTTCGTTTAGATATTATCAATTAGCTTGAGTATATTAAATACAAAATAATTATTGTGACATCATCATTTTATAAAAATAGTTTATTTGTCATATCCTTTTTATTATCTTGATTTATGACATCATCTTATTTAATGTTTAAATTATTTTTAACTGATTTATAATTTATTTATTTTCTAGCTTAAGTCTCATGTGATTAATTAAAGTTTAATTATCTAACTTATATTTTTCTTGAAACGACTATTTGTCAATTTTTAAAAATAGTATCAACATCTTTTTTCGTCTAGATATTATCAATTGCCTTAGTATATTAAAGAAAAGACAATTGTTATGACATCATCATTTATAAAAATAGTTTATTTGTCATCTCTAAATTATATCTTAAAGTATAGTATTTTTTGTTTAACTTACTTAATACTATAAAAAACTTTTATTAATAAGTCCGGGTTGAAATCGGCTTAATTAGCTCGTGTATAAATAAAAGTTCATATTAACTAGTATTAAATCGTTAAATACTTAATAGTTAATAACGTCTAAAGGTCAATTTTTACCACAAACATTTTCACTTTCATCTTCTTACTACAATCTATGTTTATTTATTCTTTTTCTCTTCTCTTTCCCTTCCAAAGTATATTTTCCCCAAATTTCTCAGATATAGATTTCATCAATTAACCAACAAATCAATCCAATTGTTCTAACTTAGAGCGTGTTTGGCCTAGCTTATATTTTGGTGGTTTTTGGCTTTTTTTCCTTTAAGTTTATAAGCTTTTATGTAGTGTTTGGATTAGTTTTTGACTTTTGAAAAGAAAAAAAAAAGTAGGAAAAAGCTAAAAATATTTGATTTTTAGCTTATCAAAAATGACTTATATAAAAACTAAAAACCATAACACCCACACAAAGACTTAAAATAGCTTTTTTACATTAAAAAAAACAATCAAAAAACTGGCCAAAAACCCCCTTTATTTTCGCTTCTTTTTATTAGGATCTATGAATGGTTAATGTTTGTACTTATATCTTCTCCAAGGCTCCATATCTTCCACATCTCTGTATCTACATACTACATTTGCCGGTGGTGGGTTTCCAACTGCTGGAAATAAGGAGGTGCTGTTACAACAGGAAGATATATCATGTGTAAGTTGCCTATTTTCTAATTTCATCGATTAACCAACAAATCAATCCAATTGTTGCAAGTTATTAGGGTGGTTCATGTTTTCAACCTAATTTATTAATTTAAATTCTATGTGTATAAACGTATAATAGATATGCTAAATAATAAATATCGTATGTTAAGTTAAGTTTTCATGATGATAATAAAAATAAGAATAGATGAAGATTTTGAAAATTGAAATAGGTGAAAATATTTGAGACTTTTCTTGCTCCTTATATTCCATATGTTGTTAATTTATATGTACTATAGTACTAATGCCCGTAGGATGTACAGATTGATATTATATATTATATATATATATATATATATATATATATATATATATATATATGTAATTATATAAACAAATCACCATGATGGATCCATATCCATTATATGAACAATTATAGGTAAAAACAAATTCAGCGACTACGAATTCACAATGTAAAACTGAGGCAGCATGCTTATTTCTGCGAGGACGAAGGTAAAGACCTGATTTGCTTGAAACTTTTTTCAATCATAAGTTTGAGATCTGATGAAAAAATAGCTTTGCAGATTATTTTTATTAATAGTCTAACTTTGTTTAAGTACCGGTGTTCGATAGTGTACCACGGGAGCTGATTTGGAAGGCGCTACAAGCGAAAGAAGTTACTGGGAGATACATTAGGGTTATTAGAGATATGTACGATAGGGTGAGGACCGGTGTTCGAACCCCTGTGGGGAACACAGAGCTATTTTCGGTAGAAATGGGCCTACACCAGGGTTCAGCGCTTAGCCCTTACCTTTTTACCTTGATCTTAGATGAGTTGTCAAGTGGTCTACAGGAGGAACTACCGTGGTGCCTGATTTTTGCAGATGACATCGCGCTTATTTCGAGATCGGCGGACGAGCTAAACAGTAGGTTAGAGAAATGGAGAAGAGCCCTTGAAGATAATGGCTTGTGCGTGAGCCGAGAGAAGACTGAATACCTACGATGCGACTTTGATAAGAATGTGAGAAGACAAAATGTTGATGCGGATATTCACATTGGAGAACGAATATTGTGTTCGAAGGAGTCTTTTAGATACCTGGGCTCGGTGATACACAAATCGGGGGAGATCGACGAAGACGTGACACATCGGATTCAAGCGGGGTGGATGAAGTGGAGAGCATCTACTGGAGTCTTGTGTGACAAGAGGATCCCACTAAAACTGAAAGGCAAGTTTTACAGAGTGGCTATTAGACCGACAATGTTATACGGGTCGGAATGTTGGCCGATAAAGAAAACCCAAGCGTCTCGAGTGGAGGTGGCTGAGATGAGGATGCTAAGGTGGACTTGCGGGAAGACCCTATCAGACAGGATCCCTACTGGAGCTTTTAGAGTTGAACTTGAAGTAGGGACCATCATTAACAAGCTAAGGGAAGGACGTTTGAGATGGTTTGGCCATGTTAGGAGAAGGGATCAAACATCTCCACTAAGGAGTGCGGAGGTTATCCACATTGACGGCATACGAAGAAGGGGGAGGCCTAAGATGAGGTGGGAAGATCGATTAGCGAAGGACCTAATAGAGCTTGGCTTGTCGGAGGACATGACATCGGATAGGACGGTCTGGAGAGCTAGGATTAGAGTTGAGGATTAGGTTAGGTTTGAGTGACTAGGACTGCCATCGTCTCATATATTGCTTTGCCTAAGTCTGATTAGCTACGTTGGGTTTCGACCTGACAAGAGAACGGGTAGGTTGATGGAGGTGGAAGCGCTGAATCCCGAATACGCCAAAGGAGCTTCTTGGCAGAGGACGTGGACTAGGAGTGCAAGGCTTATGGGAATAGGTTAAGTAGTCTTTTTAAACTTTGGTTCTTTGTGACCTCCGTAGTGGTTTTTGGCCTTAAGTCTTGATAGGCCTAAATCGAGGGGTGAGGTTACTCTAGCATTTGTTGACCCCAAAAATGTTTTGTCTGTCGGAGGACATGACCTACGAGAGTTTTCAGAGGATTACGCATCTAGGTTAGATTTAGTGGTTTGTGAGAGTTTAGTGCGTGGTCTAAGATCCCTTTAGCTAGACGTCGAAGTTACTTCGTTCCGTAGGTGATTAGCTACCTTTAACTTCTTTGGCCCCTGAATTTCATAGCCATATCCTATATTGATATTATATTAGTCTTGGTTGTTTTCTTACCACATTGTTTGAGTTTCTGGTAGATGACTTTGTCTATTATGCTCTATATTTTTAGGCTGTTTAATATGTTTATTATGGTTGTTAGCATAGATGCACTCTCGAACATGTGATAAGGTATTCCTAGGTCTAATGCTTGCTACTCTCTTCTACTCCCAGGGTAAGGAGACTCTGCAGATAGGTATATCTTTCCATGGAGGTTTTCAGACGACAGGTATGGTATCTAGCCACTTTACACTCCCTCACTTTCTCCCCTTGATGGCCGGAGGTCCTATTGGAAGCAGTCTCTCTACCTTTGGGGTAGAGGCATTGACTGTCTACAGCAAACCTCCCCCATACCCCGCACAGGGATTGGGTCATGTTGTTGTTGTTGTAACTTTGTTTGAGTAGAGAACTGTACGCATTTGTGTAGGTTGCACTTTTTGGAAATCTACAGCCCCCGTGCACTAAAATTATGGGGTCTGTAGTGGAGTTAGGGTGAGTGGTGTGCCATATATTTAGCTTTATACTGAGTATGATATTAAATTTTACAGCTTTGGTAATAACTAATAGGCACACATACAGTCCCCATAATTTGAGTTTATCTTAACATTTACTTACCTTCTCATCTAACATGGTTTGTGCATTAATCCTCTAAATTAGCATCATTTGGTCCATCCACACGACCACACATAATTTCTCTGGCACAAAAGTCCAAATTCCAAACACTCTACGTCTTTATTTTTAGAACCGAAAGGTGCTGCATTTTTTATGGAAATGAACAAGGAATCATTAGGCATGGATGTACAGAATATTTGAAATAATTGGCTACAATGCTTTATTCCATCTTTTTTCGTCCCCGTGGCAACGCACGGGATAACATACTATTTTTACATTAAAAAGGATTACCCATTCTTCTGCTGCTACATTTTTTATATAGAGGGTGAGATATAACCGTTACAAAGGGATATTAGTATCTTCAGCCATTATAATTGTAACCCATATATATTTGACCCCTCATCTTCAAGATAAAAAATACTTTAGTCCTCCAACTTAATTACATCTAAAATCTAATAGCATGTCATCTTGTATATTTTATAGAACCAAAGCCAAGATTACTTCACAATAGGTCCTTCATACATCTAAAATCTAATAGCATGTCATCTTGTATATTTTTGTATAGAACCAAAGCTAAGATTATTTCACAATAGGTCCTTCATAAAAAAATAGAATCCCTAAATTGGTCGGAGCTCCGAAGTTTAATAGTTCTCATTTCTAGTAAATTAGCCGAAGGTACGTCCTTCATCAAACTTAGAAGACTTGGTTGTTCCTTATGCTATATATAGTTGTCTCATATAAGTAAAAGATTGTTATTTGAAGTTTCAAATTCAGATAATGAGGATCAACTTACAATTGTCTGGATGACTAGTCTTTCTTTCAGAAAAATATAACTTGTATAAATTGGTCTAAATAGGATCATTTGAACTTATAACATTTTACATATAAATTTTGAATCCAATCAGCAGTAAATACATATCAGTCATCTGACTATATTTTTCAAGCTCCAATTTTCTATTTCAACTTCGTATGTATCATTAATTACACAACCAACCAAACTGTAAGAATCAATTGATAAGTATGATAAACAAAATTTGTAAATGTGGGAGTTTTTATCATTTTTAGATGTCAGACATTATTAGATAGAAATTAGAATATTAATTAGGAGAATTTAAGCTTTTATTATTACTCTTACATTACATTAAGCTCTTATTACGCTCTTACATTATTTTACAAGAAGTCTCTCATCATCATACATAATTAAGCTCTCGATGTATCATACTACACTTAAGCCGCAGCCTTCTGGATCTGTTCCCTGGAATAACGTCCTGGGGTAAGCAAAACAGTCTCTGGTTGGTTATACTTCAAACGTTGAGCCTCTTGTACCGAAATCTGATACGAATTCGCGACCACACCGACGGGCATGCCCCTGATGGCAGACACACGACCAGCAAGGTTCGATATCATCGCATTCTCATTTGTCCTGAAAGAAACCCATCTGGCTCCTTGTTGACCAGCTTTCTTGATCACAGCAAAGTTCTGAGGAATGACCACAACTTGTCCTTGGTTAAGTTCGTCATCAAAAACCGAGTTTCCTTCGTGGTTCACAATCTGTACCCTCAAGGTTCCGTCCGTTACGTAGACAAGGTTGTGGGCGTTGAATGTGTAGTGTGGAGCCTGGATTGCATTTGGGTAAAGTTCGCCTCGTTCAACGCTGAGTTGGAGTAGTTGAAGGATTGGGAATTTGAAGTTGTTGAGGTTCGAGATTCGACCGGCTTGTGGGTTCACGAAATCGGCGTGTGTTGGGTTGTCAATGTTTTCCTTAACCTTCAAACTACAGATGGTTTCTTCCAACCCGTTTCTACCGGATCCGGATCCACCTTGTTGTCGCCCCCATGGGTATTGTGGTTGTTGTCCTTGCCCCCTTTGTTGCCCCCATGGGTATTGTGGTTGTTGCCCCCATGGTTGTTGTTGCTGTTGGCCCCATGGTTGTTGTTGCTGCTGTTGTGGACGGATGATTTGAAGTTGGCCTTGTTGGACGTTAACAATGTGGCCCCTTTGGTCTCTTTCTCCTTGAAGTTTTTGGGCGGTTTCTTGGTCGACATTGAATGCTTCTGCGATAAATTCGGTGTCGAATCCTCTGAAGATGTTGCCGGCGTTTTGTTGTTGAGATTGGTGTTGGCGGCTAGGGCGTTGATCCGGACGTTGTTGTTGTTGTTGTTGTTGTTCTCGTGTGTGTTGTCGTCCCTGGGATTGTTGGCTTTGATCTTGTGGGTTACCAGCCAAGAAGAATCTCTGGTAAAATATAATTAATAATGTTAGTCAATCATTTATAAAAAGTTTAATATATATTTAAATTCGTTAAGTGTCATCATTTATAAAAAGTTTAATATATATTTGAATTCGTGAAGAATCATCATTTATAAAAAAAATATATATACTCTGTAATATATATTTGAATTCGTTAAGAGTCAGATTTTTCTTGTCCCGGAAAGACTAGTTATAATTAGGTGTCCCCTCAACAATATGTAAATAATTAATGTAATAATATGTGTATATATATGTATATATACCCTGTGGTTTGGATCAAGCTGGTTATCACTGTTCTGAGCATCAAAGAAAACGACAACAACAAGTTCGTTATCACCATCGTTGTAAAGCCAGTGGGCAGCACCAGTGGGAACAGCAACGACATCACCAGGGTACAAGTTCTCTACTTTTTGATGACGATCTTGTTGATCAAATCTCTGGCCCTGTTGCTGGCCCTGTCGCTGGCCCTGGCTAGAAAACTGTTGCTGCTGTGAAATTTCAAAGGTTTCTGGACATCCTGGCAATATAACTCCTTGCACAGCCTTACCTGTATATATAGATCATATAATTGATGAGACAATAACATATATTATATATATAGTTATATACCCATTAGTTTTTTTTCTTCAACAATTTTTAATTAATTACAAAAGAAAGTTTAAGTATATAACGTTAGTTATCATTTATAAAAATTTATGCTGTGGACACTTAAATCTTCAGTACCGGCTCTAATAACAATGTTACACATTTTTACTTGTTATGTGTTCAAAATTACACTTCCGTCCCATATTAAAAATCCAATTTTAATATTATGAAGTATTCTGTTTTCAATTTTAATCATAAAAATATGAGACGGAGGGAGTGTATATATATATATATACCTTTTTCGATGAAGGCCAAGATGGGGGTGTTGACATAGGAAGGCAAAAGAAGGCCACCAGGTTGGATCCTGTGACGAATAAAGTCAACACCAGCACACTGGAACTGTTGGTTGTTAGCGTCCCAGAACTCAGTCAGACCAGCTTCAGCTTGGACAACAGAGTTTGGTTCGAGAGCATCGATGTTTCGAAGCTGACAAACATTTCTTAGTTGTTCCTGCTGTTGTTGCTGCTGTTGGTGTTGTTGCTGGCGAGCAAGGGAAGTGGAAACAAGAAGAAAGAAAGCTAAGAACAAAGAAGCTTTGTAAGCCATTGTTGATTGTTTTTATGGTGGTGTGTGGCGAATAGAGATTGCACAGGAGGGTTTTATAGAGGAAGAAAGTGAAGGAGGAAGTGACATGTATGATGTTATGCCAAGAAAAATGTTAACACTTGGAGGAGTGTCAGTGTTTATGTGTACAAGTGTGTTTTGTGTATCCTTGTTGGCGCTTATCGTGAAGAGCAAAACTGAACTGTAATGAACAATGGCTCATATATATGCTAGATACATTTTTTGTTTTTGTTACTAGTGTGTTGTGGTAAATTCAAGTTGTTTGTTTGTGTCTATAACTCTATATATGTTACATTTTAGTTTTCTTGGCTTAAGTTTAAAGCTTATGGTAAATTTAGGAATTGGTCAATGGATGTGATCAGTTGATTTTTAAAGAAATTTAAAGATATGGTATGAGATTTGAATTGATATGAGCTTTTATGCTACATGTTTTCCAGTACTAAACCACTATCGTAAGGATGGAAGGTTATTTACACAGAAGTTGCTTCAGATGTGTTTATGCTGGGCAATTGGGCATGGAATGTGGTAAATATGGATTATATCGAATAAAGCTATTATATAACATCATACTGAAATTCACATTGAATTAGTTATTAGTTGATAACTTGACCAAACTGCTATTTAGTACACTAAAATTTTCATACTGAAACTTACCAATAGTATTCTTAATGAAACAATAACTTGATGTTGATTTTCGAAAAAAGATATTAGAGTGTTAAACGCGTTATTTTATGTTTTTTCTTTAGTTGTTGGTATTTTAACCTTACTTTCAAAGTTCAACTTATCAACTACTTGTAACATAAAGAGAAGAATTAAAAAATACGAAATATGAAGAATGATATACTTACAAGTTAGATGATCCGAATTTCCAACCCATCATTCACCTCTACCCATTTTGATTTTATTACACTTCCTTCGGTTCCTTGAGACTTGAGAGATTAAAAAATATAAAAGAATTTTTTAATGTTCACAAATAATTAAAAAGTGAGACATGAAATCGGCGTCAGAACTACCTTTGTAATTAGCATAGCACGGTCTACAAGTTCGCTTAATGTGAATTTTTATTAGTGATACGACAAATTAAAAAAATTGGTATAAAAATCAATGTAAAGTACTCTAAACGTTTAAAAGATTATTATATAATAAAATTTGGGGTGTTGGCATCCGATGGATTATAAGTGTGGTATACGAGTTTATCATGAGGGAACACCGCCACCAACACTATTTTCACGGTGTGACAAAGAAAGTGTCGTAAAGTTTACCACATGACAAAATGTGTGGTAAACGTAAGCTTTTGTATTTTGTGGGGTATAATTTGGTTTTTAGTGGGGTTTTTAATAAATGAGGTATAATGTGGTGTGAGATATAGATGAGAGATGAGTTGTCAACAAAATCTTGAAATGTGGTATGAAAAAAGTAAAATAAAAGTAAAGTAATATAAAAAGATTGACGGGGAGTGAGGTATGGAGATAAAAGTGAGAGGTCCAATGTCAACCCCCTTATAGGGCTGTAAATGAACCGAACATTTCATGAACAATTCATGAACCCTTCGGCAGAAAGTTCGTTCGTGTTCGTCGTTTAGTTAAATGAACGAACATGAACGCAAAAATTCGTTCTTTTAGTTAAACGAACGAACATGAACACAACTTCCGTTCGTTCAATTATGTTCTTGAACGATGTTCGTGAACAATGTTCATGAACATCCGTTCATTTATGTTCATGAGCATTCATTCATTTATGTTCGTGAACATTTCATGTTGGCATGTTGCTATATATATATTAATATTAATATAAGTATTATCCTTGATATCTAACTATCTATATACGTAAAATGAAAATTATATACAAATTATGAAGATAGATACTAAATTGATATCAAACCGTAAGATATGTTCACTTTCTAAAGTAGGAAATTTTTCGTAAAACTTTTAGCCGGATCAATAATTTGTAACCTTGAATATGAGGTCTAATATTTCTAACTATATGTTTGTAAGATTTTTAGTTATATATATTTGTTCATTAGTGTTTGTTTGTGTTTGTTCATTTGTGTTCATTCGTTTGAATTCGTTCGTTTGTTTTCATAAACATTCGTTCATGAACACAAATGAACGAACATGAACAAACCATTATGTTCGATCATTTGTTCGTGAACACAACATTATGTTCGTTTATCCGTTCGTGAACCGTGCGTTAAGTTAAACGAGCGAACATGAACAAGCTCTCGTTCGTGTTCGTTCGATTCGTTTACAGCCCTACCCCCTTATAAAGAAATACTTCTGCAACTAAATGGTAAGTAAAAACTAACAAAAGTGCTAATAGTTTAAAATTATTATAAAACGCCAAAAATAGCGAAAAAATTTTAAAATCAACTTAACTTTTAAAATAATCTAGTCGTTAACATTAGGCTATCTGCATCAATTATTGATTATTCTTCCTACAAATATCGGCCGATTCATCTAACTACTATTTATTTTTTCCACAAACATTTTTTATCCACAACAATTACATATTTATCATTCTTACAAACAACCACATAATTCCATATCACATGGTTGGATCAGTAGTAAACACCCTTGCCTCTGGAAACAGGGGTCATGGGTTCGATCCTCATCCCATCTAAAGGTTGGAGGGCCTTTTCTACCATTTAGGTAGAAACTGGAAGCAGCCTCTCTACTTAGGTAGAGATAAGGTTTGCCTACATCTTAACCTCCCCCAAACACCGTTGAGGTATTGGGGCTCAAAACCCGCAGAAAACGGCACTGAGCATTTACTATTACAAGGCTCGTGTTGAAAAATAGTATTTCAATTTAGAAAAGGTCCAAATTCTTGATATATATATATATATAGGAAAAACCAATATGCTGCTAGAAGTATTGAAGAAGCATGTTTCCCCCTCACAAACTCCTCCCATGAAAATCAATATAAAATCCCGCCCTGAAAATCATATATATATATCTACTAATAAACTAAAACAAGATTGACATATTCTTAAAACGACACGTGGCGTAATCCTTGATCGACACATATCTTTTTAATTTATTTATTTTATTAAATTAGTTTTCTTTTAATTATAAATAGATTTAAATTCCTTATTAGACTTATAATTAAACTCTAACTCTTGACTTATTAATAACATATTCAATTTCCTTATTAGAATTATAATTCAACTCTGATTCTTGGCTTATTAATATTACAAAAGGCATAATAACCTTATTTGATTGATCGTTTTCCCATTAATAAATTGTCATTTTCCCCCTCAATTATTCAACTCTTATTATTTATATTACTTATTATAAGTTATTAACAAAAAGTCTTAAAAATTTGGAGTCTACGATCTGAAACATAAGGCTATTTGTCATCATTCACTATGCTTACAAGTTTCGTTTTTGATGTGATTCTAAAAATTTAAGGTAAATATAAACTCTAAATAAACATATATATATATATTATATTTATCATTACCGTTTTTATTATAATTTAGTTTCGATCAGCGGTTTACTTTAACCGTAATTTATCTCATACCAGTGAATGATGTATGAGACATATTCGAATTTCTTTTACATACAATTTATAAAACTACCTTACGGGTATAACTTTTACCTATATATATATTGCCCTAAAAATATCAATTTTGTTAATATATTAGTAGAAAACGATAATTAATCAGAAAAAACATTTGCCAAGTGTTTGGTTGTCTGCAATCCCTATTGATCACAAAGTCACCACCATACTTGTGCGACAAGCTGCGGGCATTAGAGCCTTAGAGGTAATTATTATTTCATGTTCCGTTTATCGAATTATTATCATTATAATTATATGAATATGAATGAACCATATACATCTGTTATCTGTATCTATGTTTTGTCAGTTTTGTGGTCGACCGAAAATTAACAAACTACATTTTACTCATCATGAAAGAATGAAAGATGTATATCTCCTAGTACTCGTGTGTATAAAAAGATATGACTATATGTCATCTTATTCAATTTGCTATTACTTCCTAAAATTATTGACAACTATAAGAAAATCAAAGAATTTGCATTCGGTAGCATAAGTGACCTACTCCGCTATAATATATTCTACCTAGCTAGATTGTTTTCTATTATCTTTTTAACGGCAGATGTAGCTATACTTTTAAATTAGTAGTTAGTTATCTTCGAGGTAGTAATTAAACGCTAATGCTCGATTTGAACCTAACTAGAGCATCCACATGGACCACATGCATTTATGTATTTAGAGTCTGAGTTTGTAAAGTTTATAAGTTTAGGGTCCTAATGTGTAAAGAGTAAAGTTAATAACCACACAGTAGTTATTGGTGGTTTTACGAAATTAGTTATCGAGGGTCGTGACTTTTGGGGAAAGTCACAATGGTAGTTATTTATGAAACGTTGTGACTTTTCATGAAGAGTCACAATGGTTTGTATGTATGTCTATATATATAAGTGTCTATCCATTGTAGAACATAACAAAATTTAGTATATACAAAGAGTGAGTTTGTGTGTGTGAGTTTTTTCACTAGGCATGTTTGATTCGAACCCGAAATGATTCAGATGGGCCAACAGAGATAACCCTATCACATTGTCATATTGACATTATTACACTACCCAGGTTTTTACGATGAATTTTTATTTTTACCCGACTTAAACATTTTAGAATTGAAAAAAAGAAAAAGTAATCCCAATCACGCTTCATTTCGTAGGATATATACTATCAATTGTGCCATTGTCGCATCACATATGATGATCACCCCTAACACGGTGTGGTGTTCACGTGTGATGAAGTCACCATGAGCTCTTACATAAAATCCGGATTGTCAGGGCCAGCAGACTTATAGTCGCCCCAACCTTACCAATTAACATTATCTACCTGTAATTGATAATGCACGTTGCCAAAACTTTTCAATTGGAAAGTGAAACTTCGATTAAATGATATGTTTTTGTTTACAGGTTATTCTTCTCTGGCATCAATGGAGAAGAGAACACCAGCTTTTCTAACTAGTTTATTAAAAAGGTCTCAAAAGTGTGCTACTATGGAAGAAAAAGGTTGGAAGAATACAACAGATAACACCACTTTCAATGGTTGGCGCTTATCTCCTGGTTCAAGTGAACAAATGACAAATGGATGGGCCGATAAGCCACCCGACAGCCACCATAATGGTTGGGGCTTGGGCTCAGCGGGAAAACTTCCCGGAGTAGAAACATCTAGAAATGGATGGACATATGATAAGCCTAAAGATGAGTATAATGAATGGATGGATGATAAGTCTGAAGATGAGTATAATGGATGGGGCTCTGGCTTAGGGGATAAATCTGCAACTCCAGACACAAGTAGCAATGGATGGATGAAGATTGAGTCACTTGCAAATGGGTGGAGTCATGTTGGTCAATCTATAACTTCTAAATCATGTAATAATGTATCAATAAATGAACCGCCTGAAAATGAGCCCGTTAGTACACAAGCAAATATTGATATGGGTACTATTCCATTCACAGTAGTATCAAGACCTTTAGAAGTCGAATCTTGGACTCCTAAACTAGTTCCTTCAGCTCCACCACTTCCTGAAGAGAATTATGAATACCCAATTGCTAATATTTCAGATCATTTGTATTTTGACTCGACAGAGAAAGATGTGGTTTCAATGAATGCAGGCCAGAATGGTGATCCATTATGTGTGGTATGTTGGGAAGCTCGGGTTGAAGGAGCTTGTATACCTTGTGGACATATGGCTAGTTGTATGTCATGTCTACATGAGATTGAATCTAAACAAGGAAGTTGTCCAATCTGTCGTGTGAAGATTGATAAGGTTATAAGGATTTACGCCATCTCAACAAATTAAGCATCTTGGTGTCTTGGCAACATCTTTCATCTAGCACCATCATGACAGAGACGAAACACGTATGCTTACATTAGTCATAGTACAGGTATTCTTGCATACTTGCATACTCGCCTTAATTCGATATAAATGTTATTTTTTAGAACAAACATAGTGCACAATTTACATGGTTGTAATTACTCTACAAAAGGTGATTTGCATATGTAGTTCTTTAGTGAAGAGAAATTATACTGTAGAATCTCTTGTACAAAATGCTCCATACAAACCATTTAGCCTGACAGCAATTCAATCAATATACCGAAAATTTGACACATAGAATTGTGAAGGTGGGCGGGCTAGTTATCTGGTGAGATATTTTTTTCCGTTTATTATATAGTTATAATGATTAAAAGATGGTAATTTTAGCTTAGTAAGCTATGTTATGAGTTAAACAATAACAAGGTTGCCTACATTCACAAATACATTTTGGGTGACTTTGGACCCATTTAACCTATCCATTTTCAGGTAATCTTTTTTTCTATAAGGACATTGCCCTGTTTGAGATCAAATACAATCCAAATCAACCAATTTATAAGCAAGTGATATTTGAATTTGGAATGCAGATAATGAGATTGACTTGATCACTTGGATAATGCTTTGATCATTGTCATTAAGTTGACTCACACAAATGCCTATATTTACACGAATCCTCTTTAGATAATACTAACAAGCAATACTTGGATTTTAGGAAAAATCAGAACGAAAATATCAGAACTTTAATTTTTGGTGTCAAATGTCAGATGTTGAAGATTGTAATGCGCAAGTCGATGTATTGTTTTCAGTAAAGTGTACGAGTCTTTTTAACACCCGAAATTCAGTTCTACGGTCACAAATGAAAGTATGATCAAGCCGAAGGAAAGTAAACTTATACCTATTCTGGTAAAAGAAATTATTTCTAATAAAATATTTCCGAATTTTTAGTTCATAAAATGGAAACATCAATCAGACGTCAGTTATTGCCAGAGCGAATGCCATAAAATCAAAAATTCAAAATAATATATGTCTTCAAACAGAAAACTTGTTTTCAAAACAGAAACTACAGTCTCCCTTTTTTTATTAGACGAGTGAAAGTGTTCGCACGTTGTGACGGTGAGATGGTGGGGGTGATAGGTCATAAGAGGTGATAAGTCATATAGTGTGATAGTCAAATGCTTTAGTCGTACGGGCTTCGCCCTCGGATTTAAAAATTCGTCGAAAGTATATCAAATGACATCTCTAATGAAAGAGCATGAAATTTTAAGAATACCCATACAGTTTTTATAATTTATCGATAAACGGTTTTTGAGATAAACGATTTGAATGAATTAGAGGAATAAAATGATTTATGAAAGAGAGAAAAAAATTGAGTGATTGAAATTTGATGAGAGGAAAGAAAATGGGTGGTTGAGATTTAAGGGTATTATAGGTATATTAGGTAGAGATGTTTAAATTAGTAAAAAAAGAACATGGGTAATTTTGATATTTCAAATCATTTTTTAGAATTTTTAAAAAGGGCAAAATGCTTTATAAGATAGTAAGTATAGATAAAGGCGTATTTGTTTTAAATATAACATGTACATAATAACTTAAATGCAAAAGTCACATCTGTATTGTTTTTATGTTTTATGAATAAAATCAATTACAGAGTACAGAATCATGAATCTTTAATCCATAGTGGCATAATCCATAATTCATGAATCTTTAATCCATAATTCAGCATATGAAACATTAATTTTCAATTCATGAATCTTTAATCCATAATGGCATAATCCATAATTCCTATATTGCCATCGATATGAGTATATTACTAACGAGGTCTGGATGTCTGGTATTCGCTCTTCAAGTTTGGCCCAATATATATCAACAGTAATAGAATGGGCTAAAGTAAAATTTCTTGGACTATAAACATGTAAAGCTGGCCCACTTATTTGGATTTGCTAATAAAACTTTCTTCAGTAATAAACGCATACATAACTTAAGCTAACAAGTGATATTTTTACAGTTTGAGAAGTTGATTTGTGTATATATATTAACGGGTGCTCGGACCCGTCTAGTTTCAAAATATATTAATCAAAGCTAAAAAAATTAAAAATTCAAGTATATTAAATAGATACGAAATGTTAAGAACACTCAAGCAACGAACTATAACCGTTGTTGAAGGTTTAAAATTGAAAACGAACCGAGATACGTATTAGGTCGGAGATGAAGGTATGGTGAAGATTTACAACTCCCAAATAAGTAATTACGTGAGGGGTGAGGGTTTTTTAAGGTTGTATATATAATAATATTTGGAGAGTTTTTAAGGATAAAAAAAATTTGTTTAATATATTAAAATAGAATATATATATATATATATATATATATATATATATATATATATATATAAAGAGGAGACACCTAAAATATGCGAAATAATTAGGAGGGAGTTTTATGGGGAAAAAAAGGGGGATTAGGGGTATCTAAACTCAAAACAAACACAAACAACCGTTTTAAACTATAATTATGAAAACTAAAGAAGGAAACATATGCAAATTAATTCCATATAAATATTGAATCTAGTTAACCTCTTTTTTTTTCAACTTTAGTTAAATAAAAAATTTGTAGTTTGTTATATCTAAACTTAAGACAAACACAAATAACAATTTTAGACT
Source organism: Erigeron canadensis (assembly GCF_010389155.1). Taxonomy (NCBI): domain Eukaryota; kingdom Viridiplantae; phylum Streptophyta; class Magnoliopsida; order Asterales; family Asteraceae; genus Erigeron; species Erigeron canadensis. Next base: position 6,582,530 of record NC_057769.1, on the reverse strand, counting down.
ATATCTACGAAAACTAAAGAAATATATATAATTTGAAAAGTACATATCAATTCATCAACAAAGACCATCTCGAACGTTTTGATTTTATTTGGCTCGTTCCACTCTGAAACAGTCTATACATACACAACACGGAGTCGTAGATGATAGTTAACATGTGTTGGCTTAAGATCTCCAAGATAAACTAATGTGGTCTTATTTTTTGTTGTTGAAGAAGAAGTCATTACGAACCTACAATGGACAACAAATTAAACTAAAAGCAAATAATAATAACAATAACATAAAATTTAATGTTAAATAATAATAATAATGATTAATTATAAGCAAAGTATATAAATAATTATTATGAGCAAAGTATATATATATATATATATATATATATATAAAACTTTTGTAGTTGATCGTAGCTTCTTTCTTTTGGTTGTCGTACGTGGATTTTTTTTGGTTTTAGAATATGTGATGGTTTTTTATAGGTTGTATATATAGATAATGGATAATAGATAATAGATGATAATAATAATAATAATAATAATAATAATATAATAATAATAATAATAATAATAATAATAATAATAATAATAATAATAATAATAATAATAATAAGGGTTAATGACATAAATCGTCCCTAAGGTTTACCAAAATAGTCACCTTTCGTCCTTAAAAATCCAAAACCTCAAGGACAGTCCTTTATAGAATGATAAGGTTCATATTGGTCCTTTGACTATTTGCTGTCACCTTCTCCCCATTAATCCCCCCACATGCCTCCCACGTGAGGGGTATTCTAGTCATTTCCACTCTAAATGACGAAAGGTGACTATTTAGGTAAACCACATGGACGATTTATGTCATTAACTCTTATAATAATAATTTTCGGGAGGTATCTTATATTAAGAATTTAAAAAGGGCAGCCTTTTAATAATATATAACCATTAAATAAATATTTAAAAAAAATAGAGGATTAATAAGGAGGGGAAATTAGGCTTAAAAAAAAGGATTAGGGGTGCCAAGTGTACCCCTAACCCCCTCTTTTAGTTATATTATAGATGAGGTTTAAAACAAAAATCATCTATTTTTGGCATGATTTGTCTCACATTAACATTTCTTGATCTATTTTGATTATTTTTTTCCTTTAAATTTTGTTCAAAATAGATTAAAAAAATTTAATATGAGAAGAGATCACATCTAAATTGGATAGTGTTGTTTCACACATTCACTTTTTTAACCGAGGTGACTTTTATTTGATCCAAATTCTTACAAGTCGGGGTGTGGCTCGGTCCGAGTTAAGGCGAGTCTCATACTCATTTGAGTGAGAAGAAGAACCACGAATCAATTAATTTTGTAGTTCACACTCACGATGCCTATATAATATATTATAATATTATATATTATATTTATGGTTGCATATTAGTATATATTATATATGTAATTTTTTTCCTTTTACTGCGAATTTAGAGTCACGTTATAAGTTTATGACTCAAACTGTAACATCCCGAACTTTTCATGTTTGACTACTTGACCTTCCGTTAGTTAACGTTAGGTTCGTTAAGTAAATGTGCCTTATATGTGATTATATGATTAAATGCTTATGTATTTAATATGAATATGTAAATGTGATCTTTAATGAAAGTAATCAAAGTGACGTTAAGTAATTAAGTGCTTGTTAGTGTGATAAGACTCCTGGTAGAAAGATAAGCTAAGAAAGTTAAGATTAGAAGTTGAGGGGTCCTAAGTGTAAGATTGTAATGGCTGGCCAGGGATTAGAAGGTAATTAGGCAACCCAAATTGTCACAAATCTGCTGTAACTAGTGTGTGAGAAAAGCCCTAGCCGATCCCTCCCCTCTCCAAGTAAAGATTCAATCATTTTGTGCCGTTTTGATCAAAGATTGTTTAGATCTTGAGTCCCCTACGTCAAGTGCAGGTAATATAGATGATTTCCCTTGATTTGTGATCATATGATTCAATTTTATGGATTTAATTCAGTTCTTAGGGTTTGGAGTATGGATGGGGGTTGTTGATTATAATTTGTGATTAATTAATCGAGTTTTCGATAGTAAGAATGGTTGTTTAATGTGACCTAATGATCCATTTTTGTTAACAACTAGTTAATGGAGCAATTGATGGGGCTAAATCATCAATTAGGTCTTAAAAGAGTCTTCTTTTTGGTGTAAAACCCGTTTTTGGAAGAAAAAAATGACAAAAAGAGACTAACTACCTGGGGTAATAGTCTAGAAATAGACAAAAAGAGACTAACTACCTGGGGTAATAGTTTAGAAATAGACAAAAGTTAAGAATAGACAAAAAGAGACTAACTAACTGGGATAATAGTCTCGAAGTAGACAAAAGAGACAACTTACCATGGGTAATAGTCAAAAAGGGACTATTATCTGGAGTGATGGTAATTACAAGGTATGTGACACGTATTTAGACTGTAGGTCAGTTTAGTCTCGTTATACTCATAAATCGGTCCTATGTTGATTATAGGTAGTCGATAATACTTGCAAAGTTCGGTAACTTACGTTATCATTTGTTGTACGATTCTACGAGGTAAGATACACTACTTTGACACGCTGAAGGTTCAACCAAAACATAGTTTTCATATAATAACTTCCCAAAAAGTATCTTGCTTATGGGTATTCAGGATTATATGGGAGGTGATATGGGCTATGTAGATGCATATCGAAGCCTGAAATGCTATCCCAAGGATATGTACTAATATGAGATGCTATGTATGCTTAATATATGAAATGATATGAAATGATATATGATATGAGATGATAGATGATACGAAATGATATATGTATTATGAAACGAAAGATGATATGAGATGATGTACGATCTGAGATGATAAATGATATGCAATGTTGTAATGATATACGATCTGCAATTATATGATGATGTACGTGATGTAACAATGTATGCGATGTAATGATATGCTATGAAATGCTATGTAATGTATTGAGATGAATTGAAATGTATTATATGTTGATGATACGTATAATGTGCATGACTACATGGCTTGTTCATCTAGTATACTAGACTTATTAAGTTGCCATGACACGTGCACGTTTAAGGGCCCAAACATAAAAAGATGATATGTGATGATGTTTAAGTAACGTGGACACCTAAACTATATGTGATGTAAACCGAGCCCGTATATAATATGAAAGTGTTAAGCTTAACCCGTACTTGCCCTTGCCCGGCGGGTGCGTAAATGGTTGCTTGGGTGGCTCCTTGCAACATAATTACGTGGTTTGAGTATCTCCGGGTGGTGTGATTAACCACCAATGTCTTTGAACATATGGACTACCCCTGGATTGGCTTGCCATTCCTTAACGACACTGATGGACCGCTGAAAAGCTTATCCATCCAGTCGGGTGTGAGGTTCCCTGTTAGGTCTTATGATCGCCTACACACAAACTAACACCTTATATGTGATGAGTGACTTATGCACACCTAATGTAAGTGACTTATGTCACACTATACGATGATGCTTATATGATATATATGAAGTAAAAGATGACTAGGCACATCTAGAGTGATTCAAGCTATTATGATTGTAACACCCCGACAGCGGCGGAAAACTCGGGATGTAAGATAAAGCACACGCGCACATGGATGTTACATAGGAATACTAAATGAGTGCTTAGAATAAACATAAATAGTCAATTTCACAACCAAACAAGCATAGTAGTGGTTATTACACATAAGTTCAACAAAGGTGACCAAATCAAGTATGAAAAGTCCCACGCAGGGGATACGATTGGGCATATTGCCACCAACCCCAAATAACAAGCATGCAAACTCCAACCCTAAATCCTGAAGTCTGCTAATAGTCCCATGCTACCATTCCTAGCCACGATTAGCCTGGTTACCTGAAAGGAATACTTAAAAGAGTCAACACAAAGGTTGGTGAGTTCGTAGGTTTGAGTATAAACAAGTAGTATAAAAACATTTTATACCGCCAATAGATCTCAAGTATTAAGTAGTATGTAGTGGCTAGTGACCAACTTGCACATAAGTAAGCGAGCACACACAATCCTCGATAGGACCGGCTAATAGTATCAATAGAGCACACACAATCCTCAATAGGACCGGCTAATAGTATCAATAGAGCACACACAATCCTCGATAGGACCGGCTAATAGTATCAATAGAGCACACACAATCCTCAATAGGACCGGCTAATAGTATCAATAGAGCACACACAATCCTCAATAGGACCGGCTAATAGTATCAATAGAGCACACACAATCCTCGATAGGACCGGCTAATATGTAACAAGTAGTCAAATAGCCAAAGAGTAGTAAAAGTAGTTACGGCATGTATAAAAGCTTAAGTAGTATTCCTTTCACCCCGAAATAAGTAAAGAAAAAGGGGCTACGAAGACTCACAGTGATCTGCTACAAACGTAGTTGTACAAGCACAGGGTATAAGCACTGATACAGTAAAATATATCTACTCGAATCCAAGTATGTCTTGATGTCAACCTAATCACAAACCATTGAGTATAGATGGATACATGTATTAGTTCTCGTGATTATTTATTCACTAAGTGTCCTTGATGTCTGATGATTTGGATCACTAAAGATCTTTAAACGTTTGACTCAACAGTGTTTTTCATACACTAGACTCGTAATGAACGTCTTTGAACTCGCACTTTGATAAACAAGATCGAATATGTCTTGATTATACCTTAATTAGGGTTTCCTTGTACATGATAGACTTGGATTACAACTAAGTATAAAACCTGATTTCTACAACTAACGAAAATAGGGTTTAAATTCGTAAGGTGTAGCTGAACGAAGATTAAATTCGTAAGGTGTATCTGAACGAAGATAGACCTTAAGTTCGTAAGGTGTATCTGAACGAAGATAGACCTTAAATTCGTTTGAGGACTTAAGTTTGCTAAGTTCGTTTTGAAGCTTAACTTCGTTTTGGAAGACTTAAATTCGTTTCCAGGATACTAAATTCGTTTTAAGTGTTTTTAGGACGAATTTGGGACTGTTCAAACAAAAACGAGGGTTTTGAAGATTAAAACATGTTTACGACCCAAATTTGATCACGAAAAGGTTACTAAACACTTTTAGACACAAACCCACTAACTTTTAACACGATTTTTACACCAAAAATGGACCAAATCATCAAGAACATACACTTGAAAAGTAAGCTTTTATTTTGATGAAAATCTCAAAACTTGTTGTCATTACCTGAAAATCGATACTAGAAATATGTTTTGATTATCACAAGGAAGCTAAAAATGCAAGAAATCTTGGTTTAACAACTCAAAATCAAATGATGAATTTTTTTGTGGGTGAAGATGGTGAAGGTATGTGTGTGTTTTTAGAGAGAGAGAGGTGAGATGAGATGAAAATGGAGAAGAAGTAGAGAAATTGGGTTTTCTAACCCTTTTATAGTTTTCCCTTAATTTATGATTCTAATAATTGTAGGGTCTAAATGAAACATTTTCAGACTAGAATTTCTTGAACACAATCGCTTACGTCTTGAAACCTAACATTCTTATCACAATAGACCATAGACGCGTCTTATAATTTAAGATTTAAGAGTGAATAGACCTTCACGTGAGCACATGTTCGAAACTAGAACATATTATGGATTTATTTAAATTATTTCTAAGGCGGTTGTTACATTCTCCCCCACTTAAAGGAATTGCGTCCCGAAATTCGAATTTACACATCATGTTTCATGCTTCGCTTGCACACTAAGTTTACAAGTATTAGATTGCATGTTTAGTGCTAAGTGTATTTGCATCAAGAGTAACAAGTAGCATGCTTCACATTGAGTTTTCTAAATATCACATTGCATAATAAACATCAAGTATCAAGTTAGGAATTAAGTCCTTAAGTTTACTTGCTAGACTAGGATAATACGCTAAGCGAATAGATGCGGATACTTAAGCTTCATCTGATCTTCTCGTTCCCAAGTGAATTCTGGACCTCTACGGGAGTTCCAACGAACTTTCACAATAGTATACTTATGTCTCTTGAGCTTTTTGACTATTCGTTCTAGAATTTCTACGGGTTCTTCCTTGAAGCTTAGGTTACTGTCTACTCGTATCTCGTTCAAAGGAACATATGTTGTTTCATCGGCTAGGCACTTCTTGAGGTTCGATACGTGGAAGACATCGTGTACGTTACTTAGTTCTTGGGGAAGTTTCAAACGGTAGGCTACTGCACCAATGCGCTCTACGATCTCAAACGGTCCAACATATCTTGGGGCTAGTTTCCCCCTCTTTATGAATCTGACCACGCCCTTCCATGGCGAAACTTTAAGCATTACTCGATCACCCACCTGAAACTCTAGGGGTTTTCTTCGGTTGTCTGCATATTTCTTTTGTTTGTCTCTTGCTTTCAGTAGATTCTCCTTAATTTGAGCGACTCTTTCAGTAGTTTCGAGAATGATCTCTGGACCTATTAGTTGCATGTCCCCAACTTCGTGCCATGCAAGTGGAGATCGACATTTCCTTCCGTACAAAACCTCATAAGGTGGACACCCGATACTTGCATGATAACTGTTGTTATACGAGAATTCGACTAATGGGAGATGAGTGTCCCAACTTCCTCCAAAGTCTATGACACAGGCTCTTAGCATGTCTTCGAGTGTTTGAATCGTTCTCTCACTCTGTCCGTCTGACTGCGGATGGTAGGCTGTGCTCATATCGATTCGCGTTCCCAAAGCTCGTTGTAATGATCTCCAAAATCCTGAGGTAAATCGACTATCCCTATCACTAATGATTGATACAGGGACACCGTGTTTAGCTACAATCTCTTTAAGATACAGACGTGCATACTGCTCCATAGAATAATCTTCACGTATAGGTATGAAATGCGCTGACTTGGTCAGTTGATCTACCACCACCCATATAGCATCTTTACCACTACTCGTTCTTGGTAACTTCGTGACAAAATCCATAGTGATCTTCTCCCACTTCCAGCTGGGAAGCTCTGGTTGTGTTAGTAGTCCTCCTGGCTTCTTATGTTCCGCTTTAACTCTCAAACACGTTAGACACTTGCTCACATAAACTGCCACATCGCTCTTCATCCCTGGCCACCAAAATAAATCTCGCAAGTCTTGATACATCTTATCTATTCCCGGGTGTATAGAGTATCCTGCCTTGTGCGCTTCATCCATGATCAGTTTCCTTAGTCCTCCGTACAGTGGTATCCACATCCGATCACAAAAGTACAGTCCTCCATCATTCCCTTGAGTAAATCGTTCTATCATACCTCCAAGCCCTTCTTTATCAATGTTCTCTTTCTTGTTTGCTTCTACTTGTGCCCCAATAACCCTATCCTTCAGACTGTTATGCACAGTAATGCTCATGGCTCTAATTCGTCTTGGTCTAACTCTCTCCTTCCTACTCAAGGCGTCTGCTACTACATTTGCCTTTCCGGGATGATATCGAATCTCACAATCGTAGTCGCTAAACAACTCTAGCCATCGTCTCTGGCGCATATTAAGGTCTTTCTGAGTGAAGATATGCTGAAGGCTCTTATGGTCAGTGTAGATCACACTCTTTGTCCCGTATAGATAATGTCTCCAACACTTGAGTGCAAAAACGATAGCTCCCAACTCCAAATCGTGTGTCGTATAGTTCTTTTCGTGAATCTTCAGTTGACGTGAGGCATATGCGATGACCTTGCCTCGCTGCATCAGCACACATCCTAAGCCTTGACCCGACGCGTCGCAATAAACGATAAAATCATCGGTCCCTTCAGGAAGACTTAAGACTGGGGCATTACATAACTTCTCTTTCAAGATTCTGAAAGCTTCTTCTTGTTTCTCTCCCCATTCGAAACTCCTATCTTTATGCGTCAACAGTGTAAGAGGTTGTGCGATCTTTGAGAAGTTCTCGATAAATCGTCGGTAGTAGCCTGCTAAACCGAGAAACTGTCTGATCTCTGTCGGTGTCTCTGGCCTTCTCCAATTCTCTACTGCTTCTATTTTACTGGGGTCGACCTTGATTCCATCTTTGTCAACTACATGGCCCAAAAACTTTACTTCCTCCAACCAAAATTCACATTTTGAAAACTTCCCGTACAACTTTTCAGCTCTCAGAAGTTCTAATGCTTTCCTCAAGTGCACTTCATGCTCCTGTTTCGTCTTGGAATAAATGAGGATGTCGTCGATGAATACGATGATGAATTTATCAAGGTAGGGTCTACATACACGGTTCATGAGATCCATGAAAACGGCGGGCGCGTTCGTCAGACCAAAAGGCATCACTAAGAACTCAAAGTGCCCATATCTCGTGCTAAACGCCGTTTTCGGTACGTCTTCTTCACGAACTCTTAACTGATGATAGCCCGATCGAAGATCGATTTTTGAGAAGTACTTTGCGCCTTGCAATTGATCAAACAAATCATCGATGCGCGGTAAAGGATATCGATTCTTAATGGTTAACTTGTTGAGCCCACGATAATCAATGCACATGCGAAAAGATCCGTCCTTCTTCTTTACAAATAGTATCGGTGCGCCCCATGGCGATGAACTTGGTCGAATGAATCCCTTATCTTGTAACTCTTGCAACTGTGACTCGAGTTCTTGCATTTCAGAAGGTGCTAAACGATATGGTGTCTTTGCTACCGGCATAGCGTCAGGAATGAGATCGATTCGGAATTCGACTTGGCGAGACGGGGGTAATCCCTGGATGTCGTCAGGAAAGACATCGGGAAATTCACGAACTATTTGTATATCAGCTAGTTTGGTTACTTCAGTTGTAGTGCTCATTAGGATCTGTTTGTGTGACTCGGGTTTCTCGCCTTGAATTTCTAATACCTCTCCCCCACTCAAGGGGATTCTAAGAATTTTTGCACGACATACAATGGTTGCATCTACCCGAGATAACCAATCCATCCCCACTATTACATCAAAGCTGCCCATTTCAAACGGGATTAGATCTATATAGTATGAATGAGTATCTAGTGTTAACACACATTTAGGCACAAATTTGTCAAGTTTAGAGGTTTCTCCACTAGCTACCTCTATTTCATAGCAAGCATGGGTACGGATGGGTTTCACGTTAATAATACACACGAAGTTAGTGGAGATAAAACTATAGTCGGCACCCGTATCGAATAACACAGTAGCTAGATGATTATTTAAGAGAAATGTACCCGTGACAACGTTAGGATCGTTAGCAGCTTCTACTGCGTTCAAGGCAAAGACTCGCCCCTGGCCTGCTGGGCTTGGTTAACTCTGGGAGGATTTGGTGCTGCAATCTGCAATGGATTCTGTTTAGCTGCGGTTGGAATGGGTCGTCTAGCAACTCTTGGGCAAACATTCCGGTAGTGATCAGTGCTACCGCACTCATAGCATCCTCCGCGATTGACTGGTGGGTTTCTAGCGTTCAACGGTGCTACATGAGGTGGTGCTGCTGAAGCTCTGGCAATCCTGCAATCTCTAGCCAAATGTCCAAACTTCTGACAATTCTGACAGAATCGGCATGGCACTGCTGTTGAATGATGATAAGTACAAGTAGCACACTGTGGAAATTGGCCAACATACGCCTTCTGCCCCGGCTCAACTGCTGCAAACACCTTCCCAACTCTGACCCTCTTGTCAGCTCTGAAGTCCCTTCTTTTACTGGGTTCACCAAAGTCTCTCTTCTTCTCTGTAGACCTTGTCAATGTCCCAGCCCTAACCAAGTCATCAGTCATGGCACTGGTTCTTCGAATTGCTTCTTCAATCGAGTAAGGAGGAATGCCAGTCAGGGTGTTACGGATCTGAGGAATGAGACCATAGATGTATCTCTCAATCAACTTTGACTCAGGGGTCACCAAATGTGGTACCAATCTAGCCAACTCTTGAAACTTGCTAGTATACTCTGCATGGCCAGATCCCACCATGGTGTGGTGCCAAAACTCTTGCTCAATCTTCTGCATCTCATTTAGTGGACTAAATCGGTCCTTCATCATCTCTTTAAACTGATCCCATGGTGTCTCGAAAGTAGTAGTTCTTCCACGGGTTCTTAACAAAGTATTCCACCATGACAGTGCATCATCGGTGAATGAACCTCCAGTGAATCTTACCCTCTGATGAGATGGACATTCACTTATGTCCATGACTGCTTCCAACTTCTCCAACCACTTCATAAACACACCAGCTCCTCCTTTCCCGTTATAATCTGGGGGACCACACTTCTTAAACTCGAGGTAACCGCAACCTCTTCTCCCCATAGCATACTCATCATTTCTAGGAATTCTTCTGGGTCCAGGGCCCACATACACACCATCATCAACAAACTCCACTTCGGGGTCAGAGTTCTCTGGTGCTTGATTCACTTGTTGCGGTGCAACTCTTACAGATTCAGCTTCAACTTCAGGTGCTCTTCGGTTCTGGTTCGGGACAACACCCAATGCAGCAGTCACTTGTTCGATGATAGTGGGCATTGAAGCTGCCAACTGCTCTGCAATGATAGTAGCTAAATCAGGGTTCTCGCCATGACCCATGCCATCACCACGACCACCACGGCCTCTACCACGGCCTCTTCCTTGCTGCCCTCCACGACCTCCTCTCGGGTTGCCACGACCACCTCCAGGGTTACCACGACCAACACCATTATCTTGTGCTTCGACATTCGGGTTTGCTCTTGTGCGCACCATTTTCCCTATATTAGGAAAAGACGGGTTCGGCGTTAGAATGAAGGAATAGTCATTCGTGACGTCAATTACGCACTCTCAACACACTCGTGTTAGTTTTCTAGAATCCTAAACATTTTATTTTCAATATCGCATGTAATTCAAAAGATTGAGCATTATGTCTGAAAAGTGAACATTATCATCAATATCAATCATGCAGCACAGAGTAATATTACAATAGAATCTTCGTTTCATGAAAGATAGTTTGCAAGATGGATACTACAACCATTTCAACTTAAATGAAAATTTTTAGTTCCGATTACTTTCCGACAGCCAAAGTGTGGTCCGGATCTAACACCTACATCCGTCGCACTAGCGGTGTATGTATACAGGGTGTACCAGCGGCTAACCCTCCACACCTCTAGTACATCTAATGCAAGGTCGGCTCACGGTACTGACATGCTCCCTAGATATTGGCAAAGGTATGTATACAGGGTGTACCAGCGGCTAACCCTCCACCCGACCAATACCTATTGAACATGCCAGAGTTGCTACCACACTCTAACCATCTAAGGCACGATCCATGTTGCCATCAAGTCCATAGTAAATATACCACACGCGAAAAGTTGATCAGGCTTTTCTGTGATGATATATCGCCATACTTCCTTGCTAACAACACTTCATATCGCTAACTTATTATTATTATTTAAATTTAACACATCTCATAGATCGAATACCAATAGCATGAGTACACGTGGCAAGGTAGCATGGTTCTAGGATCTGCGCATGAATGAGTATAATAACATGAATATCGCAGATATAGATAAAATCCATAGAGTTTGAATGCACACATAATTCCTATCATGCATGCTACGTGCGGTTCCTAAGTTATAGTCTAGGCAAAACCACCTAATTCACTATAACCACGGCTCTGATACCAATCTGTAACACCCCGACAGCGGCGGAAAACTCGGGATGTAAGATAAAGCACACGCGCACATGGATGTTACATAGGAATACTAAATGAGTGCTTAGAATAAACATAAATAGTCAATTTCACAACCAAACAAGCATAGTAGTGGTTATTACACATAAGTTCAACAAAGGTGACCAAATCAAGTATGAAAAGTCCCACGCAGGGGATACGATTGGGCATATTGCCACCAACCCCAAATAACAAGCATGCAAACTCCAACCCTAAATCCTGAAGTCTGCTAATAGTCCCATGCTACCATTCCTAGCCACGATTAGCCTGGTTACCTGAAAGGAATACTTAAAAGAGTCAACACAAAGGTTGGTGAGTTCGTAGGTTTGAGTATAAACAAGTAGTATAAAACATTTTATACCGCCAATAGATCTCAAGTATTAAGTAGTATGTAGTGGCTAGTGACCAACTTGCACATAAGTAAGCGAGCACACACAATCCTCGATAGGACCGGCTAATAGTATCAATAGAGCACACACAATCCTCAATAGGACCGGCTAATAGTATCAATAGAGCACACACAATCCTCGATAGGACCGGCTAATAGTATCAATAGAGCACACACAATCCTCAATAGGACCGGCTAATAGTATCAATAGAGCACACACAATCCTCAATAGGACCGGCTAATAGTATCAATAGAGCACACACAATCCTCGATAGGACCGGCTAATATGTAACAAGTAGTCAAATAGCCAAAGAGTAGTAAAAGTAGTTACGGCATGTATAAAAGCTTAAGTAGTATTCCTTTCACCCCGAAATAAGTAAAGAAAAAGGGGCTACGAAGACTCACAGTGATCTGCTACAACGTAGTTGTACAAGCACAGGGTATAAGCACTGATACAGTAAAATATATCTACTCGAATCCAAGTATGTCTTGATGTCAACCTAATCACAAACCATTGAGTATAGATGGATACATGTATTAGTTCTCGTGATTATTTATTCACTAAGTGTCCTTGATGTACTGATGATTTGGATCACTAAAGATCTTTAAACGTTTGACTCAACAGTGTTTTTCATACACTAGACTCGTAATGAACGTCTTTGAACTCGCACTTTGATAAACAAGATCGAATATGTCTTGATTATACCTTAATTAGGGTTTCCTTGTACATGATAGACTTGGATTACAACTAAGTATAAAACCTGATTTCTACAACTAACGAAAATAGGGTTTAAATTCGTAAGGTGTAGCTGAACGAAGATTAAATTCGTAAGGTGTATCTGAACGAAGATAGACCTTAAGTTCGTAAGGTGTATCTGAACGAAGATAGACCTTAAATTCGTTTGAGGACTTAAGTTTGCTAAGTTCGTTTTGAAGCTTAACTTCGTTTTGGAAGACTTAAATTCGTTTCCAGGATACTAAATTCGTTTTAAGTGTTTTTAGGACGAATTTGGGACTGTTCAAACAAAAACGAGGGTTTTGAAGATTAAAACATGTTTACGACCCAAATTTGATCACGAAAAGGTTACTAAACACTTTTAGACACAAACCCACTAACTTTTAACACGATTTTTACACCAAAAATGGACCAAATCATCAAGAACATACACTTGAAAAGTAAGCTTTTATTTTGATGAAAATCTCAAAACTTGTTGTCATTACCTGAAAATCGATACTAGAAATATGTTTTGATTATCACAAGGAAGCTAAAAATGCAAGAAATCTTGGTTTAACAACTCAAAATCAAATGATGAATTTTTTTGTGGGTGAAGATGGTGAAGGTATGTGTGTGTTTTTAGAGAGAGAGAGGTGAGATGAGATGAAAATGGAGAAGAAGTAGAGAAATTGGGTTTTCTAACCCTTTTATAGTTTTCCCTTAATTTATGATTTTAATAATTGTAGGGTCTAAATGAAACATTTTCAGACTAGAATTTCTTGAACACAATCGCTTACGTCTTGAAACCTAACATTCTTATCACAATAGACCATAGACGCGTCTTATAATTTAAGATTTAAGAGTGAATAGACCTTCACGTGAGCACATGTTCGAAACTAGAACATATTATGGATTTATTTAAATTATTTCTAAGGCGGTTGTTACAATGATGATGTTTGATGCGATTATATGTTATGGATGATGTGATGCATTGATGTGATATGTGCTTTAACGATTTAATATGACTTTTATATAATGTTTAAATGGACAAATGTTTTATTAATGAGGTGTTATCTTACTTAGCTAATTCGTTAGCTAACACTTGCTCTTTTAAAATGTGTTGTGCCCCTATGTCCAACAATAGTGATCAGGTAGATGTGAGAAGATGTGAGGCATGGGTAGATGATCTTGAAGCTGGTTGTAGTTTACCCATAGTGCCTACTTGCATTAGGCGTTGATTTATGTTTAGATATTTATGATTTGTATTTACTATAATGTCGGTTGTTTAATGTTGGGCAACCGATGGATTTCCATTTAGACTAGTTTTGATGATATGGCTGGTAACACCATTTAATGAATAAACCAAACAGATTTTGTTGGTTTGGACTTTTAAAGTTTAATTCCGCTTTTTTTGACGCCGTTAGGCGAAAGTTTTTGGAAATCCATGTTTTTTAAACGACGGGTGTTACACAAACTATCGTATATATAATATTTTGTTAATGTATTAAGATAACCAACTTATATTTTGTATCTATATATGTCACACATATACTAAAATGTATGTTTCGAGTCGGAAACTATGCATGATTGTAACCCAATCAACACAAAAAGAAAAATATTAATTCCGTTTTTGTTCGGGACCAATCCAAATTGTTCGATTGAACAATTAGGTTAAGCTATATCTTAAAGTGAACGCCTCTACTTACATTTATATACATTATCAATTATGATCTAGAGGATAAGCATCTTAAAAATTTTCTTGTGAGGTGGATATTTTTCCACATAATTTGGATTGACATACTCTCGAATGATATAAGCTTACTCTCGATTGATTTAAAGGTACTCGATTGACATACTCTCAATTGATATTGATATAGACATACTCTCGATTGATTTAAAGGATCTTTCAATCTCAAACTTTTTGGATCTGTTGAAATAGAAAAGGATTGTGTATGTACAAACCTGATATATCTAATCTAATTAATGTAGGGATAAGTGTCTGAGAATGTAATGAACTATGCATGAATGTTTATGTTGTGTAATGAACTTTCAAATCCAGGTTATTGGATGTATCTGACCAATCAAAAACTTACAAGTGACAGCTTATATATTTGCCACATTTACCCGGTTACATCCAATAAATAAGATTTAAAAGTTCATCACATATAATAAACATTTAAGTAGTTCATTACATAACATAAACATTCTGCATTATCCCAATTAATGTACAACAAAAGTCCATATATAGAGTCATGTAACTAACAAATGCCACCTAAGCTAGGAAAAGGGGTAATCTGTCATTTTATCTTTAACAAAAAGCAAACAAACTTTAAAAATATTAATTACTTAATGGGTATTCGAAAAAGAAAAAAATAATAATAAAAATAGTATAAAACAGAATTCCACCGATGAAGTGAAAAACACTACTACTCCGTACTAATAAAAGTGTATATAAAATAGAATCTAAACAATGAAGTGACAATACAATCCAATGGAGGTCACGGTCTTTCAAACTCAACCAATGACAGGAGCTATAGCTCGTAAAAATATTATAACTTAATAGGATTATAATTATTAATAATTGCCTGATAAGTCAATTTTATTCCTAACTCCATGTCAAAAATTAAACCGTAGACTGGGCTAACCTAATTAATAAAATATTTCTCTTGTTTTTAAAAGGCGGCTGTTATCCCGATCACTTTTTTGGTAATTAAACCAGACTATTTGCAATCGCTGCAAATAATAGTGTTTTTATTCATATCCAACTATTTGCAGCGATTACTGGCAGGGGCCCCGTTATTTTTTGTCAGACTTGCCATTACAGACAGGGGGACCCGCACTATTTGCAGCAACTATCGCTGCAAATAGTATGTGTGGTCTAGATACTAAAAAAACTTGATTGGGATATGAATCCCTTTTTAAAAAGTTCAAATTTAAATTTTTAAAAACAAAAATTTCACTTTATATATATAGCATTATATATCTAACACCCTGGTAAAGATTACTCGTACTATACATTACACTTAATGCATGATTCATTAGTTAAAACAAATTCAAATTAACCAAAACAAATATTTAATTAATTACTTGCAAAGTTGCAATTAGCAAATATCAAGTAACATTGTATCTTATCAATGAGTTTAAATTAGTAATTTGTTTGGCAAGGAAGTTCTTTAGGATGAATCTATTAAGATAATGTATATTATACTTATCTTTTAACATTCACACATCTTACAAAAAAAAACTAATAGACTAATAAGTTTAATATCATTATGACTTTCTTTTACATAATTATCATACAAAGCCCACTCTCAATGAAGCTAAGCATTGTTACCACATATCATCATTAAATAACTTGACATACAACTGATATTCAATAAAGATAGGAATCATTATCATTACAATATTATAACTTTTTCTTTATTTTACATAATTATCACGGATTATCATTTGTCCGCGTCCAATTAAGCCGCATCAACACCCCAACTCTTTAACAGTATATCATCGTTAAACAACTTGAAATACAGCCAGCTATCACATATATCACGAGCACCTTATTTTAGGGGGTGTTTGGAGTTGCATTGTAACATATGTAAAATATTAATAATAAAAAAAAAATGCTTGATTGAAAAGGTGATTATCTGAATTTTCATAAAAAGATAATGTAATTTTGAAAAGAGATACAAGTTTGTTTTTCCAAAACACAATTTTAAAAGCATAAAATCTATTTTTTCTTTTTTTTTTAAAAAAAAATGGATCAATCAACCAATCCAATATGTCTCAAAATGAACCTAAAATTTTAAGAATTTATCACATGGATTACACTAAATCTTTTTCTTAATCTTATCCCTCCATTTATTTACGTGTTATCATTTTATGATTAGACTGATTTTTTAGCATAAAAGTAAGATTAATTTATTGTTGTTTGTACAGCCGTTTAGGTTAGATGTTTTGGGGTGATTTGGATGATTTGGTGGTGATTCCTTATTGGTAGGAGTTTTTTCCCCTTGTATGTCAATTGATGTGTTTTAGATTGTTTAGGGTTTTTCCGTGATGGTTGCCTGAATCATTGTTTAGGGTTTCCCCCATTCATAGTGGTCTTTCGTGGAGAATAAGCCTCCTCATACGGTTTTGGCTCCCTTAACTTTAGCAACAATTTCCATTATTTAAAGATACGATATGATAACATCTTTCTTGTGCTTATCTTCTTTAGTCCAGGCTGCATACAGTCTCCGTGATACCTTAAGTAATTCCTTAGTCCACAGCTTTCCTGAGTATCATCCTGGGTTAGAATTATCCTGCGAGGTAACAGGTATGTCTATCAATTGTTATTCTTAAAAAAAACAACACCAACACCCTTTTAAAATATAACTAGATGGGTACCCGCACGATGCGGCGGTACCTTTGAAAAAGTGATGGTTAAATGTGTCGGTACCTTTTTGCAGTTAAACAGAGAGAGCAAGAGAAAAGGGGATTAGGGATAGACATTGGAAAATAGATAGAAGGGTAGTACGGGAAACCACTTAAAAGAGTGGAAGGGATATTTGTTTGTAGGAGGGTATAATAGGTATTTTAAAGGTAGAATGGTTGAAAAAAAATAGATGGTTTGCTTTTATATGGAGTATAGATTGTGTTGGTTTGTATGCCCTATTTTAAGAAACCTGATTACAAATCTAGCATTTTACAATTTTACACCTATATACAATTTTTTTCGTCCACCCAAAGATTTCCTTGTAACTTGTATATTTATTTATCCTCAAACATCACACCTTCATTCATCAAACCCTTATTAATCAATCTCTCTCTCATCACATATATGGAAATATATTTCTAAACATATCAATCAAATTCACTTTGTAGTACTAGCTACTACTACTTCACATCACTCCCTCTTTTTCCCTTCTTCATATCCTTCTTAAAGAAATCTACACTTTCTTGTGTATGTTGTTGTTCAATCTTCTGATCATTTCTTTCTTTTTATGTGTTACTTCTCTGATCAAGAAAAAAACCCTAAAAAGAGAATCATATCTCAGATCTTTAGTTATATAATTAAGAACCAAATCAGGAAAACCCTAGCTAGCTAGATCATCATATCTCTAAGTCAAGAATTTAGTGGGGGAAAAAATGGATCTTTATCCAGAAATGGAAAGTTGTAACAACTCAGTCAACAGTTTGGTCAGCGGGTCAGCGATCTCATCCTCTACTTCACCATCAATCACTTCAACTCCAAGCCGCTACGAAAACCAAAAGCGTAGAGACTGGAACACTTTCAGTCAATACCTAAAAAACCACCGTCCGCCGCTCTCACTCCAACGGTGTAGCGGCGCACATGTCCTAGAATTCCTACGCTACCTTGACCAATTTGGAAAGACTAAAGTCCATACCCCAATATGCCCATTTTATGGGCATCCAAATCCACCTGCTCCATGTCCCTGTCCACTTAGACAGGCATGGGGCAGTTTGGATGCCCTGGTAGGCCGGCTCAGGGCGGCCTATGAAGAAAATGGTTGGCCAACTGAGACTAACCCTTTTGGGGCTCGAGCCGTTAGACTTTATCTTCGAGAAGTTCGTGATTTACAATCAAAAGCAAGAGGAATCAGCTATGAGAAAAAGAAACGAAAGAGAGTTGTTGGTCCAACACAAGAACTTCAACATTTTAACTCAAGCTTTTCGGCATTTCAACCTCTCTCTTTTCCTACAAGTGATCATATCTAAAATCTTAATCAACTTAAGGAAGTACTAGTAATATCTATATCTATATAATTATAATTATAATTATAATTTTGGATCTTGGTATTCTCATTAATCTAGTTCTCTTTGATTTTATGTTCTCCTATATATGTGGCGTTGTCAAGATTAATTACTTGCCTCTAGCTAGGGCTGCTTTTCTTTAGGTTAATTTGTCTTTTGAATGTAATGAAACTACGGATTAATTAAGCTTAATATTATCATGAATTTTTGTTTATATAAATAATAGTGGTTTTATATATTGGTTCTTTTATTAACCTGGATTAATTTGTACATGTCACTAGCTGGCTATGGTTGCAGGAGGACTATTACTACTACTACTACAAGTAGTAATTATTGACTTTGAGTGCTTGCAGCAGTTTTAGTAGTAAGCAGTAGCTAGATGTACCTTTTTGTATAGTTGTCTTTATGAATCAAAGACAAGAAGTACTTGCATTTGTTCATGGTTAGACTGATCAAATATAATAAATATATATATATATATATCTAACTGCTGGATCTTGTGTTCCTTTCTTTTCGTTCTTTTGACCAGGTAAAATTATTTCAAGTTTGACTACAGTCAAACAAATCTTGTAAGATTTTGATCAGAATATCAACTCCATACCCAAAAATGCTTCAAATATGCAACCTAGCTAACGTTTATTAATTTTTTGGATTTATTTAGCCAAAGGTTAACACTTTATACCATAAAATTTACATACACAAAATTTTTATTCACGTTAAATGCAGTTGCCCTTAGCTACATTTTCCTAATCTTTTATGTTTCATGCATAATGTTATGATAGATTAGCAAAATCCAATAATCCATCTGGCCATATACGATTATATATACACCTTTCTCTAATTATTGTTGTGTCGAATGTTTAGTATATATAACTTGATCAATGAAGTTATTGATCCTTCTGTAAATGATATTACTAGCTACTTGTAGTAGTTATCCCCAATTGAATAAATCTTAGTGCAAATATTCGCTTCGCTATATATACAAAAAGTGAGTATTCTCGGTTAAAAGGATATGATTCGGGTAAGAAATATATTACATTACAGTACATATATGGGGTAATCCAGCTTCCAAATTAATTAAATCGTTATGGCAGGGGTGGGATATGAGTCATTAGTTATTTAGTGTTGTCGTTTCAACATGAATAAGAAAAGGGTGGGACGACACTGATCAAATTAAAGGAAATTGGCAGACAATATATAATTCTTTGTCATTGAGGTAGACGTCCTAAAGTTGAATTGATCCATCCATCAATATTATGTAGTAAATTAATATTGCTTTTCTACTACTTTAGTACAACTTCTTTCTTACTACTATACCAGCTAGCTTTCACTCTTCTTTATAACTACGAGTAATTTCCAGGGTTAGTTATTGTTAATTATTAATTAGAACTAAACTAAAATAATAATGTCCGAGTAATAATGATGGTATAAGATATGGTACATGTAAATTGTATAAGTTAGTATAAATAGTCCATGATTTATACTCGTACTACATATATAAGAAGACTTTTGCCACTAAAATTCTATATGCATATTGAAAAATCTTTTTTCTACGTACCTCTCTATTTTCTCACACTGGAAGCGCATTAATCTAATCTAAAAACTTCATTTTTTGTTTTTATTTTATTTTTTTAAACGGCTCTAAAAGCTTCTTTTTGTTTAATTTATAACTCACATTATGACAATTGATATCAGAGTTGATGGTACACGATTGGACAAACCCATGGCTTCAATTTGCGAATTTGATAACATAAAAGCTAAAAGTTTAAACTTTTTGTTCGGTTACAGAGTTTTGCAAAAGTGATTGATTTTCAAGTAAATTCAAAGATAATTTGACTACATTCTTAGTTAGTTGTATGCAAAATGTGTTTTTCATCAATCCTACCAGTAGAATTGTGAAAACTCGAAATTTAATGAAAGTGGTTAATTTGAGATTTCTGGATCCGAGAGTCTGCCATTGATGGTTTTAAAGTTTTCTTGGTAAATATCTAGGTTTCATGACAAACTCAGAAGTTGATTTTTGATGGTTGAATTGTAGTCAACTTTTTTGGGCACATTTTTTTTTTTAACATTCGGTCAGTATGCGACATCAGGTAAACCTCATCGTATAATGGTGAAGCCTTGCACATACCATAGACAATGAGATGTTGACCATGAGTCGTTACAAGTATTCGGAGAAAAAAACTCAAGACTTGTCATCCATAAGGATCGAACTCAAGACCTTGGGTAAAACCTGGGATGCCTCTGACCAGTTTGACACATTTTACCAAGAGTTTTCTTCTCGGTTAAATTTAGTTTGTATATTAGAACATCTCCAATTGAGCTTGATGAAAAGTTTTTTTTTTTTATTAAAAAAATCTTTCAAAAGCTTGACACCATTGGGTGAAAAAGGTTTTTTTTGTCAAAAGCTTGACAATGATCAAGCTATTGAGCAAAAGCTTTTTAAAAATCAAGGTTATTTAATAAATAAAAAAAAGCTTTAGAAAAAGCTACTATTGTAGTAAATGACTTTTTATAAAGGTTTAAGTTAATGGATTTATGAGTTGGCAACAAAAAAAAAAAGCTATTAAAAGCTTTTTACCTTTTGAGGATGCTCTTAGAGGAGGTAATATTTCTTGACAAAGGTAGTATTTGTCTAAGGGAATTGATATTCGTACACTTTTCTAGATAAATTTTCTTTTAAAATATTTCCTTAGACGTTTAAAGCTAATCAATTTACCGATGTATTTTTCCAGAAAATTATTTACTAAAAGATATTATTCATAGATGTGGATCACAATAAAATCACTAAAATTTTGACGGTATACTGTCAATTCAAATAACAATATACCCTATTTCAGATGACTCCTTCAAGGGCAGAGCTTTGTTAGGGCCCAGAGCCCTTACGTTTTTTCTTTCAGTAGTGTAGTTTTATTAGTTTTTCATCTGAAAAATTATTTTAGTATTATTTGTTATTTGCCTAAAAAATTATTTTTTTTAGTATTATCTTTAGATCCCGTAACTATTAACACCCTCAGAGTATATTTCTAGGTGTTATTTTTTGATCTCATGACTGACGGTCCCCCTGTTAAATGGGTCAAGTTCCACCGCTAATTCCTTGAATATGTCAATGGAACCTTAGACTGATGCTAATAACATGATTATACTTGTAAAACAAAGTTAAGTATGAGGATGTCATAAAAGGTAAAGTCACTGAAAAAGATAGTGTTTGCCCCGATGCTGATATGGAATCAGAGTCGGCTTAACCTTTTTGGTGGTCTTAAACGAGATCAATTTTGGGGGTCATTTTTATAAAATCTCTAGCAAAAAATTTCATTGTTTATTTAGGCTTGGGGTACAAAGTTTAAAATGTAAAATTTAATATAATTAAGCAACAAACTAGAAAAAATAAACGAATCCGTGATCAACTCGTAGTCGGTAAAGGTCACATGAGGATAACGTTTATCGCTTAATCTACAAAAACAAAACACAGCACAATAAAAACCTATGATATACTCGCTAATATAAATGGCACGTCTAGCGGTTATTGGAAGAGAACAATATTTTCGAGCTTCTTTTTATTTGAAAATTTGCAGCCTCATAAGTAGAAATCTCGACCTACTGTTAGAGTTGAGTAACTCTTTCTCAGACCATCCAAATGCATCACATGTACGTACACATATTTGTGGTGCATATTGTGTAAAAAGATGCCAATAAGTCTTATGTGAAAAAAATATAACTCAAAAGTAAGTTAAATTTTGAAGCCTTACAAAAAATGGGGGCCTTAAAACAATGGCTTGACCCAAGTGTATTATAGAGCCAGCACTGTACGGAGTCAAATGTGGAAGATGATTATTGGTCGGAGTAAATATGTTTTTCAAACGCTTACATATTTGATCCCACATACGACATGACAACATAATTTTTTGTACGGGTATGACAAAAATCAACCCGTTTGGTGTAAATACGAACTTTTGTTTGAAATTTTGCAAAAATACAAAAACCAGTGTCTAAGACACCAGTCTTAACTTTTTTAGGCAAAGCCGGTGTTATAAACACCGGTCCTAACATACGTGACAACCCAAAGCCGGTGTCTTAGACACCGGTTTTCAATTTTCTGAACTCAGTGGCCAACTTAATGCATTAATGGAGTTTCGACGTAAATCCAATACGTGTCATGGTTCGATTGGATGGAAAAGGTAAAACCGGTGTCTTAGACACCGGCCCTCTGCACAAAAGTACAGTACTAAAACCGGTGTCTTAGACACCGGTTCTATGGACACCGGTTCTATGAAAAAAGTAGCAATAACAATACGCTTCCCCTTTATTACAACAAAAGTTCATATTTACAAAAGTGGGTTGATTTTTGTCATATCCGTACAAAAATATCCATGACAACAAGGCTATTGACACACTTATCATCTTACATGGCGTACCATTAAGATTGTTAAAATTGGTAATGATTTTTGGTACCCACGTTATACGAATCTAAAAGGATACTATAGTCAATTGAGTATAATCGAGGACAAGTTAATTTGAGTATCTTTGTAAACCAATAATCCTAAAATAAACACTTCCCGAATTTTACACTTTTAACTTAATGCTTTCGATGTTTCTTATAGCGATGAAAGCCAACGCAGCTAGTCAGGGCACTCTCGTATTTACTCAAGGTCTTAAGTTCGATCCTTAGGGATGACAAAACCTTGAGGTTTTCCCTTTGAATACTTGTAATGACTCATGGTCAACATGTCGTTGTCCAGGATATGTACAAGGTTTTACTATTGTACGGTTAGGTTTCTCTGATGTCATTTACTGACTGAATGTTCGAGAAAAAAACACCTTTAAGTTTCATGCAACGATATATTCGTCCAAGTTACAAATTAATACAAAAGCATAATCCGAATTTTTGATATTTAAAGAACCAAAACTGAACAAGTCAAATATTTGCATTGCAACTGTTACCGAGATATAGAGTATAACCTCGCTCTTGGAGTTTACGAGTACTATAATGATTATATATGATAGGTAGAGGAATAAAATAAATGTATAAATATAGGACATAGTGTCCTTACCAAAAAAGGAGAGGAAGAAAGAAATTAGAAGTGACTTTACATACAACGTGTGAAATGTCAAATCTTTCAAATTTCCGCCCTTTTACAAATTTTGATGGGACAATACTTTGATGTATTTTTAGATGTATTAACAAAACCAATATTATATATTATCTTGTATGTAAACTTTACTAACCATGATGATTACTTAATGGTAGTGACTGTTACACAATTTTTTACTTTTACATAAAAAATTAAAAATACAGACGTTGGTGAGTTACATAGTTTTTTTTTTTTAAAAAGCAGTAACATATAAATAGCTAACATCCTTACGTGGATGCGCTCACGCCAGTTCAACTCCTGGCAATGCCTTAAAAGGTTTGCTCACCATGTATTAGATGAGTATAACATTGCTAAGGTTCTCTC